>NC_081572.1:17961563-18038799 GCF_022355385.1 Mustela nigripes
CTCTCTCTGCCTACTTGTGATCTCTGTCAAATAAATAAATAAAATCTTTTTAAAAAAATAGGGATTTCAGTCATTAATTTCCAACCCTCCAAAACGTTATAGTAGCAGATTACTCAAGTGGTAAGGATGCCTGTATAATTCAGGATATATAATTTTTAACCACCTTTATATAAATCACTTTGTCTATTAAAAAAATTAAGTATACCAAATTCTTTTGGATTAAAAATGAGAGCTTCAGTTTTATTAGTTTCACCTCAAATTATGTGTGATGTTATTTTTGTTCTCATAGGTTGTAATTCAGAAGTCCAATACATATAAACCATCTGTTAAGAGAGTATGCCATAGAAGGAATAACCAACTAATGTATGAATTATTTACAGGGTGATATGATTAACAGAATTTCAAAGAATTTATGTGTTTGGTTTTTGTTAATGGACTAGTGTTTTATTTCTAACCACTGTCATGTTAAAACTTTCCCAGAATTTTTGTTCTGGTTTGCCTGGATTAGTATATAGGCAGAGCAAAAATTTCACCTTTGGGGTGCCTGGGTGGCTCAGTCAGGTAACCATCTGCCTTTGGCTTTTGGCTTAGTTCATGATCTCTAGGTCCCTGGCTCCCTGCTCTTTGGGGAGTCTGCTTTCTCCCTCTGCCTCTCTGCTTATGCTCTCTCTCACTCTCCCCCTCAAATAAATAAAATCTTAAAAAAAAAACAAAAACAAAAACCAAACCTTCAACTTTGAAGGAGGTCAGGTTCGATGCAAGGATATCTGAATGGCATTGGTTAGCCTACCAACATTCTTACTTCTATGTTAATGAAATTTAAAACTCAGTGCCAGTTCTTATCAGTGAAATGAAATTTGGTTTTCTGACCTGTGTGACAATTAAGGTTAGAAACTAATACAAAAATGTAAAAAAACCCAAACCATATATTTTCAACAAATTTATTAATTTCTTCCTGAGAGACTAAATTCAGTACAATATTTGTTTTCATAACATCCAACATGTCTTATGTCAAACTTAACCACTTTCTATGCAGTGAGTGTGGTGGGGTGATCTATTTTATTTGACTACCCTCAATGTAATTCATTTGGGTAGTTCTAAAGCATATCAGTGATCGAAATGTTTCTCCCTACAGTTACTCCTGCATTCTCAATCAGTTTCTTCCGCACATCATCTAAAGAAAATTTATGTGGTGTGATTACACTCTTTAATACCAAGATTTCTAAAACTAGGAAAAACACCAACATTTAAAACATCAGTGTTTCTAGTCAAGGATAGTTCAATTAAATTTCATCAGTACATTATATTATAGTTTAACTCATGCTAGAAATGTTAAAACCCAAGATCTTCTGAGTCACATAATACCAACATTTCATATTAATGAATAAATTACTTGGGTTTCATACAAAGATATTAAGTGATGAGAAACAGAAAAAGCCAAGCTTTCAAGAGCTCTTAAAAAAAATACAGAACAAACTAATGAACACAACTACACAAAATATACACTAACCAATTGCAAACTAAACTAAAGATTAACCTTAAAAAAATACACTTTAGAACTTCGTGATACCCTCATAAAATGCAGCAAACTAAGGGTATTAAAACAATAGTCATTATTTTAGTCACTGTGCATCAAGTCTAAAAGATCCAGATAAAGGAAATGTTTTGTTTTTGATTCAGTTTAAATACTTTAAAATTGGAAATATGTAATAATTGATAGTATAATTAAATTTTAAAGAATATACACAAATGATTTGAACAGGTTTTATATTCAGTAACTTGCATGGTTTTTACACTGGCACTTTTATCACTAATTTAGGAGAATCAGATGCATTTCCCTCCATATACTTAGGCACTAAGATTTCAAATTTATAAATATGGTAGTATTTTAAATATTAAATTTTTACATGAATATTGGGTTCATCCTTGTTTTCCTTTGTTTCCTAGGTATTATCCAGTTTTGTAAGGAAAACACTTTTATATCACAATCAAAACTTGTCTTGGTTACTAGACTGTAGCCATAATTGGGTTACAGTCACTTAGATTCATTATTTGGAATTATACTTACTAAGGCAGACCTAAATGAAACTTATCTTCTAGAACAATATCACATTTGCATTTACCTGCACTGCAGAATGGGTTTAAACAATATTTTAGCTGTTAAGAAATATTTAATTTACTTAAACTTGTTAGTTTTGGCTACTCAGAACTCCTAGAGTAGTCAACTTTCCCTTTGAGTTCACTTTAAACTATATCTGATTCATTCCAAATAGAAGATTTTTAAATAGAAGTTAGACTTCATTAAGGTATTAACTTTAAATCTGAAAGAAAATTAATGTATTGAATTTTTCAAGTTTGACAAGTTCATTAAAATTTTTTAGCATGTCTTGATACATTTACTTATCAGCTTTTTATTCTTCTTTCTGCTGGCATTTCCTTAATGTTTGTTTGCTTCACCTCTCTGGTTCATTGGATTGCTACTATTTATGTTTTCATGGACTTTGTCTTCACAGTTCACTATATCTTGTAAAGCCTTTTCCACATCTGTTTGGCCAGCTGTACTGGCTGTTTTTGGCAAGGTCATCTGCAGTGCACACCACAGGGTAGTGCGTGCTTTCCGAGTAGCCACACACATCTCTTTAATCGCTGAAGCAAGGGCAAAAACATCTGTAAAAAAAATTAAGGGTCAGTTCATATTAGATACATTTTATATATTCCTTAACTCTTAAGAAGCCCAATGTTGTGCTATTAAATGTTCAAACATTATTTTTACAAAAGAAGGATGGCTATTGACTGGACTGAAGTATTTGGCTTAGTATTTAAAATTGTTGGTACTCTATTTCTTGTAGGACAATGACTATGCTTTGGGTAGAACAGACTTTGACAAGAGTTAATTAAATGGGTAAAATTAACAAAACTGATCAAAGTAAATTATATGGGCATCATTTACTGATTTATTCTTCACCTAAGTGTAAATTTTAGAAATCCAACCTTTTAACCTCAGAATCTGATTTTAACAACGTTCAAATGATCTCACTGCCTTATCAAAAGAATATGTATTAACACTTATACCTCTGTCATCTTGGCATCTAGGAACTCCTTGCCTTTGCCGATTTGAAGCATTAACAATTTCATCCTTTCTCCGTGACTGTACAATGTGAATGGACTCCAAGTGTCGATCAAGAGCAGTAGATATATTGGCATGAAGGGGAGAACTTCGAAGACGTTCCATTTTGCCTAGTAGAGTCACAACCTGAGGGAAATATTTTAAATTTTGATAAGGCATATAATCATACTTCCCTGTCTTTTAAGTAAGAACAAATCTTCAGTGAAGCAGAATAGAGATGAGGACAATAATATTCATCTAATAAATAACTGCCTATGGTGTCCTATTTTCCCTGCTGGGGAAAACAAAGCTGTAAAGTCAATCTTTTGTACCTACTTATTTGAGTAATCTGGGAATAAGCAACAGTTAAAAAAACTGAACATTCAAACATTTCCACATTACTGACAGTAAGTGCAAATTTAAGATCTAACATTGTTTTTTGCAAATAAGAGAACAGCCTGCTCTATTAAATTCTAGAAAATTCTGAAATTACAAAGGAAATAACAGGAATAATCATTTGTTAAATCATAAAATGATCTAACATCAGGATTCTTTATATTTGAAACGATACATAAATTTTCCAAAACAAGATTATTATATAAAATTATGCATACCCATATCCTTCAGTATTTTTCAGTTTTTCAATATTTAATCCATTGTTGGATATACTTAGTGTTTGTCAAATAACTCAAACAGGGTTAAGAAAATAAAAGACAGTAATTACCTGTTATTTACCAGCTTACTCATCAAGCTAGAAAAAATGTTTGTGTCTAAGAAATGGGACTTTCCATATAGATAATATTCAAAATTATTTTTACTTTAGAATTCTTTTCTTGAGCATTAACTCTATGTTAATTGGGTTTCTTAAAGAGGAACCATTTAAGTTACTAAACCTACTTTAAAAATAATTAAGGGGGTGCAATTTCCCTTTCCCTAAATATTAATCATAGTTCTAGGATCAAACTTGCAAACGTATATATTTAAAGAGTTATGCATAAATGTGAATTTAAAACTCCTTCAAAACTCTTGGTTTTAAAATTTTATTGAACAATTAAAAAAATCCATTATTGGGTGTTTTTACAGCTTACTCTGGCTTGTTCCCGAAGTTCATCCACAATTAAGCGATCAACTCGAGATGGGTTGGAGGTTAGCCTTGGAATTGGAGTGTTGTTAGTACTGGATACTTTTTTTCCTGGGTAATTCTTGGCCAGGGCCAATTCAGTCTGTAAAAAATTATATAACTTTTACATGCTGAACTTTCTACATATGACTCAAAACTGAATAACATTTCTCCTAGGCCTAAGAAATAAATTGAAAATCACAACTTTAAAATTGTTTCCATTTCTTTCTCTCTTTTTTAAAAAAAGATTTATTTGAGACAGAGCGAGCAAGCACCGGTGGAGGAAGGGAGAGGGAGAAGCAGACTCCCCACTGAGCAGGGAGCCTGATTTTTGGGGGTGTTGGGGTTCAATGATCCCAGGAGTCTGAGATCATGGCCTGAACCGATGGCAGACACAACCAACTGAGCCACCCAGCCTCCCATTTTGGTTTTAAAAGGCAAAAAATCCAAACCACAATACCACCATATTTTTCTGCCATATTTAATGCATATAAAATACCCAAAGGCTCTGACAGTTTAATACTTAATTAAAAGAACTTCTTAAGGGTGCCTGGGTGGCTCAGTTGGTCAAAGGACTGCCTTTGGCTCAGGTCACGATCCAGGGGTCCTGGGATCAAGCCCACACTGCAAGGGAGAGGGGGGGTCTTTGCTCAGCAGGGAATCGGCTTCCCCCTCTCTCTCTGCCTGCCTCTCTTTCTACTTGTGATCTCTCTCTGTGTCAAATAAATAAATACAATCTTTAAAAACAAAAAAGTGGTTTCTACTACTCAAACACAATCCTAAGCCAGGCAGGCACCCCCCAAAATATATCTTTAACCCATTAAGGAAAAAGTCTACTTCAAAGGCAAAATAAACTTTACATAAAGAACTACTTTTTTAAGTTTCAAATTTAAGTCATTTAATTAATTCCTTATTGTCATGGACTTAATAAATACGGTACATTACAGAAGAATTCAGCTTTGAAATGAGGCGAGTACTCTTAAACTACTCAAATAAAATGAAGACAGGCAGAGGGAACATCCTAAATTACTCCTATAAGGATAGCTTTGTGTTACCTTTTTTCTCTCCTTTTCTAATGCTCTCCATTGTTCATAGCACTCTTCTAGTCGAATATGAAGTTCACTGGCTGGTCCACTACGGGTTTTAATTGGTCTTTGAAATCCAAAAGTTGGCACGAAACCAGAAAAGGAATTATCACCATACATCATATCATTAAAATAAGGGTATAAATGGCTTAAGTCATCATAAGAAAACAAATCATAAGAATCCAACAGTGGAACAACTGAATGGCCAAATGGGTGAGTGGATCTTAGGGGAAACCCATTTGAACTAAGTGGTTGAAAACTCTGATTATGCCTTAAATCTCCCATCATATAATTATTAGAAAAGCATGATGCCTGTGTGCGATTCACACGGCTATTAATATTGTTGTCTCCACTTCCCTGTCTGTGGCTATTAAAATGACCCTGTGACTCCAACAGATCTTGATATGTATTTTGAGATAAGCCATCTAAATGTTTTGGACCTTCCTCAGGATCATAATGTCCACTCTGAGGCTTAGCTTGAAAATTATGTTTGTTTACATTTTCAATGATCCCATACTGCTGAGCTGAATAGTTATCACAAAATCCATTTGGTTGCTTTATTTTTTTATCAGTAACTGATTCAAAGAGATTTTCTTCTCCAGTCTTTGTCAGTCCTTCCATGTGATTGACAGATTGAATTCTTTCTGCACCATTGTAACTGAAATCAAAACTAGAAAATGCTGAAGGGTTTTCTTGGCAATACTTCTGAAATAAACTGCTATTTGGGGTTAAATTTGTGGATGACAGTTGGGGGAAATCTGAAGAATGGTTAGAACCTTTTGAAGCTACACTTAAGTGGCTATTTAATTTCATCAAGTTACCTTGATTCCGATAAGGAATAGGAGTGTTATTTTTTGGTTGGACATTCATCCAAGTTGGTCTGTTTAAGTTGATACCTCCTGAAGATGTTGCTGAGTTTGGTAATAAATTCACAGATTTAAAATACTCAGAATTTGGGGGGTCAGGTTTTGTAAACTGTTGTTTTTCTGTGACATTAGCAAAATCATTATTAGCTGGACAAGCTGTGTGAGGTTTTAGTCCAAATTCTGATTTTAAGCCAAAATCAGCAGTGAATGCTGCTTCCTTTGCAAACTGCTTTTCTGTCAGATGTGGTGTGGTTTTTGGAAATGTGAAATTCTGCTGGTCAGGTATTGTCTCCTCCATTTTTTTCTGATTTGCTGGTTTAACCTGAAATAACTTTGTGTAGGTGTCTGCTTCTACAGTTGGTGTTTCAGGTGTGCCATTGGCTAATTTTTTACTATCTTGGACACTAAAATTCGAACACTTATTAATCTTAGCCTTATTAGGATGAACATATTCTGGGTATCTGCAATAATCTGTGTTTTCATTGTATCTGTTAAATTGAGAAAGAAACATCTCTGCCCTTTTCTGCTGTAATGGTGCTTCAAGACCTTTAGCACATATTTTCTCTCTTCCATAAGGGTAAGTATCAACTCCTGTTTCTTTCATGATGTCAGACAGACCAGTTTGTGATGTAAAACAGTTTTTGACAAATGGATAATCTTGGAATGTTGTCTTAGCTGTATCATTTGTCTGGATATTGTAACAGTTAGAATGATCACTTCGTGAGGGGTACATCCATTGTTCTTCAAGGTCTAAACCAGTAAATCCATGATAAAGTTCATCTATTTTTTGTTGTGGTGTTAGATTACTATTATGCAGGTATTGCTTTTCCACTGCTGACACAGATTCACCACTATAAAAAGCTTGCTGAGAGATGGCTGTATCTATTGGCCTTTTGGTTTCTGTTAAGAGGTCATGGTGATCTGCAAATCTGCTTGTGTTCATTGGCCAAACTGACTTTAAATTGGAGGAGCAGGTCCTAGAACAAGTAAATATATTTAATTACAACTTAGGTTTTAAATGACTTTATTGCCTTAGTGGAAAAGGTAGGACAGGTTTTCAAAACATATTACCTCACTGCCCCACTATCTATCTAATGCTTTCTAATTTTTCCTTATAAACTACTGTAACATCCAAATAATTTTCTATCACTTGAAATGTCACATGCTACATAAATATGCATTTTAATCTTAATATGTCTACATTATACTTTCCCAAGAGGCATTAACTAAGGCCTGAGGCTGGTGACTGCATGATCTTACATGAATTGTTTATCTATAGTAAGCAGAAAACAAAGTAAGTTTCTCCTTTAAGTTATTATACAATACAAAAAAGTTGACGGCAACTTTTTAAATGAAAAAGATGTACTTTGCTGAAAGTATTACTGAAATTAAAATATTTTAATTGGTTACATGTGTGCTGCACATTTCCCTACCTATGAAATAGGGTATTTGGGTAATATGGCTTCCACACCCCAAAAAACAATGTATTTAAAAATTTTTTACCATATAAATAAAGTCCATACATATTTCTACACAGCACTAATGATAGTTTCATTCTTTAGGATATATCTATAAAAGCTCTTTGGAATTTATATTCTTTAAGCCAAAATTTAGCTCATAAACTTGAGGGGAAAAGCTCTGAATTATGCAAGAATAATTTTCCAAATGAAAGTTCTTAAGATCAAATTAAACTTTAGTATGAAACTTCCAATTGTATGGCAAATACCTCAGAAAAATCAAGGCTGCTAGATACAAATCTGTGAATTAAGATGTCTATCATCAGATGATCCTTTATTAAATAAGAATAAAAGCTAATAATAAATACAGTAATCTAGTATATGTGAATTTAAAAGTTTACTATATACCATACGGCTTATATAATATACTAACCCCTCAGCAAAATATGGCTGTGACTTATCTTGTTCTTCCAAAATATTAGACACAAGTCCATATAAGTCTGTTTCACTGCCATAGTCATTTCTTTCTGTTTGAATCCTAAAAATAAATGAATATCACATGTAAATTCTTTTCCTCATACTGAAATACAATATATTGATTTCTATTTCCAGACTTATTATATCATTATTTTCCTATAAAATATTTGGATTGGATTTATACCATCATTTCAAATAAAGAGGGAATGGGAACTCAAGAATATTTTCCACTTCAGCATAGTGCCTATACTACATAAGTGTTTCTCCTTCATTTCAAATCCTACGTCTAATTCACGATGTATGCTTAACTCCTATTTCTCCAAAACACATGCTATTCATTTTAGGTTCCAAGAACTAAATCTCTGACCTATGATGTTTTAGACAGGCTTGGCTCCATGGCTCCTTCTAAAAGCATATCTGGTCCCATTATACATTATTCCATCAACACTTGCTCAGTTTCTTCATTTGTGATTTGAAAACCATACAAATCTGCTGCTCTATTTTTGTGACTCTTTAGACCAAATGTTGGATTTAAAAAGTGAAATGTGATATGGTCATCCTAGATACCACACCTATTGCAGTTGTCTCTTAAATGTAACAGATTTGTGGGCTATCCCAAATCCTTACTAAAGTAACTGGAACTCTATGTACCTGAAATTGTACCTTGTGACTAACACTAAATAATACAAAATGTAAAAACCACAAGGAGATCAAAATTAGTCCTTTTTACCTCCTATGTATTTAAAGTAATTTGTTCCTAGAAGTAGTATGTTGCTTTAGGTTGTAACTTCTTGTTTTCTCACATTTTATTTCTAACACTTCATAATGTTAGGTATTTAAGAAATAAAAATACCTTATATTTGGATAACACTCAAACATTTCACTGATCTTCATAACACAGGATGGGCAAGAATTAGTAATCATTAAGCTACTGAAGAATGAGGATTTGAGATTTTAAGAAACTTGTATTTTGTGGCACCTGGGTGGCTCAGTTGGTTAAGCCGCTGCCTTCGGCTCAGGTCATGATCCCAGGTTCCTGGGATCCAGTCCCGCATCAGGCTCTCTCTGCTCAGCAGGGAGCCTGCTTCCCCCCCTTTCTCTGTCTGCCTCTCTGCCTACTTGTGATCTCTCTCGCTGTCAAATAAATAAAATCTTAAAAAAAACCCTTGTATTTTGCAAGTGTATTTGATTTGCCAAACTGTATACTTGCTGAACAAGTGGTATGCCTACAAGTCTAATGCTTTCTCCTCTATGTTGTATTATTTCAAAAAGATTCAATGTGAAGTTTTTTGTATATTAATATATTAGTATCTATCTAAAAAATTCAATGTAATATATACTAAACTATTAATAGTTATTATTGGGAAGTGTTAAAGATTAAGGTGAACAACTGCCTTCTTTCGTGTATTTCTGTAAAGTCTGAATTTTTTCAATGAACACAGAGCAACTTAAAAATATTTTTATAGAATTATATATGTCTTTCTAATAAAATCACTATTTTATAGAACTTACTAAAACTTTAAAATTTTTAACATTTAAAAAAGAATTTTATTTTATTTTTTTTTTAAAGATTTTATTTATTTATTTGACAGAGAGAGATCACAAGTAGGCAGAAAGGCAGGCAGAGAGAGAGAGAGAGAGAGGAGGAAGCAGGCTTCCTGCTGAGCAAAGAGCCCGACGCGGGACCCGATCCCAGGACCCTGAGATCATGACCTGAGCCGAAGGCAGCGGCTTAACCCACTGAGCCACCCAGGCGCCCCTAAAAAAGAATTTTAAAGTAATCTCTAGGAGTACCTGGGTGATGCAGTGGGTTAGGAGACCAACTCTTGGTTTCACCTCAGGTGGTGAGATCAAGCCCCATGATGGGGCTTAGAGCACAGAGCCTGTTTAAGATTCTCTCCTTCGGGGCGCCTGGGTGGCTCAGTGGTTTGGGCTGCTGCCTTCTGCTCAGGTCATGATCTCAGGGTCCTGGGATCGAGCCCCGCATCGGGCTCCCTGCTCCGCAGGAAGCCTGCTTCCCTCTCTCTCTCTGCCTGCCTCTCTGCCTACTTGTGATCTGTCTGTCAAATAAATAAATAAAATCTTAAAAAAAAAATTCTCTCCCTCTCCCTCTGCCCCTCCCACTTATGCTCTCTCTCTAAAATAAATAAATAAATCTTTTAAAAAAAAGTAATTTCTACATCCAACATGAGGCCTGAACTCACAACCCTGAGATCAAGAGTCACATGCTCTACTGATTGAGCCACTTAAAATTTTATTAATTAAAGAATATTAAAAATTGGGGAGCCTGGCTGGCTCAGTCAGTGAAGCATGTGGCTCTTGATCTCAGGGTCCTGAGTTCAAGCCCTATGGCGGGCATAAAATTTACTTAAAAAAAAAAAAAAAAAAAGAATAAACATGTAAGATTTTTAAAATAATTATTTTCCAATTAAACTAAAGATGTATGAACTTTGGGATGTCTGGGTGGCTCAGCTGGTTAAGCAGCTGCCTTTGGCTCAGGTCATGATCCCAGCATCCTGGGATGGAGTCCCACATTGGGCTCCTTGCTTGGCAGGGAGCCTGCTTCTCCCTCTGCCTCTGCCTGCCACTCTGTCTGCCTGTGCTCGCTCTTGCTTTTCTCTCTATGACAAATGAATAAATAAAATCTTTAAAAAAAAAAAAAGATGTATAAATTTCTATCAACTGCTCTCTTATACATAATTAAAGTAACAGTAGATGGCACTCCCTCTTTTTCAACAGGCTCCCAAAATATCCTACACTTTTTTAAACTTCACTATACTTGTGCCCAGGAAGTCACTGTCATCATAGTCATCATTATCCTCATTGTAAGATCTCTAAAGGTAGGAATAATATTTGCCATGTTAATTCTAGTATTCCCAGTATGAGAGATCTGGCATAGAGTAGGCCTTTATTATTAATGGAATTGAAAAATAACTAAAAGTATCTTATATTTGATAAAATCCTGTTTGTTGTATATTTGTGAAGGAAATAATTACTAAAAATTTAGAACTGGATGAAAAAAGTAGATAAAAAATTATAACTCATTTATATAAGTTATCCTTAGAAAGAGGAATTTAATATGTATGCACTAAGGATTGCCTCTAATAAATAAAAAAAGTAATGAGCTAAAAATTATACACAAAATCTGCTCAGTTCAGGACTTCTAAAAGTTTTTTTTTTTTAAGATTTTATTTATTTTATTTGAGAGAGATCACAAGTAGGCAGAGAGGCAGGCAGAGAGAGAGGGAAGAGGAAGCAGGCTCCCTGCTAAGCAGAGAGCCCGATGCGGGGCTCGATCCCAGGACCCTGGGATCATGACCTGAGCTGAAGGCAGAGGCTTTAACCCACTGAGCCACCCAGGCGCCCCAGGATTTCTAAAAGTTTAATAAACACAGAATTATAATGCCATGACATTAAAATCCTGATATAGGGAAAAAAGAGCTAATACAACTGGGTTCCCATGTAATCAAACTTAAAAAGAACTTCATTTAGCCTGAAAAATCTGATTTATTAATTTACCTGTTCTTTACATTGATCTGAGAATTAGAAGGCTGTTTAATATCATCTCCATAAGTAGACCATGGTGCATAGAAAAGTGAAGAATCTACAGAATTTGAATATTCTGTTGATGAAGAAAGTGGAGTATAGGTCTGCCTTAGGTCAACACTGTCTTCACTCTGAAATTTTAAAGACATATTTGCATATCAGACACATCAAAATTACATTTATTATAAAATATTAGTGAAATAATAAGAAATTAGAGGTAACAGCCCATGTGTAAGTGCTGGAAGACTTAAAATCTAGATTTACCAGTTAAGTTTGTTTTCTACTAGGGGTTGGCGACTTTTTTCTGTAAGGGACAAATAATAAATATTTTAGGTTTTTCTAGATGTTAAGGTCTCTGTTGAAACTCCTTAGCTCTGCTTTTCTAGCACCAGAGCAAACAAAAGACAATATGTAAAGGGCATAGCTATGTTCCAATAAGATTTTGTTTATACAATGAGGCACTGGGCAGATCTGATCTGTACTTGTTGCTTATCCCTGGTATGAAACACCTACAATTACCACACTTTTAACTTTTCTGAACAGATGAGAATTGTGTGGACACCAGAAGTGTTATTTTCAAGTAATCATTTACAAAATTTGGTCTTAATGCCCCCAATCTGTGAAAAAAGTGAATGTTTTTTCATATTTATATAGAATATTTCATAGACTTTTTGAAGAAATTTCATATAACATTATATTCATTCAACCTTGTGACTTAAGTACTCTACTTTAAAAAGAGGGAAACTGAGGCTACAGATTACTGAGCTGATAGATGGTAAAACTACACCCAAACTCAAGGCCTTACTCCTACTGTAGGACCTTTTAAATAGTATCTTCAATTTTCAGCCTACTTTCTATTTCCAAGAGATATTATAAAAATGACATGACACATAAAATTTTATGATCTCTTTAGAAATTTAATAGCTATTACTACAATTAGAAGAAAAATACAAACTCATTTTTCTCTTTTTGTGGATACTTCTAGAATGAACTTTGAGTAAATAAGGTAAAAAAAATTTGAATTTTAAGATTTTATTGATTTAAAGTACTGCCTTAAGGGGCAACTGGGTGGCTCAGTTGGTTTAGCCATCTGCCTTCAGCTCAGGTTATGATCCCAGGGTCCTGGGATTGAGCCCCACATCAGGCTCCTTGCTCAACAGGCAGCATTCTTCTCCCCCTCCTTTTGTCTGGTGCTCTGCCTGCTTGTGCTCTCTCCCTCTCTCTCTCTGTCAAATAAATAAATGGAATCTTTAAAAAAATAAAATGCTGCCTCTTTCCAAAAGGGATTGATGTTCCAGGAAAATAATTTTAGATACTTAATATAGTAGAATGAATTTAACAAATAATGAAGACTAAACTTAGATGTATTTTATTCTAGAAAATGTTTCTTTAAGGAAGACTGAAAGTATAAATTCACAAAATTTTTTAAATTAACATATATTAAAATACATAAAATATTTAAAAATAAAATTAACATATAATGTATTATTTGTTTCAAGGGTATAGGTCTGTGATTCATTAGTCTTACATAATGGAGAGCACTCACTATAGCATATATCGTCCCAATGTCCATCACCCAGCCACCCCATCCTTCCGTTCCCCTCCCCTCTAGCAACCCTCAGTTTGTTTCCTGAGATTAAGAGTCTCTTATGGTTTGTTTCCCTTAGTTTCACAAATTTTAATTCTCCAAATGAAACCTGAGATGTAATAACTATAAATATCCAGACACAGTAGAAATGGTATTTTCTTATAAATTGATAAAATATAATCCTGACTGAAAATATTTTCTAATTGTTTTTATACTCTTAATCAAAATTTATATAAAGAGAGAAGACATACTTAGATCAAAGTATTCTTAAATTTTTGTTCATTATAGACATTATTGAAATTCAACTCTTTAAATATATAAGAGTTTATACTATAGCAAAAAAATATGAAAATCTCTTCCAATCACTCAACTTTAAGAATCTCAAATATCGGGCGCCTGGGTGGCTCAGTGGTTTAAGCCTCTGCCTTCAACTCAGGTCATGATCTCAGGGTCCTGGGATCGAGCCCCACATCGGGCTCTCTGCTCAGCGGGGAGCCTGCTTCCCCCTCTCTCTCTGCCTGCCTCTCTGCCTACTTGTGATCTCTCTCTATCAAATAAAAAAAAAAAAAGAATCTCAAATATCTGACAACCATTTGTTTAAATTCTGGTTATGACTGCTATTTGAAAACTACACATTATAATGTTTATATATATCATGCTGCCTCTTCTGAAGCTGTGGAAACCGAGGTACCAAAGTAATTTTACTAAGTGTGTCACTAAAAAAGTACTTTTACAGAATTTCTTAGTTAGCAATAACTTTTACAAAGGCTTTTATCTTTAGAAACTTTCAGAATTTTATTCCTTTAGTTCTGAATCTTTTTTAAAGATTATATTTTTCTGTCAGAGAGAGCACAAGCAGGGAAGTGGCAGGCAGAGGAGGCAGAGAGAGAAGCAGACTCCTCACTGAGCAAGGAGTGTGATGCAGGACTCCATCCCAGGATGCTGGGATCATGACCTGAGCAGAAGGCACCCGCTTAACAGACTGAGCCACCCAAGGTATCCCAGTTCTCAAGTCTTTATCATAGGCCCACCTAAACTCTCTTTTGGGTATGAAATATCCAAAGTGATAGAAATAATTGTTCATCTTTCTGAGACAGGGATTTAAAAGTAGTATTTTTCAGATTATGCAATATCAAACAAGATATACGGTATTTGAAACCATTCTTTCAAGTTTGTTTTACATATTAAATAAGATTTGAGGATTAGAAAAATTAACTCCTTTATAAGATTGATTTCAGTTAGGTATTCTAGGATAAAAGAAACAGCTAAAGTAACATGGTGGATTTGACCATAATTATACTTTAAATATCGAGATCCTTTTCAGTTAAAACATTTATGGGAATTAAATATGCAAATGCTTGGGGTTGCCATATTAATCAGACTAAATAACTGCAAAATGTATCACTTATATCCTGCTATACTTAACTGATTGAAATTAAGTCTAAGTAAATTTTAGGAGCTGTATAAACGTTATAGAGAACAGTGGAATGCTGGTCTTAGCAGTGAAAAGACCTGTGTTCCACTTGGGAACACGAAAGGAGCTCTCTCAGCCTCAGTTTCCCAGTCTGTACAGTGGATGTAATACTATACAAAGTTGTAATGTGGATTAAAGAAAATTATTTATTTTGGGATATTGTTATAATTCAAAGTATAACAATATCAGTACTGATGTCCTGGTTAAATAATTTCAAATGATTTACACTGCCCTAAGCCTAATTTAGTATGATTAATAAAACTGAGTGTTTTAGGTGAGGTGAAAGGCACCATGTAATCTAAGACACTGCTAAAGCCAGAAAATGAATGAGTGCAGGAAAATTTCGCCTTCAGATGATCAAAATTATGTTTGTACTGACTTGTAATAAATGCTTGAATGAAAAACTATTTTACGGTCTTACTAATAGGGATTTTCTTATATTTCTGGCCTCACGTTACACTGAGGACAAAATGATAACAAGAATCAATGAAAAATCTTCCTTAACTTGTTTTCAAAGCAAAATATGTATTGTGCAGACTCTACTGAAAATGTTACTGGCCGAAAAAAAGAAAGGGAAGAAAGAAAGAAAATGTTACTGGCTTTCTGGTCCCTTACACTTGGAGCAATGTAAAACCTAAGTGAATGGGCTGGGGTAAACGACTTTGATTTCGAAAAAAAAAAAAATCCTCTTAACAAAGGATGGACCTGCGATTTGTAGCAATCATAGAAGGAAGTGGAGCCAGTCAGCATCACGCTGTTGAACACGTCCGTTAGTCTACTGCTGGGGTCGGCACCGAGGTTCCAGCAGCGATTCGCACCTCCACGGAACGCTACCTTGGGCTGCACAAGACAGGGGTAGGAAGCGGGAGAGGCGTCACGCAGCGCAAAGCCGGGGCTGGAACGGACGGACGGCTGTTACACCGCCACTGTTTGCCCCGCTCAACTCGGAATCCACTCCGACGCCACCGATCCCGGGGCCCGCGCTTCTGTCCCCAGGATTCCCTGTCTGCCTCCCCGCCAGCGGCGGGCCGACCTCAGGAGGCGGCCCTCGACGGCCCTGACAGACCCGCGCCGGCGGCCACTCTGACCGGCCTCAGCGCCGTGGCCACCCGACGTGGATGCGGCAGCGGCTGCTCTGGCGTTGCGGCCACTGCAGTCCGTCCCGTCCGTCCAGTCAGCCCGCGCTGCGCCCCCCAGGCCGGGGCCGCCGGTCGCCGCGCACCCCCCCCCGCCCGTCCCCGCCCAGCGGCCCGGGTGCCCCGTCGGGGGCTCTCCCCGGCGACCTGCCCTCTCCAGCCCGGCCGCGGCCTCCTCAGAGAACCGCGTCAGGGGACGCGCCCGCTCTTCTGTGGCTCCTCACCGTCGCCATCCTCCAAGCCTGGCCGCCTCCCGGACGCTGACCACCCCCACCGGTTACCTCAAGTCCCTCCCTCGGGCCTGGGGGGTTGAGGGGGCGGGCAGGTGTCTCCACCTCTCACCTCCATGGGGCCCCCCAGCTCCTCCTGGACTAGGTACAGCTCCTGGGGTACGGGGGTGAGGGGGGGCGTCGAGGCCCGGCTCCCTCAGCCCGCACCCCGCCGCTGCTGCCGCCGCCGCCGCCCCGGGCGCTGCCTGGAGCCGGTCTGTGGGTGGGGGGGCCGGAGCGGGGAGGGAGGGGTGGGGGGGAGAGGCCGTTACATTGCCTACCCCCCGGCTCGCGACCCGGCACGCGACCCCGCACCGGCCTGCCCCGCCCCACCCTACTCCCTCCTGTGAGGCCCGCCCCCCGCTTCGCACCTCCTCATTGGCCCGCTGCCCACCCAATGGGCAACCGCCTCCAGGGCCTGTTACCCCCACCCACCCACCCACCCAGAGAGAAAGCCAAGAGGGGGCCGTTAGCTGACTTCGTTCTTCCGCAGCTTCAGAGTCTTTCCCGCTCAAAGTAAACCTGTTCGAGATTGGCCCTGACTGGCAAACAGCAGTCCGATGATTGGCTAGTGGGGCAGGAAAGGGGCGGGCGTAGAAGGTGAGGAAGGAGCGCGGGCCTACCGGATAGGAGAAGTGATGTAGGTGGTAGGAAGATATGAGAATTCGCTCAGCAACTGGTTGATAATCCTTCACCTATCGCTGTGCACTTTACGTATTTCATTTTTGTCCTTTAGTCCCTCCCCTAATTCCCAGAATCCTTTGGAGCGGCCAAGAGAATAGTAGGCGTGCTCATTTTCTGAAGGTGAGGAACCCCACTAAGGAGTTGGGTGTTGTTGGGACAACCCCCTTTCCGAGAGAGAGCCGCGCTCTGTTCTAGGCCCGAGGCCACAACGAGGGTGAAGGCGTTTTGGTGTTAATGTAACTCTTGAACAGAGTTCACGCCAACTTGCACCACAGACGCCATTTACATGGGCAGTCCCATTTGGAGATATGATAGAGAAACGCTAAGTGTTGTGGGCGTTGAAATATTGAAGATGAGAATCATAAACCCTGCAAAAGCCTATAAGGTGTTTGTTTAAAATCAAAACTTGAGAAGCGCTCAATGAAGTGGAAGATTTTTTATTTTATTTATTAGAGAGAGAGCAAGCGCACAAGCAGGCAGAGGCGGAGAGAGGAGCCGGATGTGGAACTCGATCCCAAGCCTCTGAAATCATGACCTGAGCCACCCAGGCATCCTGGAAGATGTTTTAATTCAAAAGCAAATGGAGGGGCGCCTGGGTAGCTCAGTGGGTTAAAGCCTCTGCCTTCGGCTCAGGTCATGATGCCAGTTCCTGGGATCGAGCCCCGCATCGGGCTCTCTGCTCTGTAGGGAGCCTGCTTTCTCTCTCTGCCTGCCTCTCTGCCTACTTGTGATCTCTGTCTGTCAAATAAATAAATAAAATCTTAAAAAAAAAAAAAAAAAGCTAATGGAGATAATATAGGGGGACAAGTTTTATTGGTCCATTCTGTTGCGGGAGTTATTTTGGATGCCTGCCTAGATATGAATTAAGAAAGCTGACCAGGGGGCGCCTGGGTAGCTCAGTGGGTTAAGCCGCTGCCTTCGGCTCAGGTCATGATCCCAGGGTCCTGGAATCGAGTCCCGTGTCAGGCTCTCTGCTCAGCAGGGAGCCTGCTTCCTCCTCTCTCTCTGCCTGCCTCTCTGTCTACTTGTGATCTCTCTCTGTCAAATAAATAAATAAAATCTTAAAAAAAAAAAAAAAAAAGAAAGAAAGCTGACCAGGTGAGGTGGCTGTATCAATTAAATTTCTTTCCCTACCTTACCCTTAAAGTTGCTGATGTGGAGCTCATTCTCCCCTTGCTTGAGGGAGCTCTAACTCCCTTCCCTCCCCCATTGTGCCCAAAAGAATTTTGAAAAAGTATGAGTCCTCTTATGTATCTTTTTTGTTATAGTAAGATACACATATAATTTACCATTTTAGTCATTTTCGAGTTTGCAGTTCAGTGGGGTTATGCAGCCATCACCACTGTTGATTTTCATTATCTCAAACAGAAGCTCTGTACTCAATAAACAATAACTCCCTATTGCCTCTCCCCCATCCACTGATAACCTCAATTCTAATTTCTGTTACTAGAATTTTGCCTATTCTAGGTACCTCACGTAAGTGGAATCATAAAATATTTGTCCCATTGTGGCTGTCTTATTCATTAACATCGTTAAGGTTCATCAGTATTGTTGCATGTGTCAAAAAGTCATTCCTTTTCTTGGCTGAATCATATTTCACTGTACATGTATACCACATTTTGTTATCCATTTATCAGTTGGTGGACACTTGGTATGTTTTAACTTTTTCACTATTGTGAATAATGCTGCTCTGAATATCAGTGTACATGTATCTGATGTCTTTTTTTTTTTTAATTCTTTTGGGTATATGCCTTAGATGGGAATGGGTCAAATGGTAATTCTTTTTTTTTTTTTAAAGATTTTATTTATTTTATTTATTTATTTGACGGACAGAGATCACAAGTAGGCAGAGAGGCAGGCAGAGAGAGAAGAGGAAAGCAGGTTCCCCGCTGAACAGAGAGCCCGATATGGGGCTCGATCCCAGGACCCTGGGATCATGACCTGAGCCAAAGGCAGAGGCTTTAACCCACCGAGCCACCCAGGCGCCCCTCAAATGGTAATTCTTTTTAACATTTTGAGGAACACCAAACTTTCCACAGCAGCCGCACCATTTATAGTCCCATCAGCAATGCATCCTGGTTCCAATTTCTCCACTTTTTGTTTTCCTTTTCTTTTTGAATAGTAGCCATTATAGAAAGTATGATGCAGTGTCTCACTGTGCTTTTGATTTGTATTTCCCTATAACTGATGATTTGAAGCATCTCTTCATACATTTATTGGCCATTTGTGCATATATATATATATTTTTTTAAGATTTTATTTATTTATTTGACAGATCACCAGTAGACAGAGAGGCAGGCAGAGAGAGGGAGGGAAGCAGGCTCCCTGCTAAGCAGAAAGCCTGATTGGCGCTCCATTCCAGGACCCTGAGATCATGACCTGATCGAAAGGCAGAGGCTTAACCCACTGAGCCACCCAGGCGCCCCAGTATATATTTCTAAGATATTTTATTTATGTAACAGAGAGAGACACAGCAAGAGAGGGAACACAAGCAGGGGCAGTGGGAGAGGATGAAGCAGGCCTCCCGCTGATCAGAGAGCCCGATATGGGGCTTGAGTCCAAGACCCTGGGACCATGACCAGAGCTAAAGACGGACGCCCAACAACCGAGCCACCCAGGCACCCCTATGATTGGATTTTTAAAAATAGTTAGGAATATTCTTTGAGGGGCATCCGGATGGCTGAGTTGGTTAAGCCTCTGCTTTCAGCTCAGGACATGCTCAGCAGGGAATCTGCTTCTCCCTCCTTTTCTCCCCCAGCGTGTGCTCTCTCAAATTAACTAAACTCTTTTAAAAAAGAGCATTCTTTTATATAACTAGGAACAATTTAAAACCTATTCCATTCTTAAGAATTAGTGCAGAATGCACTTTTCTCCAAAATATATAAGGTTAGGTTTTTTGTTTTTGGTTTGCAACTCTGGAAGACAATGTACAATGTGGTGCTCTTCAGTTACATTAGTGAAACCATTTTTATACTTTTACACATGCTTAAACATATTGTTTTGTAACAAAAATAATCAGTTCCATTGAAAAAAATCAGCCTGCCCCCAAGAAGTGTTTTGTGTGATAAAAGAAATAGGATTTCAACTAAAACTTCAAGTGCAAATAAAATACGTATTTCCAAAAGTTCAAAGTGTTTCGGGGCAAAGTCTCAATGCCAGAGAGAACTCTGAATTAATTCTTCATAGAAATAGATCATATCATTCCATGTCAGTATATAATTAAATCACTGCGGGATTATTGTATATGCTCACATTTATGTTAAATGAATTGTTTTTCCAGTTTCCTAATGGACTAGTGGTCCAACAATTTAAATGGGCTGCAAACCTACTCAGTTCAAGCCATTAAATTCTTTATAGGCTTCTCTGACTTGAGGGATCCAATTATCTTAATTATACCTTCTGAAATTTACTGGGCTTCCATATATGGGTTCTCTACCTCTCATAGGTTGTTGGAAGAGTGAAAATGTATTAAGGAAATTTAACTCAAAATTGGAGTTGGGAAAATAGGAAGGGAAGGCTTTCACACCTGTACTCCCACTCCTCCTGGCTTGCCTCCTCCAGCAAGAAGGAAGATTTCCTCTCAGACCAGTAATAGCAAGCTGCCCTCACCTGCAGCCAATGAAAGGCCACCACCACTTCAAACTCACTTTTTCCTCCAATGAACTTTTGTTCAAAATATACCTCCCTGGGGCACCTGGGTGGCTCAGTGGGTTAAGCCACTGCTTTGGCTCAGGTCATGATCCCAGGGTCCTGGAATCGAGTCCCGCATCGGGCTCTCTGCTCAGCAGGGAGCCTGCTTCCTCCTCTCTCTCTGCCTGCCTCTCTGCCTGCTTGTCATCCCTCTCTGTCAAATAAATAAATAAATAATCTTTAAAAAAAAAAAAATATATATATATATATATATATATATATATATATATATACCTCCCAGCTGGGTGCCGGTGTGGCTCAGTCAGTTGACTGACTTTGGCTCAAGTCATGATCTGGGGTCCTGGGGTTGAGCCCCATGTGGGGCTCCCTGCCTAGCGGGAAGCCTGCTTCTCCCCATCCAACTGCCCCTCCCCCTGCCTTATGTGCGCGCACATGCGCGCGCTCTCTCTCTCTCTCAAATGAATAAATCTTTATTTTTTTTTAATATTTATTTTATTTGCAGACAGAGATCACAGTAGGCAGAGAGAGGGGGAAGCAGGCTCCCTGCTAAGCAGAGAGCCCGATGCAGGGCTCGATCCCAGGACCCTGGGACCATGACCCGAGCGGAAGGCAGAGGCTTTAACCCACTGAGCCACCCAGGCGCCCCACAAATGAATAAATCTTTAAAACAAAAAACAAATCCCTTCAAACTTCCTCTTTACCTCTGTAGAAGGACCTCTCCCATTTTGTTGCCAGGACTTGCCTGTGGTTGGCCATAGTTTGCTTGTCCTGAATTGCAGTTTTTCTGCTCTCCCACCCCCACCCGAAAACTCTGTTTTCCTGGCTGAATTGCTTACCTTTTTCTTTTAAAAAGGTTGACAGAAGCCTTACAAAATGCTCTTTATTAGAGCTCTTTGAAATTACTCCCTTTTTTCAGTACTCAAATTAGTGTTTTTCTGGTTCTCTAGTATTGTATTTACAGCTTGATTGCTTACTTATTTATTTAAGATAGGTAGGAAGTAAACCTGTTTCTGCTTTAACCTTTCTGGTTGGACTTGTGTTCCAGGAAACTTGTAGGTTCCCACTTAGCTTGAGATGAGGCCCTGAAAAATTCATGCATTTACCTTTGCTGAATAAATGTTTCTACTTGAGGGGGGTGGGGAGATTCTTGAGTTGATTAATATTTATCAAATGTAATATTAATGAGCATTTTCTATGGCAGACTCTTCCATTCCTTCAAAGATAACGTTCCTTGTCATCTTTTTTGTATTTTGATTTTATCTATGTAAAACTTTATTTCCTGAATAGGATAGAGTGTATATTTGATATTTACACTGACAAACTGACATTGAACTAGTGCTTTCACTATAGAATGAAAATTCTGAATCTCTGTTTCACTGTCCTCCAAAACTGAGTTTCTATTTCTCAATGTTTGATTGGAACCAGATGTTAGAAAAGGTTCATAGAAGATCGCCACCAGGAAAAGACATCTTTTAAAGATGTCTTTTGAAATTTCCTTTGGGCCTTTAAATTTCTCCTGAATTTGAGGGATCCCCAGACTGTATAATGAAGGGTCTCCTGACACAATGGACCAGAAAACAGCTTCTTAAAAGAAATTAAGATCCAGAGTTTTAATTTAGGCCACAGAGTTCAAGAAGTTATGGACGGGTCCATTTTTTTAGTTCTATCCAAGCTTTGTGTTTTGTGACATACCACTAAACATAAACTTCCTTCCCAAGAGTAATTAAGTTAAAAGAACATTCATGAAAGGTATGGTTTCCAAATTGGATGATTATATGCCCTTAAGGTAGGAAATAAATTCTGTATTTATAGAATCTTCCTGAAAACTCACAGCTTATCTAACTGTTACAATCTTTAACCAGCCCCAAATTCTGTATTCTTTTATCTGCCTTATTTTCTATTTGAGCAGTCTTAAGATACTATGAGAGAATCTACCTATAAGTTGAGTCTGAGAGTTTGGTTGTTTTATAAATCCTTGTACTAAATAATGGGATTCTTCATCTTTATCACATTGTCAGAGCCTGGAGATAGCTCTTTTCATTGCAAAAACTTTTAAAATCTGCCTAGGTTCTAAGCTGGCTCCTAATCAGGCAGGGTTCTATGGGGTATCCATCCCCAGGACACCTACAAAGTTAAAACCTGGAGAAGCTACTTCACTGGCTCCGGGAGAGCAGAGTATGTGAGATTTAGCCAGTTATAAGGTTCTATCCCTCTTTCAGGGTCCTTACCTCTGATCTGGAGTCCTACTACTTATCTAGCTGGATGATCTGGTGCTTGCTCTCCTTTTTTTTTTTTCTTTAAAGATTTTATTTATTTATTTGACAGATAGAGATCACAAGTAGGCAGAGAGACAGGCAGAGAGAGAGGAGGAAGCAGGCTCCTTACTGAGCAGAGAGCCCTATGAGGGGCTCCACCCCAGGACTCTGGGATCATGACCTGAGCCGAAGCCAAAGACTTTAACACACTGAACCACCCAGGCACCGCCCCCTTTTTAAAAATAGACTTTATTTTTTAGGTCACATTTAGATTCACAAGAAAATTGAGTGCAAAGGATAGAGTCCCCATATACTCCCTGCCCCCACACATATACAGCCTTCTCCATGATCAGTATCCTGCACCATAGTGTTCATTTGTTACAATTGATGAACCTACATTGACACAACATTATCAATCAAAACCCATAGTTTACAGGAGGATTCACTTTTACTGTTGTGTACTCTGTGGGTTTTGACAAATGTATAATGTTGTGTATTTACCATCATAGTGTAATACAGAAAAGTTTCACTGCCCTAAAAATACTCTGTGTTCGACTTATTCATTCCTCCCTCTCTCCTAACCCCTCGTGACCACTGGTGTTTTTACTGTCTCCATATTTTGCTTTTTCCACAATGTCATATATTTGGAATCATTTAATAGTAGGCTTTTCAGACAGGTTTCTTTCACTTAATAATATGCATTTAGTTTCCTCCCTATTTTTTCATGGCTTGAGAGCTCATTTCTTTTTAGCACGAGTAATATTCCATGTCTGGATGTGCCACAGTATATACATTTCATCTACTGAAGATATCTTGGTTGCTTTTAAGTTATGGATAAAGCTGCTGTAAGCACTCACGTGCAGCTTTTCGTGTATACAAGTCTTCAACTCATTTGAATAAATATAAAGGAGCATGATTGGGGCGCTTGGGTGGCTCAGTGCGTTAAAGCCTTTGCCTTCGGCTCAGGTCATGATCTCAGGGTTCTGGGATCGAGCCCCTCATCGGGCTCTCTGCTCAGCAGGGAGCCTGCTTCCCCTCCTCTCTCTTTCTGCCTGTCTCTCTGCCTACTTGTGATCTCTGTCTGTCAAATAAATAAATAAAATCTTAAAAAAAAATCAAGGAGCTCGATTGCTGGATTATACAGTAAAAGTATAAGTATGTTTAGTATTGTAAAAAATGGCCAAACTGTCTTCTAAGATGGCTGTGCCACTTTGCATTCCCACCAGCAATGAATAGGAGTTCCTGTTGCTGAGCATACTCAACACCATTTGGTGTTGTCAGTGGTTTTAATTTTGGCCATTTTAGTACATGTGTAATGGTACCTCATTGTTTTACTTTTTTTTTTAATCTCTTGCTTGTACATATTCTTGGTTCCTAATTGCTTCTCTATTTTTTCTTTTAAGATTTTTGCTTTTATTATTTATTTTAGAGAGAGAGTGCAAGATACACAAGCAAAGGGGGCAGCACAACCAGAAGGAGAAGCAGGCTCCCCACTGAGCAGGGAGCCTGACACAGGCCTCTAGTCGATCTCAGGACCCTGGGATCATGACCTGAGCCCAAGGCAGATGCTCAATTAACTGAGCCACTCAGGCACCCTGCTTCTCTACTTTTTCTTACTGCTCAGTTTCTAGATAAGTTGCTCTCAAAGCATGTCCCAGATCAACAACATCGGTACCACCTAGGAACTTGTTAGAAATGGAGTTTGGGGGGCATCTGGATGGCTCAGTGGGTTAAGCATCTGCTTTCGGCTCAGGTCATGATCCCAGGGTCCTGGGATGGAGGCTCCCTGCTCAGTGGGGAGCCCACTGCTTCCTCTCTCTCTGCCCCTCCACCCTACTCCTCCTCTCTGTCTCATTCAAATAAATAAAATCTTTTTTTTTAAATTAAAAAAAAAAAAGAAATGGAATTTGGGGGTCATGCCCAAACCTACTGAATGAAAGATCTGTATTTTAATAGCCTTCCAAGTGATTCTAATGTAAGCTAAAATTTGAAAACACTATTCTAGACTTTCACTCTTCAAAATGATAGCCTCCAGACATACATAGTTATTGAACTCTTGGAATATGGTTAGAATGAATTACAATATCCTAGAATTGTAAAATATACCCCAGATTTTGAAAACTTTAGTGTGAAAAAAAGAAAAAGTAAAATATCTCATTCATAATGTTTATATTGACAACATTGAAATTAAAATATTTTGGATATATTGAGTCAAAGAAAATACATTATTCAGATTAATTTCACCTGGGTTTTTTTTTTTTTTTTCAGTTTTGACATAGGGTTACTAGAAAATTTTGAGTTAACATTCGTAGCTCTCATATTTCTGTTAGACACCATCATTCTAGACTGTGAGTCTGCAAACTATAGCCTGTGGGCTACATCTGGCCTACTGCCTGTTTTTAGATGGCCCATGCGTTAAGAATGGTTTTAAATTTTTAAATGGTTGAAAATTTTACAAAAGAATATTCTAGGACATGTGAAAATTATACGATATATAAGTTTCACTGTCCATAAATAAAGTTTTATTGAAATACAGACACGCTCATTTATTTTTGTATTGTCTATGGTTGCTATTCCTATATAGCAGCAGAAAACTAGCTGTGGCAAGAACCCTATGGCCTAAAAGTGTAAAATATTTACTATCTGGCCCTTTACAGAAAATACTGGCTAAACCCTGTTCTAGACTGTCATCTTCTACATACTATCTAGGAGAGGACCCTACTTTTAACTTGTCCCTACTCTGTTCCCAAACTTTGCTTAACTTTTAGGCTCAGTCCTTGACCCCTATAACCCAAATCTCAGTGGTATTTTGGAGTTGCAAGATTTCACACAGAAACTTGGTGGGGTTTTTTGTTTTGTTTTGTTTTGTTTTTTAGGCCAACACAGGGCTTAAATTCATGACCCTGAGATCAAGACCTGAGCTGATGCCAAGAGTCAGATGCTTAACTGACTGTGCCCCCTGGAGTTACAGGATTTGATCTATGCATTATTTAGGGTATAAAGAGATAGGCCAAAAATGTCCTTGCCTTCCAAAACTGCACAAGAAACTATGAACCCAGCAAAAAGGAACAGATAAATGCTCAATAGCTTCTTTCTTCATACACAGGAACTTCCTTCTTTTATTTATTTGTTTCTTTATTATTTAATCTACTTCTTTGAGAGAGAGAACAAGCAGAGGTGGGGGAAGGAGCAGAGGGAGAGAGAGAAGCAGGCTCCCAGTTGAGCAGGAAGCCTGATATGGGGCTCCATCCCAGGACCTTGAGATTATGACCTGAGCTGAGGGCAGACACTTAACTGACCGAGCACCAGGTGCCCCATTCTCTCTCTCTTTTTTTTTTTTTTTTTTAAAGATTTTATTTATTTATCTGGCTGCAGGAATGGGGCAGAGGAAGAGGGAGAGAGAGAGAATCTCAAACAGACTCTGCACTGAGAGCAGAAAAGAGTTGGACTCTTGACCAACTGAGCCACCCAGGCACCCGTGGGGCCTGCCTTAAGGATAAGAGAACCCAGGATTAATTGTCCCATCAAATCGAGAGGTAAGCTAAACCGAGGTAAGCAAATTGAGGACTGGTCCCTTTCTTTCATAACTCAGCAACACCTCTTGAATTAAAACTCTCACTCTCTCTGCGAGCTGGTGCCTACTCTCAGCCAGATTAGTTGGCTTCTGCAGCACCTCGTTCTGCCAGATATATTGGGGAAATCATTATGGTGGTTTTTTCCACTCCAGTGAAGCAGACGTCTGGAGCCCGTTGAGCCTGTATCCTTATTCTCTACCACCCGCACCAGTATGCAACCGAAGTCTTGTTGGCTCAATGAATCTTTATGGTCTCATTTTATAGGATTCCCAAAGAAGAGAAGTATGGCTGTGGCTTCCAGAATGTTAATTGATAACAGTTCTTGGCAACAGTGCCCTTCCTGGCTTTCCTTCTTTAACCTGCGCCCTTCCACCCATAATAATAACATCATTTCTTAGACTGGCACCAGTCTCAAGTTTCTCTCTCTCCTTTTCTCTCTCCCTCTCTTTTTTTCTCTCCCTCCTTTTCTCTCTTTCTTTTTCTCCCCTATTCCCCGAACACCCACAGGCCCTTCATTCCTTTTTTCCTTGTTCTGCTGAAAATAAAAAGGACTGTTTAACTTTCTTTCTTTTTTTTTTTTAAAGATTTTATTTATTTTATTTGACAGAGAGAGAGATCACAAGTAGGCAGAGAGGCAGGCAGAGACAGAGGGGGAAGCAGGCTCCCCGCTGAGCAGAGGGCCCGATGTGGGGCTCGATCCCAGGACACCGAGATCATGGCCTGAGCCAAAGGCAGCGGCCCAATCCACTGAGCCACCCAGGCGCCCCAAGGACTGTTTAACTTTCTAATATAAGCTAGTTTGTTGCAAATTCCCTGAACACTGTAATAATGTGAATATTCATGATTAAAAGGGGCCTCATTGAGAAGTGTTGCTCCCTATTTCACTGTCAAAATTAAGGAGAGGTCTTGCATCTCTATTCGTCTAAGAACTCTCTGCTCTGGACAGTTGTCTTTATTTTTTTTTTTTTAAGATTTTATTTATTTATTTGAGAGAAAGAGAGATCACAAGGAGGCAGAGTGGCAGGAAGAGAGAGAGGGGGAAGCAGGCTCCCTGCTGAGCTTGATCCCCAGGACCTTGAGATCATGACCTAAGCTGAAGGCAGAGGCTCAACCCCCTGAGTCACCCAGGCGCCCCTGGACAGTTGTCTTCAGATTCTCTTGTTGAGTTGAATTTAGACCCTAGGCTGGGAGTGGGAAGAGACAGAAATGCTTTCGCATAGGGAAACCTGGCTTTTCCAGTTGAGCTCATCTTAAATATTGGACACCAAGAGGGAAGTCTCTCAGGGGTGTCTCTTAGAAAATAAGCTGGGAATCAGGTGGCCTAGTGTTTTCTCCAGATCTTCTCCAGATGATCTCCAGACTTCTGGCCTTTACCTTGGCAAAGCTTCACTTTTCTCTGTAAAATAACAGGTTTGATAAGTCAACCTGCAAAGTTCTTTCCAACTCTAAATTGTTCTGGTTTAGAATATAGAAAAGTTCAAGCTAGTACAACCATGGAATTAAAGGATTTTTGATCCAGAGGTGCCATTGGGAATCATTTGGCCCAACCCTCAAATGTCCAAATGAGACTCAGAGGAGTGCAAACCATAGGACTGGTGATGCCGGAGCATCACGGAGCATCACGGAGAGGAGGTGGCTAGCTTTGAGGCTGAGTGGAATTGGGTCAAATAGGGATGGAGAATAGACCTAAAGTCTTCATAGGTAGGGACAATATGGTTAAGAATGGAGTCTTCTACTGTTTTTTTTTTTTTTTTTGTCTTTGTTTTTAGATTTGCTGGAGATTATCCTTTTTATTTTTTTCCCTAAGCAAGTTCTCAAAAAATGGGTTGAAGACTCAGAATTGTTTCTCTCCATGGAAATCTTTAGTAAAAGGTGAAATATTTATGCGATCTGGAGAGAAACCAGAGTAGGGGGATCATACTTCCTAATGCAGTACCGACCAGTGGTGAGAACCTTGCATTAATGCTCACAAAAGCCATCTGAGAACACAGCCATGAATCTGGCTCTGAAACAGCATACTTTCCTATAAACTGTTGGGTTTTTTGTCCCCACCAAATATATGTGCATCTAATACAAAAAAACAACTGTTTGACTTAAGAAACCTAGTTATATTTACTAGAAGAAAAATAACAACCTCTTGAACTGAAAATCAAAGTCAGTTATTTGGTATTATAATAATAACATAGACCAAGATACTGGTACCAAAATTTTCCATTTTTTTTTTTTTTAAAGGAGAACATTCTTCTTCTCTCTCCATGTTTTCACTCTCTTTCATTGTCCCTGGAACTTTTCCACTTTTTTTTTTTTTTTTTACTTTTCCACTTTTTAATGGGTTGATATTTTATTGACATCCCTAATACTGACTTTATTTTTGTCAGTTGAGTAAATTCTACCAATTATGGAGCTGTTCGGGTGTTGTACAGATAAAATCCCCAAATAAACAGTAGTTGGAGAGAACTTGCATTGTCTGGTTTTGTCTGGTCCTATGTTTGGTTTTTGCATTTCCCTAACTGAGGAGAAGGGAGGATTTCTTCTGATTAGCCCCTGTGGGAAGCTGTGTTCTGTACTTGTCAGAGATGCTCCATGATCTTCAGAAGGACTTCAGGGATCATGGTGATGTGCTCTACAGGTCACCTAACTGGATATTAAAGTCCAGACATGCCTGGAGAGTTCGACTGTTTCTGTTTATCCAGTACTCCCAGCCTCATATACCCCCATCTTGATTATTTATTTTTTGTTGTTTTGAGCTTTCTTTTTGGCTTAGGAAAATGTCAAATGTTAAGGGAAGGGGTGTTGCTTGGGTCACGACTTTGACATATTCTTTGACCAGTGCTCTATTAGAAAACATTTTTAGGAATTCCTCACGCTGGGAGCAGTTACTAAAAAAAAAATTAAAAAAGAAAAAAAAAAAAAAACCCAACTTAAAAAAATATATACATTTTATGTGAATTTTCACTTCTTAAATTTTTCTTTTCAGTTTGCAAAGATAATACTGCTTGTGGAGAGGTTAAACAATATAGAATAGGTTAAAGAGAGAAGAAAGAGTCCCTAGAAATCCCACCATGTTGTCAAAGACCCCAGTCTCTCTCTCCCATGTATATGTGTATACACATGCAGGAGCATAATGGGAAGCACATGCCGTAACTAATTTTCTTCCCACATCAAAATAGAAACTCTGGGGTATAATTTAACATGATAGTGGTAAATATTAAATGGTGCTCAAAGATTTTTAGTTTTAATTTCTGTCCTGACAGTTGGAAATTATAGTTCTAGAGATGAGTTCATGCACTATCATATCCATGTACATCTTTGTATGCCTGTCTCTATTACATTTAGGGTGGTTATAAAAATTTCCCCCCTTTGGGGGCTTCTGGTTATTACATTTTTTGGGGGGGGATATTATAAGGGGCACCGGGTGGCTCAGTGGTTAAGCATCTGCCTTCAGCTCAGGTCATGATCCCGGGGTCCTGGGATGGAGCCCTGCATCGGGTTCCCGGCTGGGCAAGGATCCTGCTTCTCCCTCTCCCACTCTCCCTACTTATGTTCCCTCTCTCACTGTCTCTCTTTCTGTCAAATAAATAAATAAAATCTTCAAAACAATTTTTTAAAAAAGGAAAATATTATAAAAGCGATGGGGGATACATTATGATGTGTACCTGCCATTTTCAACAGACCATATTTTAGGGTGATCTGTCTGTAGACTTAGGAGATTATGTATATATTAATATAATACAGTATATAATAATACATATGATATAATGTATATTCCTTTGACTTATTCCCTGATACAGATGTTTTATAATTTATAATCTTCCAATTTGTTGTATTTGATTGTAAAAGTAATATTTGTTTGCTTTAAAACATTTTAAACCACTACAGAGCAACTGATGAAGGGCACTTGGGTGGGTCAGTTGGTTAAGTGTCTGCTTTTGGCTCAAGTCATGATCCCAGGGTCCTGGGATCAGGTCCCATGTTGGCCTCCTTGCTCAGCGGGGAGCCTGGTCTTCCTCTGTCTGCCACTCCCCCTGCTTGTGTCTCTCTCTCTTTGTGTGTGTCTCTTTCTCTCTCTCTGACAAATAAATAAATAAATAAAATCTTAGGGAAAAAAAGAGTGACTGATGAATTATTGAACTCTACATCTGAAACTAATGGTGTACTCTATGCTGGCTAATTGAATTTAAATTAAAAAATAAAATGAAATGAACCACTGCAGAAATATACACAGCAAAATGTAAGTTTCTATCCCCTATTTTCTCTACTCTTTTCTAAGCATTTCTGCTATTAATATTTGATATATATCCTTCCAGACTTTTTTTACTCTTGGTACAAACAGAAGTAAGCAATATGTTTTTAATTTTATTTTTATTTTTTCGATTTATTTATTTATTTATTTGAGAGAGAGCAAGAGAGAAAGCATGAGTGGGGTGAAGGGCAAAGGGAGAAGTAGACTTCCTGCTGCGCAGGGAGCCCAATATGGGCTTGATTCCAGGACTCTGAGCCCATGACCTGAGCTGAAGGCAGACCTTGAAAGATTCAGCCACCCAGGTGCCCCAGCAATATAGTTTTTACTTTTTTTTTTATAAAAATGAGGGCATACTACCGTATATATGGTTCTGCAACACTCTTTTCAACCAACAATATACCATGATACATTATCAAAGTATGTGTATTTTTATTTTATTTTTTAAAGATTTTATTTATTTATTTGTCAGAGAGAGGGAGAGAGAGCAAGTGAGCACAGTCAGACAGAGTGGCAGGCAGAGGCAGAGGGAGAAGCAGGCTCCCTGCCCAGCAAGGAGCCTGATGTGGGACTCAATCCCAGGCCACTGGGATCATGACCTGAGCCGAAGGCAGCCGCCCAACCAACTGAGCCACCCAGGCATCTCAACAAAGTATGTATATTTTTAGAAACAGGGTTTGGGACAAAGAGAATCTGAAGCAGGCTCTACGCCCAGCATGGAGTGGGACACGGGGCTCCATCTCACGACTCTCAGTTCATGATCTGAGCTGCAACCAAGAGTAGGACACCTAACTGACTGTGCCACCCAGGTGCACCCAAAGTATGTATTTTTTTTAAATGACTGCATAGTATTCCAGTAGTATGGACCTATCTTTTTTTTTTTAAGATTTTATTTATTTATTTGACAAACAGAGATCACAGGTAGGCAGAGAGGCAGACAGAGAGAGAGGAGGAAGCAGGTCCCCCTGCTGAGCAGAGAGCCCGATGTGGGGATTGATCCCAGGACCCTGGAATCATGACCTGACCTGAAGGCAGAGGCTTAACCCACTGAGCCACCCAGGCACCCCTCTTTTGTTTTTTTTAAGATTATATTTATTTATTTGAGAGAGAGAGAGAGAGAAAGCATGAACAGTGTAGAGAGGAGCAGAGGGAGAGGGAGAAGCGAGCTCCCCACTGAGCAGGGAGCCCAATGTCGGGCTCGATCCTAGGACTCTGGGACAACAACCCTAGCTGAAGGCAGATGCCAAACTGACTGAGTCACCCAGTCCTGGACCTATCTTTTATTGATTAACATTTAAGGTTTTTCCCCCCATTTTTACCTATTATTTTTGTTTACTTGTTTTATGAAGAGTAAATTGATTTACTATGTTGACACATGAGACAAAATGCCCTCTAGGACAGTAATACTATTTTATACTTTTACCAAAATTCCTGAGAGGACCTATTATCTGGGCATGATATATATTTTTTTCTTCATCAATTTGATGAACAATAAATACAATCCCAGGGTGCGTGGGTGGCTCAGTGGGTAAAGCTTTTGCCTTCAGCTCAGGGCATGATCCCAGGGCCCTGGGATCCAGCCCCGCATCGGGCTCTCTGCTCCGTGGGGTGCCTGCTTCCTCCTCGCTCTCTCTCTGCCTGCTTCTCTGCCTACTTGTGATCTCTGTCTGTCAAATAAATAAATAAAATCTTTTTAAAAAAATACAATCACCTTGTCGGTTTTATTTATATTTCCTTAATTGTTAATGAAATTAAACATATTCTCGTATGTCTATTGACTATTCAGCTTTTCTTTTATAAACTGTCCATTCTTTTTTTTTAAACCGTTTTTTGTTGTTGTTGTTGTTGTTGTTGTTGTTGTTATTGTTTTGTTTTGTTTTTAACATTTTATTTATTTGACAGCGAGAGATCACAAGTAGGCAGAGAGGCAGGCAGAGAGAGAGGAGGAAGCAGGCTCCCTGCGGAGCAGAGAACCGGATGCGGGGCTCGATCCCAGGACTCTGGGATCATGACCCAAGCTGAAGGCAGAGGCTTTTACCCACTGAGCCACCCAGGCGCCCCTAAACTGTCCATTCTTATGCTTCTTTTCTTTTCTTTTTTTTTTTTTTTTTAAGATTTTATTTATTCAGGGGACCTGGGTGGCTCAGTGGGTTAAAGCCTCTGCCTTCAGCTCAGGTCATGATCCCAGGATCCTGGGATCGAGCCCCACATCGGGCTCTCTGCTCTGTGGAGAGCCTGCTTCCTCCTCTCTCTCTGCCTGCCTCTCTGCCTACTTGTGATCTCTCTCTGTCAAATAAATAAATAAAATGTTTTAAAAAAAGATTTTATTTATTCATTTGACAGAGAGAGATCACAAGTAGGCAGAGAGGCAGAGAGGAGGAAGCAGGCTCTCTGCTGAGCAGGGAGCCCGATATGGGGCTCGATCCCAGGACCCTGGAATCTTAACCCACTGAGCCACCCAGGCGCCCCTCTTATGCTTATTTTCAATAGAAGTAATTGACTCTATCTTAAAAACTTGTAAAAGTTCTTTGTATATTGGAGAAATCAGTTATCTATCATATGAATTGCCAGTATTTTCCCAATTTATTTGTCTTTCAACCTTGTTTGTAGTAATTTTTTGCCATACCAAATATACAAAAGTTGCTTCTGTTTGTGTGTTTTATGTGTGTAGTCAAATTTCTCAAACTTTTCCTTTTGGCTTCCAGAGCTTCATGTCAAACCTATAAAAATCCCTCATCATCCCAGGATTATACAAAGTACTACCATATTTTCTTTCTAAGCTCTCACGCTTCCATGTTTCTACATTTAATTTTTTAATCCATTTGGAATTCATTTTGGTATAAACTGTGAGGTGTGGGTCTATCTTTATTTTTTTCCCAAATAGTTAACCACTTATTCTAATATCCTTTATTGAACAATCCATCTTGTTCCCACTGATTTTAACCACATTGTTTTCCCTGGATCTGTCATCTATTCCTGTGCTGATAACACACTGTTTTAGTTTCTGTAGCTTAAAAATATATTCTAATATCTGATAGGATTACTCCTTTAAAATATTTTTATTTCCACAAGTTTTTTTTTGAGATTTATTTACTTATTTGAGAGAGAATGAGAATGAGAGAGCAGTGGAGAGGAGCAGAGGGAGAGGGAGAGAAAGAATTTTTTTTTAAAGATTTTATTTATTTATTTGACAGAGATCACAAGTAGGCAGAGAGGCTGAAAGAGAGAGAGAGGGAAGCAGGCTCCCCACTGAGCAGAGAACCTGACACGGGGCTCAATCCCAGGACCCGGGGATCATGACCCTAGCAGAAAGCAGAGGCTTTAACCTGCTGAGCCACCCAGGCGCCCCAGAGAAAAAGAATTTTTAAGATTTATTTATTTGTTTGAGAGGGAGAGAGAGATTGAGTAGGAGGGCAGAAGGAAAGGGAGAGAGAATCTGAAGCAGACTTCACCATGAGCATGAGACCAACGCAGGGCTCAATGTCATAACCCTGAAATCATGACCTGAGCCAAAATCTAGAGTCAGACGCTTAACTGACTGAGCCACCCAGGTGCCCCTAAAGTTAACCATTTTATTTTTTTTTTAATTTTTAAAAAAGATTTTATTTATTTATTTGACAGACAGAGATCACAAGTAGGCAGAGAGGCAGGCAGAGAGAGAGCGAGGAGGAAGCAGGCTCCCCACTGAGCAGAGAGCCTGATGCAGGCTCGATCCCAGGACCCTGGGATCATGACCTGAGCTGAAGGCAGAGGCTTTAACCCACTGAGCCACCCAGGAGCCCCAGTTAACCACTGAACAATTCAGTGGCATTTAGTACATTCACTTTGTTGTACAACCATTACTTGTATCTGGTTCCAAAACATTACCCTAAAAGGAAACATCATATCCACTAAGCAGTTTTTCCCCATTCCCTCCCCAACACACAAATTTTGTTTTGTTTTGTTTTAAGATTTTATTTATTTATTTGACAGACAGAGATCACAAGATGGCAGAGAGGCAGATAGGGAGAGGAGGAAGCAGGCTCCCTGCTGAGCACAGAGCTTGATGCGGGACTCGATCCCAGGACCCTGAGATCATGACCTGAGCCAAAGGCAGAGGCCACCCAGGTGACCCAACACAAAACATTTTTTAAAGATTTATTTATTCATTTTAGAGAAAGGGGGAAAGGGGAGAGGGCAAGAGAATCTCCAGCAGACTTCCCGCTGAACGTGGAGCCCCATGTGAGGCCCATCCCATGATGCCAAAATCACGATCTCAGCCAAAATCGAGAGTTGATGCTTAACCAACTGAGCCACCCAGGCTCCCCTGCACACAAATTTTTAACACAAAAAATTGTACTTTTATTATAAAATTACAGGCTTCAGATCTGCCATGTATTAAGGAAGATTAAAATTCAAGTTCAAGTTCAGAATTCTAGAGAAGCATTCCTGATTAAGACCATTCTTCAGTATGCCTTTGTATCCCCCATGCTTACTTCTGCATCCCCAGTAGCCCAAGACTTAACTTGGATTCTTTTAATCTACTGCTAAATTGCTTTGTGATTTTTCTCAAGCATCTGCAGCTTGTGTAATGTCTCCTCTACAACCTTGTAAACCTGCTCCTTTTTTTTCCCTCCGGTCCCCCCTCATAACATCTAGCTCTGGCTTTACACAGTCACAGGCACATTAAATTATTGTTGACTGATTGTTATCAAAACTTCCATATTGGACTCCGTGGGGTGTCAGGAGACTGCCTGGAGGGTGATGTAAATGGGAATTAAGAGGGAATTCAGCACACAGCATTTTGCTTTCAGATAATATACTACTCGTTGCCATTTATTAAGTGCCTATTAATTATCCTGTCATAAAAATTGCCTCATTGAAAATTTGTACAACAATCTTTTGAGGTGGAGGTTTTCTGGTAATACTCACTGAGGTTAAGTAATTTGCTTAAAGTCTCTGGGCTTAAGGTCAGATCCAGGCTTTGAACCCGGGTTGCCTGCTACACAGCACCTTCTACCATGCTTCATTGTCTCCATGTCCTCTCTCCGCCAAGGACTACCCATCACCTTGTCCAGTTCATGTTTTTACTCTCGTTGTTAGAGTCAGGTTTGCCCTGAGGGAGTATCTAAGCTCTCCTGCTGAAGCACAAGATGAAATACTCAGGAAGCACCCAAGAATCATTCCATCTCTCACAATCTTACTTCACGCCCTGGCCCAGCTGTCAAGGATCAAGTTCATTCCTTGCTTGATTATGTTCTGTGTTCTGGATGGGGTCCCATGCTGGCTAGCCCTGGTGTTAAAACTGTCACCTCGGCTAGAGCTGGAGGTGGTATGTGGAGTTGAAGCCAGACACAGCAACCACCATAAGGATGGGAGATATCATTTTTTTCCTAAAGGGGACAATCCCAGTGGGTGCCTGGAAGCTCAGTCTCAAAGTCCCAGTCTTCCCGCAGGTGACATCTTCTTCTTTACTTCTAGAAAATGTGTAAAGCTTGGGATGTCAGAAAGCCCTTTGGAGAAATGTGGTATAAATGAAATCAGGAACACGGATTGGTATTACTGCAGAGGAGACTCACATTTTAAAGCAGAAAGGAAAATATATGGGACAAAGGACCAGGTGGGCTTTTAAGGATGACATGGTAGGGTTGGGATATTTCAGCAAATTCTAATCTGTTGGGCACCGCACCCCAACCTGCCCCTCACCGCTGCAGAAAGACAGCCACCTCAGGGATGGTGGGGGTCTGGATCTGTGTTCTCAGAGGACAGAGGCTCTGCATTTGGAAATGGAAGGAGTAGATTTTTGATGCAGCAATACCATTTAACATTTGGGACTTTGTGACTGGACAAAACACTTGGTCCTTGTAGAGTTTTGTCATCTGTTTAAAAAAAGCAAGGGCTTATTTAATGACAGCATCTTTGCTACCCCTTGTATGGCTTTGTGACATCACGGTTCCAATTTGCTGTAAACTATTAAGCCATTATCATCATTTAGATGTATAAGAGACTTTAGAGAGATAATTAACAACTTAGGTCTAGTGGACTGACAGTTCCTGAAATTGCTATAAGACCTTTAAGGGGATGTTAGATAAGAACTCACATCAATAACTATTTATATTAGATGACCCTTTCTCAGCCTGGATTCCTAGGTGACCTAGTCATTCATTTGGTAATAACAGAACCCACTTCTCCATGCTGAGTATGTGTGTGTTCTGGGCCATGGGGGTTTGTGTAGAGCACCAGGGACAGTGATGAGCTAAAAACCCTTAATGCTGGAAGGAAGATTAAGAATCATTCATTCCAATTTCCTCGTTTTCCAGATAAACAGAATGAGGCCCAGAGAGACAAGGCAGTTAGCCTGAGGCCACTCGGCTAATGGCTGAGCTGGGGCTCATCCTCAGCTTTTGGTTCTTAAACTCTAGTGATGTGATGAAAGAATACGTGAAAATAAACTAATTGAAGAATGCTTTGAAAACACTATCAAAGACGGGTCACTTTGCAGCCATTTTTCTTCTGTTCTCAAGAAATACAGAGATAGCTGATACCTGATTGGCAAGTTAGGGAAGACTTGGCTCCCACAAGATCCTCATCAGCCCTCTGTAAGTCTACCAGTGGTCTCGCTTGCATGGAAGCATTTCTCAGATCTCAAGCTCTTGATAACAAGGTGTTGGAACTGGTCATCTGCAGTGAACCCTGTGCCCGGGGAAGTTCCAAAGGTCTCTTCATCCTGGGAGATGCGCAGGCTGATTTCATTCCTAAAGGAATGACTAAGTAAGTGATCCTTGAGCTCAGACCAGCCTAGGCATAAATAGTAGGAATCTGTTCATGGTTGTTTCTGTAAGCCTTAAAAACATCCCTGGCCAGGCAAGAGATAGGATGATAATGGAAAAACCATTGTCAAGTTATAAGAAACTCGCACCTTGAAATGGGTCCGGTCCTAATTGGAAAATTGAAACCCCCTCCCCCTTGGCTTAAAGTAGTTTTGGCTGCATTTTGCTGTTCTTTTCTGTTTGGGGGACTTCTTGACCCTTGAGGTGCAGCTCTCTGCCTCGTGCCTCACCTGTTGCTGTCCAGTTTCCCAGCCTGGGTTCCTGCTCCCTGACACGTGATTTCTCAGACTATTCTTGGTCTGTCTACCTCTGCTCTTTTCTTTCTGCCCTGGGACCCCTGGATTTGACCTCTTGCTCGCCTAACCCATTGTTCATTCATGCCTGCTCCTTCCACCCTTTACTCTCTACTCAGAATATGAGTTTTTATTCCCATAACTGACTCAGTTACCTTCCCTGCCTGCCCTTAACCCTCACCCCTTCTACAACGGAGCCTCATTACTACTCTATTTCTGGGGTGACTCTTCCCTACCACACTGAATCTAACATTCTCCATGCCTAAGCCCCAAATGGACAAGAACATGAGACAACTATTTGCCTGGTAGCCTGCCTTCATTATCATTCCCCAGGGTCATGTCCTTACTGGGTGTCCTTACAGTGATGTCCTTACTGGGGTGTGGCTGCAGGACCTTGCCCATCTCTCACAAGCCATGCGGTATTTAGAACAATAGTTAAACTTTCCCCCACCATGACTCTCTTTGCTTTGCCGAAGCAGAAAGTTTCAATGTCAAGATGTTTCTGAGAGGGCACCAGCTAGAGGGTTATTGTAAGAACCTGAGCTAGAAGGACAAGAACCTGAACTGGAGACATGGCAGTATGAAGAGAAAGCAAGAGACAGTTTTTTCATGAGAAAGAGCAACAGGACTTGGAGACTACAGGGACGTAGGGAGTAGAGAAAAGGATCAATCAATGCCAAGGCCATTGTTAGAACTGACCAACTAACTGGTCTAAAATCTAACAGTTTTCATCTCCAAGCCAGTTCTTCCTGTTTCTCCCCATTTCATTCAGTAGATCTAACACTCTCTTCACTCTCCACCTTTGAAGTTCTGAAAGGTCTTTGACTCTTTCCACAAGGTCTTCCTTAAATCCAGTATATTGCAAGTCCTGCTGATGTTTCCTTTAGAATGTTTCTTCAAATCCACCCCCCTCCTTTTATTCCTATGCTCCCACACTGAGTTAGGGTCCCAGAGCATCTAGCCAGGACTTAGCTCAGTTCTACTGTCAGTCTCCCTGGGTCAACCCATGCCACACTCAGCTGCTGTATCATCTTTCCAAAACACCACTTTAAACATGCTGCCTCACTGCAAAAAAATATCCCCATGACTTCTGTTGTGTGGGAAATCATCATACTCTGATGGTAGCCTTCAGTTGGGTTCATGATCGGGTGAGCTATCCCTAAGGTTGCAGCATAGGGATGCCTGGGTGGCTCAGTTGTTTGGGCATCTATGGTGATGATCCCAGGGTCCTGGAATCAATCCCTCATCAGTCTCCCTGCTCGGCGGGGAGCCTCCTGCTTCAGCTCCCGCTGCCCTTGCTTGGCTCTCTTTTCTCTCTGTCAAATAAATAAAATCTTTAAAAAAAAAAAAAAAGTCATGTTAATGCTCAAATCACATGGTTTATTAAGTCAAATTAAAACATACAGCAAGAGGGCTCCTGGGTGGCTCAGTTGTTAAGCGTCTGCCTTCGGCTCAGGTCATGATCCCAGGGTCCTGGAATCCTGGAATCGAGCCCTGCAAAGGGTTCCCTGCTCCGCGGGAAGCCTGCTTCTCCCTCTCCCACTCCGCCTGCTTTTGTTCCCTCTCTTGCTGTCTCTCTCTCTGTCAAATAAATAAATAAAAACTTAAAAAAATAAAAAAATAAACATAGCAAGAAACAAGGGGAGGGGCGCCTGGGTGGCTCAGTGGGTTAAGCCTGTATCTTCAGCTCAGGTCATGATCTCAGGGTCCTGGGATCAAGCCCCACATCGGGCTCTCTGCTCAGTAGGGAGCCTGCTTCCCGCCCCAACTCCTATCTCTCTGCCTACCTGTGATCTCTCTCTCTGTCAAATAAATAACTAAAATCTTTAAAAAAGAAAGAAAGAAAGAAACAAGGGGAAAGTGACGAGGCTACTTTATCAACTTAGGGTAGGGTACAAATAGGGTGGAAGGAACACAGTACCTACATTTGGGGTATGCAAGGTTTATGTATTCTGGATTTCTGTCTGCTGCGTCTGACATATCTGCTGAAATTACAAGAACCAGAGTTGACATTCAAGGAAGGGGACCCACAGATGGAAGGTTCCCTGGGCCCGTGGCAGACATATGAATGCAGGACCATTGCTGTAACTTGCTAAGCTCCTGAGCTGCCATGAGTATATTTGTATATCTTGGGCAGAGTACACAGCGAACATACCAGAATAGATGTCACCGAAATGTCATATGAAAACCTCGTGAATAAGGAGTGCCCTTGTACATTGAGTCTATCCTGAGCATCAGTGCCTTTGGTATATCTAGTGCCTTATGCATGATTATGTGCCTTCTGGTGTTTTTGGTTGGTTGTTTTTGGCCTTGGCATTTGGGTGATAGCCTCGTACATACTGCCTGGTTTCAGGAAATATTTATTCACAGTGGGGATGGTCATTATCATCATGGTCTCAGTTCCTTCCTACCAAGAACTTGGCTGAAAATTCCCTGTCCTTGAGCCACTCCCCTAAAGTTCTTCCAGTAACCGGCATCCCCAATTCCCACTCAATTTCCTAGTCATGTCACATCTCTTTGCTAAATTCTCATAGACCCTGACACCACACGCATCTTGTCTCCCCACAAGCCCTTCTCCGTCTCTTCCCCCCGAGGGCTTCTCTTCCTCACGGCCCCCCCCCTTCTTCCATCCCCCTTCCAGTCCAGTTTTACTTCGGGTTGCAGGGATAAAGAAATACACCCCCGTGTGGGAATGCTCTCTGAAATGGAGTGCTTATGTCTAGGAGATGCCTAAGGTTCTTTGGAGGGAATATTATTACTACTTATTAGCTGGGTGGCCTGAGCAAGTCACACCCCATCTCCAGGCTTCAGGGTTTTTTTTTCTCAACCATTATTTAAATTTAAATTCCAGTGGGTTAAGCCTCTGCCTTCAGCTCAGGTCATGATCTCAGGGTCCTGGGATGGAGCCCCACATGGGGCTCTCTCCTCAGCAGGGAGCCGTCTTCCCTCTCTCTCTCTGACTGCCTCTTTGCCGACTTGTGATCCCTCTCTCTGTCAAATAAATAGATAAAATCTTTAAAAATTTTTTAAATTCAATTAATTAACATATAATGTATTATTTGTTTCAGGGGTACAGGTCTGTGATTCGTCAGTCTTATATAATACCCAGTGCTCATTACAACCCATACCCTCCCCAATGTCCATCACCCAGTAACCCCATTCCCCCACCTCCCTCCCCTCCAGCAACCTTCAGTTTGTTTGCTAAGATTAAGAGTCTCTTTTGGGGTGCCTGGGTGGCTCAGTGGGTTAAGCTGCTGCCTTCGGCTCAGGTCATGATCTCAGGGTCCTGGGATTGAGTCCTGCATCGGTCTCTCTGCTCAGCAGGAAGTCAGCTTCCTCCTCTCTCTTTCTCTCTGCCTGCCTCTCTGCCTACTTGTGATCTCTCTCTGTCAAATAAATAAATAAAATCTTAAAAAAAAAAAAGAGTCTCTTTTGGGGGGCACCTGGGTGGCTCAGTGGGTTAAAGCCTCTGCCTTCAGCTCAGGTCATGATCCTAGGGTCCTGGGATTGAGCCCCACATCAGGCTTTCTGCTCAGCAGGGACCCTGCTTCTCCCTCTCTCTGCCTGCCTCTCTGCCTACTTGTGATCTCTGTCAAATAAATAAATAAAATCTTTTAAAATATTTTTTTTTAAAAAGAGTCTCTTTTGGGGCACCTGAGTGCCTCAGTGGGTTAGGTGTCTGCCTTTGGCTCAGGTCATGGTCCCAGGATCCTGAGATTGAGTCCCAGATAGGTCTCCCTGCTTGGTGGGGAGTCTGCTTCTCCTTCTGCCCCTACCCTGCTGCTTGTGCAAGAGCTCTCTCTCACGTGCGTGCGCTCTCTCTCAAGTAAATAAATAAAATCTTAAAAAAAAAAAAAAAGTCTCTTCTTGTTTGTCTCCCTCACTGGTTTCATCTTGTTTCATTTTTTCCTCTCTTCCCCCATGATCCTCTGCCTTTTTTTTTAATTCCACATTATCAGTGAGATCATATGATAATTGTCTCTCTCTGATTGACTCTTTAATTTCACTTAGCATAGTACCCTTTAGTTCCATCCACATCATCGCAAATGGCAAGATTTTATTTTTGATGGCTGGGTAATATTCCTGGGGGGGGGGCGCTGGGCTCTTTCCATAGTATGGCTGTTGTGGACATTTCTGCTGTAAACACTGGGGTGCATGTACCCCTTCAAATCACTACATTTGTATCTTTGGATAAATACCCAGTAGTGCAATTGCTGGGTCATAGGGTAGCTCTATTTTCAACTTTTTGAGGAATCTCTATGCTCTTTTCCAGAGTGGCTGCAACAGCTTGCATTCCCACCAAGGGTAGGGAGGGGGTTCCCCTTTCTACACTTCCTTGCCACCATCTGTCATTTCCTGATTTGTTAATTTTATCCATGATTCAATTTCTTTGCATACAAAATGGTAAGACTCGCTCACATTTATCAAGGCCTACATAAGGTACAAAAGCATTGTATATATTACAAGAAATCAATAATAGCAGATGCTTTTCAGCATTTCAGGAGTGCCAGATGCTATTCCAAATGCTTTATTTACAGGTATTTATTCACTTAATCTTCACAACAGCATATGGAAATGTTATTATTAGCCCTATTTCACAGACAAAAAAAATCAGTCTCCAAATTAAGTAGTTGACCCTAGATCACCCCAGCACATGGGTGGTTAAAACTGGGCTTCCAAGTCTGGCAGTTCTGGCTGCAGAGTCCCCTGTCTTAACCACTACCCTATACTACCTTGGATTTTCTCATAAAATGCGAGGGGCTAGTTAAAAATAATCCCCTAGATTTTTATAGCTCTTTTCTGATTCTAAAGCACTGTTCACACTCCGTACCCTATCGAATCTTCAAAACAACCCTAGAGGTAGATATTATTCGAGCAATTTACAGGGTAAGAACTGAGATTTGGGGCGCCTGGGTGGCTCAGTCGGTGAAGCATTTGCCTTCAGCTGGGTCATGATCCCAGCGTCCAGGGTCTGAGCTCCTCCTGAGGCTCCCTGCTCAGTGAAGAGCCTGATTCTTCTCCCTCTTCTTCTGCCGCTCCCCCTGCTTGTGCTCTTTCGCTCCTGCTCTCTGTCTGTCTCACTTGCTCTTGCACTATCTTAAAAAAAAAAAAAAAAGTAAATAAATTATTTTTAAAAAGTACTGAGAAAAAAAATTACTGAGACTTTTAAGAGGGTAATGTGTCCAAGGGCACTCAGCCAGCGAGGGCGAGTGCGGTACTCGAACCCAGGACCACTCATTCCCAGCACCCCTCCTGTTGTACCTCTGAAACCACGGGGCACATCGTGTGCTTTCTGAGTCTCCTCCAGCTCTAATACTATACACCACCCTTTCCTCTTTCTCTCTCTCTCCCTTTAAAGAGACCCCAGGGTTCCCTCAAAGGATCCCCTGCCCTGTCACTCCCACCCCGTCTTTATGCCGCGCATGCTCACAAGAAGCAGCAGGGGGCGCTATAGACCAGCACACAGGGACAAGCCTGCCCTGGGAGCCTCCGCTGGAGGACACAGCCGTAAGCCTCCCTGCCTTATTCCCTTCTTTTTAATTTGTTTCCACTAAAAAATGTTTTTGGTAAGTACTCCTTGTACATAACACAACATTTGAAAGGTACAAATGAATATACAATGTACCTGTGCCCCAGTTACCCAGTTCATCCTCCTGGAGGGTAAGCCCAAGAAGTGTTCTAGTGTTTCTTTCTAGAGAGAGTCTGTGCTTCTTTAAGCCAATATGTATTTTTCTTCCCACGGGCTCAGGACGGCATACAAACATGTACGTGTTGGTTTTTATTGCTCAAATGGTGGCCATCCTATACACACTCTTCTTCCCGCAGTTTTTTTGGATAACTGATCATGTAGATCTATCCGCGTCGCAATTCATAATAACTATATTTAATTGAGTGATAAGCCATAATCAATTTTGCCAGCCCCCGATTATTTTTCTATCTTGTACCATTACTAGCAGAGCTGCAAATAAATACACTGTTCCTAGGTCTCTCTGCATGTGTGCCTGTCTGCAGGATAAATTCCCGGAAGTGAGATTGCTTGCCTGCAAATTACACACATTTGTTGATTGATACAGCTGAATTGCCCTTGCACAGAAGCTGCCCATTTATGGCTACATCAGAAGGGCCCTGGGGGGTATGTTTCCTATACCCTCACTGATACAGAATCTTACAAAACTTCTGATCTTTGCCTATCCCATCAGTGAAAGATGGTGTCTCACTGCAGTTTTGTTTCTCCTAAAACGAGTGCCCACTGACCTCTGGGATTCGTTCACGCAATCTGTAAGTAATTAGCAGGTATCTCCTCGGGGCCAGGGTGTCCTGCCCCAGCTGTCCCCTGGTCTGACTGTCATTGTCTTTTCCCGCCTGCCCCGTGCTGCCCTGCCTTGTGATGTCTCCCAAGAAGCCATTTTCCTTGCTGGGCCGTCCTCACCAGGTCAAGCAGGGGCGACCTCACTTGACCTCTTCTTTAGAGGCTTAAGAGTGAGGAGAATGTGGTTTCTTGCCTTTTCTCTGTTCTCAAGACTAATTCCTGTAACCCAATTAAGCAAAGCTGAGAGGTGGGGACATGTGTCTTAAGGTCAGAATTAGCACTAGGTCTTTGGGCTTCTCAAACCACCCGGTCCAGTAGGTCAGTCGCTGCTTCAGTTTTCCCGTCCCTTCCCCTAGTCTAGGTGTCAGGAAAGTGAATAGAGAGCAGGTATCTGGACACCTGTCCATGGTCAGTGGTGGTGTTTGCTCTCAGACTGGCTGGTCAAAACTGCCTCATATTCGATGCCAGCTAAACAGAAATGCATCTATGAGGAGCACTGTTTAGATTAAAGCAGGTCAGGAAAGACATGAAGATCAATGTTCTTTTCTACATGGAAAACCTCTGGAGCATTTCCAACTCCCCGCCCCCCCCCCAGCTTTACGGCAGTCCCGGAGCACTTGACTCTGTTGCGTACTTGACCCTGTTGCAGGGTAACTTCTCCTTCACTTGGCTCTGCGCAAGGCTATGTCAGAATCAGCTAGGGCTGGCATCTTTGTTCATCTCTGTATCTGTACTCAGACTAAAGACAGGATCAAGACATGGGAGCTTTGAATGAATATCTTCCTACCTTCCAGTTCCCAGGAACGGTGTCTGTACGCCTCACGTCATTCTCTAGTTACTTAACTAATGAGACCTTTACCTCTAGTTCATCCCAAGCATGGCTGCTGGAGCTTTCCTCCTCCTAAAGCACACTCATAATCCAGTCACTTGTGGAGGTTCCCTGTGGCCTACTAAATGAAGTGTAAATTCCTAAGCTTGGAATTTAGGGGCCCCCGTGGTGATATGGCTCTGGTCTACCTTTCTAGTCCTTCTTTCCACTACCTCATGCTCCAATCAAATGGAATTACTCAGTGCTTCTCAAGTGTGCCCACATTCCACCCCTGGGCCTTTGCCCCCTGCTGGGCCTCCTGTGCCTAGAACACCTTCCTCTGCTCTCCTAACATCACTGATGCCTGCTTTTGGTCTCTCTCACTCTCTCTCTTCCCACCCCATCCTTTGTTTAAAAAGCAAGGGTCATAAGGTTTTATAAAGAAGACAGACTTTATTTTTTAAAGATTTTATCTATTTATCAGAGAGAGAGAGAAGAGCACAAGCATGGTGAGTGGAGGCAAAGGGAGAAGCAGGGTCCCCGCTGAGCAAGGTGCCCAATGCGTGTCTTGATCCCAGGACCCTGGAATCATGACCTGAGCCGGAGGCAGATGCTTAACCGACTGAGCCACTCAGGCGTCCCAAAGATAGACTTTACATATCCTTCTGGGGTCCTTCCCAAATGTAATTGGCCCTAGAGACTCCTATTCAGACCCCCCAGATTTCCCGCTTAGTTTCCCAGTCAGGCTCTGTGGTGTCAGTTTCTCTTGTGAATCACGTCCGCTCTATCTTGCATCCTCATTCCTGCGACACCTCAGACGGAAGACTGGAAAGCAGAGGGTATATGACCCATCTCTGTGTCACCACTGTGATCAATGTGTGTTAGTGAAGACACTTTCCTTGCTGTGTGGCCCATTTTATTTCCCACTCTGAGTTCGAGAAATGGGAAGAATCTGGGACCATGGCCATAAGTATGGCAGCCATCCCTGCAGAGGCTCCTCTGAGATGGTTTTGTTTTGTTTTTTTTAATTTATTTATTTATTTTTGTTTGACAGAGATCACAAGTAGGCAGAGAGGCAGGCAGGAAGAGAGAGAGAGAGAGAGAGGAGGAAGCAGGCTCCCTGCTGAGCAGAGAGCCCGATGCGGAACTCCATCCCAGGACCCTGGAATCATGACCTGAGCCGGAGGCAGATGCTTAACCGACTGAGCCACTCAGGCGTCCCAAAGATAGACTTTACATATCCTTCTGGGGTCCTTCCCAAATGTAATTGGCCCTAGAGACTCCTATTCAGATCCCCCAGAGGTTTTAACCCACTGAGCCATCCAGGTGCCCCTCTTTTGTTTTTTAAAGACTCTATTAATTTATTTGACGGAGAGAAAGAGAGAGCACAAGCAGGGGGAGCAGCAGGCAGAGGGAGAGGGGGAAGCAGACTCCCCACTGAGCAGGGAGCCCAATGCAGGACTCGATTCCAGGACCCTGGGATCATGACCTGAGCCAAAGGCAGATGCTTAACGACTGAGCCACTCAGGCGCCCCGCCGAGAGGGGTTTTAAGGCAGAGCTGTCCCAGTCAAATCAGGAGATGCCAGCAGCCCTCCAGAGAACAGCAAGGACCTGTTCCTCAGGCTTGGGAGAAGTGTGTCCTATTTGCCCTTTTTCTGAGGGAAAGTACCCATTAACATGTCTGACTGACTGGAAGGAGCAACATTTGTTCACTTTGAATTCTTGGAAAGAGAAGTGGAAAAGCCATCTCTCTCCTTCCCCTGAGGCCCTGGTCGCCCCCACTGAGCAGATGGGCACAGACACTTCACCATTGAAAGTCCTGTCTGCATTGTTGGGTGGTGATGTGTACACTGGCCAGGCGGCAGGAAGACAACCTGGTCCTCCTCCAGGGCTTGGTTCTGGTACCTTCTGCAGAGGAAGAAGTGGTATTTCAGAGTTTGGATACGAATTTTGGTTCTTACTCCACCATTCAATAGCCAGATACCTCGACCAGCTTCCTTAATCTGGTTCAGCCTCAAAATAGGAATAGCTTTACCTTTACCTTCCACATGGGCCGTTCTGAGCACCAAAAGAGAAAATGTACATGACACATGTACATTTGCAGATTTTATTTTAAAAATGTTATTTATAGCTTGCCTTGTAGTGCAGTGGGTTTACAGAGGCTTACAAGATACTTAAGATATAGGAGAACATAAATTAAAGGTGAGAGTTAAAAGCAGCGGACAAAAAGAATGAGGACGTAATGAGCTCTAGATGCAACTAAACATGTACCTTGTTTGCCGTGGGTGGGTCTCAAGGTTGCTAGGAAATGCATGCTGTTATCTGAATCAGTGGAAGGGGTCACTTGGGTGGTGGTGTTTCAGGATGTCCAGTGTGGACAATGAAGGCTCATAACAGGGCTGGCAAATTCTGGATAGGCCTTGGATCTCCATGGACAGGGACCCGTCCCAACCTCACCCTCCCTGTAGAGTGCCATTGCTTCCGTCCAACCCAGATCCACTAGAACCTGGAGGCAGCCAGGTCCTTCTAAACATCTTTTTTTTTTTTTTTTTTAATATTTTATTTATTTGTTTGCCAAAGAGAGAGAGCACAAGCAGGGGGAGTAGCAGGCACAGGAAGAGGGAGAAGCGGGTCCCCCGCTGAACAAGGAGCCTGACGCAGGACTCAACCCCAGGACGTTGGAATAATGACCCCAGCGGAAGGCAGATACCCAACCCACCGAACCCCCCAGGTGTCCCCCTGCTAAACAGCTTATCCTTGCCCCACCCACCCTGCATAACCAGCACGACCTCTCTGTGGGGACAACTCACCTCCAGTCCACTCAGACTCTCATCTTCACAATCTTTACAAAACCTACAAACCAGCTTCATTAATATTTATAATATGCATATCAGAAAGCTCACCCTTTTTAAAAAAGATTTATTTATTTGGGAGAGACAGCGAGAGCACAAGTGGGCTAAAGGGCAGAGGGAGAAGCAGACTCCCCAGGGAGCCCAACTCGGGACTCCATCCCAGGACTCCAGGTTCGAGAATGCCCAACCAACTGAGACACCCAGGTTCCCGAAAGTTCACCCTCTTAAAGTGCACTGCGTAATGGCTTTTTTTTTTTTTTTTTTAAGATTTTATTTATTTATTTGACAGAGAAAGAACACAAGCAGGGGAAGTGAGAGAGGGAGAAGCATACTCCTCAATGAGCAGGGAATCCAATGCGGGGCTCGATGGGAGGTTCAATCCCAGGACCCTGGGAGCCGAAGGCAGACACTTTAGGACTGAGCCCCCCAGGCACCCCAATGGTTCTGAGTATAGAAACACTGTTATCTCCCATGCTGAATACCATGCCCACTTGATTTTCCTTGCCACACAGACCTCAGTTTCTTTTCCTGTGCTCTCCCTCTGCCCCTAATTCTTCACTCTCTGGGCCTGGACTCAATTCTGGAAAAGGTGCCCCATCATTCTGGCATTTTCCACCTCGGACCCATCCCTTTGGCTGGGTGCCCCCAATGAGGTCTGCCTTACTAAAAGTAAACTGGCTCTGGGGTTGGCGGGGAGTGCACAGAAAAGCCACCAGCGTGATCTGCACATTCTGTGAGCTTGAGGAACGCCCAGGGAGAACCCGGGAGGGCTGGCGGGCGGGTGGCAAGAGGCTGTGGGCAAGACCGGCCAGGGAGCGGCAGCCCTTGTCAGATCACATTGTTAGACCGTGACTCACTCCCGCCCGCAGTCTGGAAAGTGGAGGCTCTCCTCCTGGCCTTCAAAGGAGGGCTGCCCGGACTGTGGGTGGACCCTCAGAGCAGTGCTCCCAGGGCCAGGTTGCACGGGCAGAGCAGGGACCTGTTAATTCCAGAGCTGGCCTGTTTCATGTCCCTTGACCCCACATCGAGAATCCCACGTGAAAAATCCTGTTAAAAAGTCATGTGTTGGGAGCCTGAAAGGGGGAAGGAAAGGGGTCCTCTCTGTACTTTCGCAGAGAGAAGAGGGGGGTCATCGGAGCTCCTGAGCCTGGTCAGGGATTTGGGCTCTGCTGACTGGTAGTGGAGACCCAAACCCCAGCTGGGCAGTTGGCCCTCTCAGGGACCCTTTCCTCCCCAAATTCCCCACAGTGCCAGGCTGTTCCTGGATCCCATGACACTCACATATCTTTCTTCTCGTTCCCTTCTCCTTCACCCCATCTTTCTGTTGTTTCCCCATCCACACTATTGGCCCATCCAGATCTTTCACATATCGGGAAGAGAGCGGGGAACCTTCTTTTCCAGCTTACTCTACTGGCTTAGCGTCCCTGTGTTTCAAGCGCCCACGGAAGTCTGGATTAAACGGGTCCCTTTCTACACTCCAGGGAGGGTCTACCCAATCCCGGGCCTTTCCCGCACAGCACGGGATCCTGCTCAACTCGCATGCGCTTGCTGGGTCCAGAACCTGACTGGAATGTTGAGAGCGCTATCCGGAACCCCTGTCTGAGGCGGGAGGACAGAGTGTGGTCTCTGGGAACTCCCATCTGGTGGAGGAACTTAGACCTAAACAGTTAAACACTATTTCATAGAGCAGTATGTTCCCAACTGCAAATCCTACAAAAGGCTAAAGCCACAGAGAGGGACTGGGGCTGTGTCAAGAGTCTTTCCAAGGGGCACCTGGGTGTCTCAGTGGGTTAAGCCTCTGTTTTCAGCTCAGGTCATGATCTCAGGGTTCTGGGATAGAGCCCCGCATCAGGCTATCTGCTCAGTAGGGAGCCTGCTTCTCCCTCTCTCTGTTCTCTGCCTGCCTCTCTGCCTACTTGTGATCTCTGTCTGTCAAATAAATAAATAAATAAATAAAATCTTAAAAAGAAAAAAAAGAGTCTTTCCGAATCTCCTTCCTTAAAGCCCTTGTGGGAACCATCCCATGTGGGTGGTCACAGTTTCTTTTTTCTTTTTTTTTAGGATTTTATTTTACCTTTTAAGACTATTTGAGAGAGAGAGAGCACACAAGCATGAGATTGGGGTCAGTGGGAGAGACACTCCCCACTGAGGACAGAACCCCAGCACAAGGCTCCATGTGGGGCTTGATCCCAGGATCCAGAGATCATGGCCTGAGCTGAAGTCAGATGCTTAACCAACTGAGCCACCCAGTAGCCCCTTAAGATTTTATTGTTTAACTAATCTCCACACCCAGCATGGGGTGGAAACCCATCACCCTGAGATCAAAAGTTGCATGCTCTTCTGACCCAGCCAGCCAGGTGCCCCTGTGGTCACAATTTCTTTAAAGATTTTTTTTTTTTTTTTGAGCAAAAGAGACAGAGAGAGAGAGAGAGAGAGCATAAGCTAGGGGCAGCGGCAGCGAGAGGGAGAAGCAGGCTCTCACTGAGCAAGGGTTCAATCCCAGAACCCTGGGATCCCGATGTGAGCCAAAAGCAGACACCTAACTGACTAAGCCACCCAGGTGCCCCACAATTTCTTCCTTTTTTATTTTTTTTAAGATTTTATTTATTTATTTGACAGACAGAGATCCCAAGTGGGCAGAGAGGCAGGCAGAGAGAGAGGAGGAAGAAGGCTCCCCGCTGAGCAGGACCCTGGGGTCATGATCTGAGCTGAAGGCAGAGGCTTTAACCCACTGAGCCACCCAGGCGCCACTGCCCCACAATTTCTAACACTCCTGCCAAGTTGGGTGGAGAGTGTCCATTGCCCGTGAAAGTTAAAGCTGGGCTGAATTAGGGGTAGCTGCCTTTAAAAACCGTAAAGACCCTCAAATTCAATGGTCTTTCCACTGACGTAAGGCACACGGGGATGGGCATGTCGCGGCGTGGGCTGTGCGGCCAAGCCGGAAAGCTGCAAGAGGGCGCGGGCTGCTCCATCTACTAAGGGATGGGGAATGAAGGCGTGGGCCCACTTTCTCAAAATAGTATTTTCTTTTTCTTTTTCTTTTTTTTTTTGAGGGGGGGCATCCAGAGGGAGATGGGGAGAGAGAATCTCTCACAACCCTGAGATCATGACCTGAGCCAAAACCAAGGGTCAGATGCTTAACCAGCTGAGCCACCCAGGCACCCCCAGTATTTTCTCTTCCGTGGAAACAGCAAGTACATCTGAAGGAGACAAGGAGACCTCCCAATTTTGGGGGGAGATTGGCTGGTTGGGAGACCCTCCCATAGCCAGTGAGGACACCTGCATGGTCACTTTCCCCAGCTACACACGCACTTGGCCCAACGCACGTTCTCTACGGGTGTGTCGCTGGTGCTCCCTCCATTTTCTAAGTGAGGCTCCGAGAAGTGAGATCCCTGACAGCTGGTTCACTGCAGATTTGGGGCCCGAGCCCAGCTCTGATTGCAAGTCTGATGGTGGTTCCACTACGTTGTGTTTCTCACCTTATGAGGCCGGTGTCTAGGGTCATTACCGATTCCAAGGTCTCCACTGCAAGCCTTTATTTCTGAACCAAGTCACTGCCCTATTCAGTATTTTGGGCGAAGCTGGAAAGGCTCCTGCTCAGGGCTGAGGCCCCTGGCCCTTTTCCCAGGCTCATCAAGCCGTTCTTAGTCAAGATGTTCTTAGGCTCCGTTTTACACCCGGTCCAGCTCCCACCCACACCCTCCTAGCCCCAGCTGACTTGGAAGCAGGGAGAAGAACACAAGGCCAGAGGCTTTTGTTTTCCAGCGATGGAGAAATGGCTGAAATCCCGGCATCTCCCCCAGAAGACAGAGGCAGCTCTGGATTTCCTGTTGCTCCCAACACGGGCCAGATAATTGGAGACAGATTTTTGGGCTTGGGTTGGGAGGTGAAGCTTAAAGTCCAGTCATCGGGCCCTCCCGTGGGTCCATGTGTGCACACCAGTTCGTTGGTTTCTTTGTTGGTACTTAATGTGTGTGTGTAGACATTTGTGTTTGAGACAGCATGTGTGTATATCTGTGTGTGTGTGTGTGTGTGTGTGACACGCCTGTGTTCCTTGTACTTCTTTGTTAGCGTCCAGGACCCCGCATGTAAGTCTGTGTAAGGAAGTGTGTAAGCATGTGTCTGGGTCTCTGTGAGTGCTCCCTTGTTTTTTGTTTTGTTTTGTTTTCCTTTGTGAGAGTCAGTCCAGCCCAGAGAGACCTCATTGGTTCTTTTTGGATTTTATTACCCAAGACTTAGTGATTAAATGTAAAACAGTAATTAAGATGAAAAAAAAAAAAAAAGGCAGGAAGGCAGATGGCCTTCAGCTAGAGGATATGAGGGATCGAAACAGCCAGAGTGCAGTCCGAGGGGAGAGTGAGGAGGGACCTACTTACAGAGCACAGGGTCTCTTTTGGGGGGTTCAGGGTGAAGGGGTTCACCCCTCCCACCTCTCTAATGGAGAAAGGCACCACATGGTTCCAGAAGGGTTCTGCTTTGTCCACACTTGAAGGCTGGGCAGGGGAGGGAGCTATTCTTGCCTTGCCTTCCTGCCTGAATGGTGACCCCACAAGGAAAACCGAGCCTCTTTCTTCTTCTTCTTCTCCTTCTCCTTCTTCTTCTCTTTTTTTAAGATTTTATTTATTTGACAGAGATCACAAGTAGGCAGAGAAGCAGGCAGAGAGAGAGGAGGAAGCAGGCTTCCCATTGAGCAGAGAGCCCGATGCGGGGCTCAATCCCAGGACCCCGGGATCACGACCTGAGCTGAAGGCAGAGGCTTTAACCCACTGAGCCACCCGGGTACCCCGAGCCTCTTTCTTCTAAGCCCCTCTGTGCATATTCACGAATGTATGTTCTACAAATGAGATACAGACCAGCTGGGACACAGTCTGAATCCTAACACTTGTAGCCAGTCGTGGTATCCCTGCCGCACATGCCACCCTGAGCTGGGCCCTTCACATACATTATCTATCCACAGTATAGATGGATGGATGGGTATAAACCCACCTATGAGGGGCACCTGGGTGGTTCAGTGGGTTAAGCCGCTGCCTTCGGCTCAGGTCATGATCTCAGGGTCCTGGGATCCAGGCCTGCGGCTGGCTCTCTGCTCGGCAGGGAGCCTGCTTCCCTCTCTCTCTCTCTGCCTGCCTCTCTGCCTACTTGTGATCTCTCTCTGTCAAATAAATAAATAAATAAAATCTTAAAAAAAAAAAACAAAAAACCACTTATGAGGGGCACCTGGGTAGCTTGTCAGCTAAGCGTCTGAGTCTTGATGCTTAGGTCCTGGTCTTAGAGATGTGGGATCAAGTCCTGCTTAGGGCTCTGTGCTCAGCAGGGAGTCTGTTTTTCTCTCCCTCTCCCTCTGCTTGCTCGCTCTCTTTCTCTCTCAAATAAATAAGTAAATCTTAAAACAAAAAACACCACTTCTGAGCTTGAAATTGCCGTTTTGGAGAGGAAATGATGCTTCCAACAGAGCAAGGACTTTAGCCCACCGTGATTCCCCCAAATGGTAACTCATTTGTCCATTCAACAAACATGTGCTTCCTCACTACCTTCATTAGACACATGGTTGACTTTGGGGGTAGGGGTGGGGACAGAGATAAGCAAGACACAGTTCCTGCCCTCACCAAGGCTGCCCTCTAGGGAGGAAATCAATGATGTTCCATGGATTAAATTTATCCCTGTCGGTATCAGAGCAAGGTGGTGGGGACAGGGCTGAGGACGTTTCAGACTGGGCCAAGATTTAGTCCCAGGATGAGTTGTTCCTTGTAAAGACACTGGAAATAAGGCCTAGCTGCAGAGGAGGAGACATGGCAGAAATGGAGAACAGTGGATGTATGCTCTGGGGGATTGAGTGAGCTGGGACGGGGAGGAGGACATCTCGCCTGCCTGCCCTCGTGTGCTCTTGATAGCCCAGCATTCGCTGGGTGGACATAGCATCCTTAGGTGGCCCAGGCCTTCTGGCAGGAAGAAGGACGGAAGGGGGGACCATACTCACACCTGTGCCTCTCTGGGCTGGTCTCTGAGATTCCCAGGGGGCTGATTTGGGGGATAGGGAGGGTAGAGTCCCCTGCTAGCTCCTGGTGGCCTGATCAACTCCCCAGCGCAGCCGCCTCAGCAGGCCACCAGCGCTCCAGCCTAAATCGCTTCCAGTTTGTTTAGTCAAAACCCTTGGCCCCAACATCAAAGCCCTCTGGAGTTTCTGGGGGCTGTTGTTCTTATATGGTGTTTATTTCAGAGAGGCTTCTCTGTCCCAGACTGTGCCTGAGCAGGGTAGGGCCAGAGGGGCTGCTGGGGCCTTTGGGTTTCAGAGACATCAGGTTGCCTGGGGGAGGATGACAGGATGGTTTTCACGACGGCTGCCCCAGGGACACTCTCTCCCCTATGCCTGTCTCTACCTGGTGCACCGGGGTACCCAGAGAGAGGCTGCTTCTCCCCTGCCCAGGGCCCCATAGAGGAGCCGCTCATTCCCCTCACATTTAGGCAGGATGTTTTCATTGGGGCTTCCGGGTGCCAAGTTGAGGACCCATTCCCCCTCCGCCCATACCTGTCCACATCTTAGAAACCATGGCTCGGGCGCCTGGGTGGCTCAGTGGGTTAAGCCGCTGCCTTTGGTTCAGGTCATGATCTCAGGGTCCTGGGATCGAGTCCCGCATCGGGCTCTCTGCTCAGCAGGGAGCCTGCTTCCCTCTCTCTCTCTGCCTGCCTCTCTGCCTACTTGTGATCTCTGTCTGTCAAATAAATAAATAAAATGTTAAGAAAGAAAGAAAGAAACAGACAAACAAACAAACCATGGCTCACTCCAAGCAGACAACTCTCCACTGACCACCTCCCCATCCTCACCACTCTGGGCCTGGGCCTGGGCGTGGACCCCAGCTCCTCCGCCTCCCTCCTTCCCGAGAGCCCCGCCCCCTTTCCCTTTACTCTGATTGGCCTGCATGTGCGCTCAGCTACTGAACTTACCCTGGCTAGGTTTGGCTCTGGAATGTGTACCTTTCTCACTTCTGGTAGGTCCCCTCTTTCCTGTGATTTGCTCCTCAGTGCCCAGACTAGGTGTGCACCCAGCAAAAAAGGGGAAGTTCTCACCAGGTAGGTGGAGGGAGGCGCTTCTTCCTTAGGGGCTATTAGCAGAGCTGGTGGCCTGGCAGAGCTACTTGGAGTCTCCCTGGGGGAAAAAAATGAGCGCTGGGTGAAGCCGAAGCCAACTCCAGGCCTTAGCCATTCTCTGGAGCAGGAACAGACGAAGAAGGAAAGAAACACCAGAAAGGGGGGAGAGAGAGCGAGAGCAAGAGACAGGAGTGAGGATAGGTAAGGGGCCCAAGTCTTCAGTCGCCAGTTTGTTAAGCACAAATGGTTCCAGCCATGATCTGTAAGGACAGAGCCCTCTCTGGGTTGGCTGCCCTTCTTTTCCAGGGCATCCCTAGGAGCCAGAGGGGTCTCCAGACTCTCCCCAGTTTCTACTCTCCCTCCACCACCTCAGCTGCCTGTTTTCCCCTCCAATCATTTTCTTGGGCTGTGCCCTTCCCGCCTTCTTAACTTCCCATCTGCTGTCTCACTGCTCCCAGGCAGAGGGACCTGAGGGCACCAGTGGCCACTTTCAGCCTCTCCCATTGGCTAATAATTTTTACAGTTGCTTACTAAAAAACAGGAGCCCTGCTGGGAGAGATGGAGGTAAGACTGGGAGTGAACTTAGCAATCAGCTCTGCCACTGGACGATGGGAGGGGCTGAGTCTGAATCTCCTGCACTTTGGCCCACACTTGGCTAGCCAACAGCAAGGTCTTTACAGGGAGTCCCGGCCTAGAAACTTGCCGGTGCATAGGTGAGCTCTCTTGCTCCAAGGAGTTTCCCACAAGGAACCTAATCGGGGATTCCCCCAAGATGTGGTAATTCAGAATGCCGGGGGACAGGCTCCCCATCCTCAAACCAGTGTCTTCAATGCTTGTCTTCTAAGGAGCTTGTCTCCTAGCTATGGTGGGGGTGGGGTGCAGTTTTGAACCACTCTCTCCCAGAGTGGCCCCTTGGCTCAGTCCTACAGCAGGTGCCTCCCTCTCCACCCCATCCCCCCACTCTGTACCCACCCCCACTTCAACAGACTGCTCATTAGTTAATAATGTTAACGTGGCTGTAGCTAGTGATTAAAACCATTGGTTTGACTGAGACTTAGCGATCAACATCCCTGGCATAGTTGTTAATCCCTCAGAAATATGTTTTTAATAATCATAGGGGAGGTCAGGGTGGGTGGTCCTGGGAGCTGGGATCCTGTTCCTCCTATTCCCCCAGTCCTCGGTTCCCATGGTTTCTCTTAGGCAGGCACTCTGGGATGTATTGGAGCAGGGGAACCACTTGGGAAGACTGGCCAACTCTGCAGCAGACGGGGATGTGGGGCCTGGGGCACAGCTGCCTCCGCTAATAGGGCAGGGACGGGACTGTGCCAAGGGTGTGGCCCACATGGCTAAACGAAGAGCCCAGGGTCAAGAGCCCTTAGCCACGTGGAAGGATTAATTCTGAGCCCTCTATTGTGCACTCCTGAGCCAAATGCCCAGGGAGGAACCAGGGGTCCCGAAGATCCCCTCACCAAAGCAGCCCAGCTGCTTCTTCAGTCTGTTCCAGCCAGAAAGGGCTTAAGTCAGAAGGGTTCCATGTCCACACCCTCGGGTTTCTGGGGCCTCCTGATCATCCCATTCAATTGCTGAATTTATGTAATGCTTTTAATAATACATAATTATAATTGTTAAAGGAACAATAAAATAGGCATATAATACATGTAAACTATATATTAATATATTATGTGCAATAATATAATGATTATGATTAACATTTTATTGACTGCCTCCTTTGTCAGGCCCTTTATATATATTACCTCTTATGTTCGGAACACCCTGCCAAGCAGGCCTTATTATCCTGTTTGATATATGAGAAGTCTGAGACTCAAAGTGGTTAACTTGCTCAAGGTCATAAAGCTAATAAGGGACAGGGCTAGCCTAGCACCACCCCTAGGTCTCTGGCTAACTTCAGACCCATTCTTTCCCAAGCCTAACACTGTAGGGAACTCGAAGAATAACATAATACACCGACGGTGTTATTAAAACACTGATAGTCCAGGGGCGCCTGGGTGGCTCCGTCGGTTAAGTGTTGAACTCTTGGTTTCAGCTCAGGTCATGATCTCAGGGTTCTGGGATCCAGCCCCAGGGCTGGCTCCTCGCTCAGTATGGAGTCTGCTTGTCTTTCTCCTTCCCTCTCTCCCACCGCTTCTACTGGTCCCTGCTCATGCTCTTTCTCTCTCTTCAGTAAATAAATAAAATCTTTAAAACAAACACTGATAATCGAGCTGCCCGGACATGGCACATGTGCACACACACACACACACACACACTAAAAGTTAGATGATGGCACAAAATAGCCTTTGGCAAGCTGATGCCAGGCAGTGTGGCCAAGGGCCCAGGGAGTGGTACTGGCAGTAAAAGTCACAGTTTGGAGGCGGGAGGGGCCACCAAGGGCATCAGGGATCCCTGAAGACTTTATGGGGCGAGGAGAGAGATTTGCTGGGTGGGGTAGGTGTTGGTAGTAGGGAGGCAGGAGCAAGGTGCACAGGGTGAAAGTTCAGGGGCAGTGAATAGATCAGGCTGGTCTACTCCAGCCCAGTAACTTCTGTCCCTCCACTCACCATCCCCCATACAGGCCTGCCCTTAATGGTTGCGGGGCTTCTGGCAAGAGTACAAATAAAAGGCCACCAAGAAATTTTCTAAATATTTAAAAGTTAAAAATCAAGTTATAAATCAGTGGTAAATAAGATAGAGCTTATTATCCTCTTACCTTCACAATTCTGCTTTCCTAATGACTTTGGAGCTCTGCACTGGAACGCCATCCTCTTACCTGCCCACCTTCTCTTCCCACCACCAACTGGCTTCTGCTCTGCTCTGGTGAGGACACCTGCCCAGCCCCACAGACAGCCATCCCTTGACCAGTGGGTGTGCACATTTGCGCTGGGCTGCCCTCAGCAGGATGGGTGGGGGAAGAGCTCTAGCGACCTTGGAAACAGTCTAGGGTCGCTTTGCTGGGGAATTTTGGGGAATAGTGAGGCCCTCAGCTCAGATGCAAAATTTAAGGGACACTGAAAAGCTCAGTAGTCATTTTTTTTTTTAAAGATTTTATTTATTATTTATTTGACAGAGAGAGATCACAAGTAGGCAGAGAGGCAGGCAGAGAGAGAGAGGAGGAAGCAGGCTCCCCGCTGAGCAGAGAGCCTGATGCGGGACTCATCCCAGGACCCTGAGATCATGACCTGAGCCGAAGGCAGCGGCTTAACCCACTGAGCCACCCAGGCGCCCTCAGTAGTCATATTTTAATGCAATATTTTGAAATCAAAATTAAAGCAAAATATCCATTATAAAATACCAAAGTTTTAAATAAAGACTGGATCAGTATTACTGTTTTGGTTGTTCAGGTTTTTGTCCCTTTTTTTTTTTTTGCCTCAGACTTCCACATAGCACTAGGCCAGGAGCCCTCACTCGAGGGGACCATGTAGGTTCTGGGTAGGCATATCCCATGGATTCTGCTCTGTGGGGTGGGGAGTGACTGGAGGCCCCCAGGGCAGGGAACCCTCTTGCCTAAAGCCTAAGGGTGGTACATCCTGTGCATTCCCAAAGCCCTCCGGCATCCAGCAGACCCTCTGACCTTTAGTAGGCCCTCAATAAATACTTCTTGAATAAGCACATGAATAGCACTAACTTTTCCAGAATCATCACAGTCCTATTCATTACAAGGTTACCAAGTGAGCTGGGCTACAGTGACTCAATGCTGGATCCCTGTTATAGGCATATTGGCTGGGTCAGAGCCATGAGTCTGGGAACAGAGGCAGGGGACCTCAAGACTTAGAGAAGACTGATCCAGGATCCTGAACAGTTTGGGGCAGCAGGCAAGGCTGTGGTTGAAGAGAGTGCGCCCCAGGAGGAGAGCCAGGAGAGATGGTGGCCAGGGGTCTCAGAGGCTCAAAGGGAGCAGAGTTCCAAGGATGGCGAGGGGGGTTTGGATTCGAGACTTCCGGTGGGGGTATGGGCGTAAGGAACCAGGAGGGAAGAACTGGTTCCCAGAGGAGGGCTGAGGAGCAGGCTGGGGGGAATGAGCAGGAGCAGGACACAGAGAAGGGAGCTATGGAGTCTGGCAAGAAGAGGGCAGAGTCTGGACTGAGTGGCAAGTGCTTGCTGGTCATAGTGACCAGGCGCCTGCAGAAGGGGAGGAAGGGGAGTAGAAGCCTCCGAGTGGGGATCCCAGAAGCCAAGAACAGGTCAGTTCCCCAAGAAAGGTTCTGGGCAGCCACCCCCCTCAGCACGCTCGGGTTACACAGCAGTGTTTCCTATTTCAGACCCTAAGCCCTCGCGGGCTGCTCAGCCTCCGCCGCATCCGCCCTCCCTCTCCCCCGCCTCCCCGCCCCCATTCCCCAGAGAGGGACAAACACACTTGATATATGAAGTGTTTCCACCTCGACTCTTGGGAATCCCACAAAGGCTTCAGTGTGCCAAGGCCCCTCCTCCCTTTCCACTCCCAGCTCCTCCCCTCCCTTCTGTCTGGGAGTCTGGGAATGCCTCCTTTTCCTGGGGGGGGGGGGGGGGTTGTACGGCAGAGAGAAGGAGGACCAGCCTTGGGTGTGGAGGATTCTTGTCCTCTCCAGCCGCGCCCCTCTACAGCAGGCGGGTGTGGGGGAGCACTGGGGGCACAGGATGATGATCCCGGGTTTCTACGGCTTCAGGCTCCAGACGTCTGAAGGGTGATGGGGGCAAGGGGTTGGGGGCAAGGCGTCACTCACTTGCTGCCAAACGATGCTCCCATGGATCAGGGGGACGTTACCCACACACCACCCTTTCCTCCATACTGGAAGCCAAAGGAGAAATAGTATTGGAATATAATCTTCAAACACACTCTATGTGCCAGCCATGGTGCGAGGCCATTCTACAAAAACCATGGCCATTCCTTCCCGGGCAGCTTCTCAGGCAGGTATTTTTACAGCTGAAGACGTGGTGAGTCAAGGGACTTTGGAGGCAATTTGGCACCGTGTTCCAGACCCTAGACTGGGGCAGCAGACAGACCTGGGACCAAATCTCAACTCATAGCCTCATGAATGGGGCATGTTTCTCTACCCCCAAAGTTTCAGTTTCCCCATCCCTAAAAGAAGGGTATAAGGCCCCTCCTAGGCCTGTTAGAAACGTTAAAAAAATAGGGGAGCTTGGCTGGCTCGGGCCACTTTTGATTTCAGGGTTTCAAGTTCGAGCCCCACATTGGGGGTGTAGTTTACTTAAAAAAAAAAAAAAAGTCTTAAATAAAATATTGTGTGGGAACTACCTGGCAAGTGTTGTGTAGTAGTTGCAGAGATGACAATTATCGCACAGTCTTAGGTCCCATAACTGGTAGGGGGCAGAGCAGCCCCTGAGCTCTCCACTTCTCTCAGGGGGCAGGAGCCACGGGCCCAGTGGCTTGTGCTTGGAAGGACCCCGTCCATTGAGGCTGGGAAGGGGATGCGTGTGTGTGGGCAGGAGAGGACTGCTTTCCTTCCCGGGAGCACCCTGGAGAAGGACAGATGCACGTTGACTCCAGAAGAGCCTGAAATCTGGGAGGCTTGAGGACACAGCCGTCCCACCCCCAACCACAGGCACTGTGGGGAGGGGAAACCCAGCGCGACGCAGTGGGTGGTCTCTCTGGAGCTCCCCCTGACTCAGAGAGAAGCTGCAGCTGGCCCTGGGCCACACCAGCCACTCACGCACGCGGCCAGTCACACCACACGCCACCATCCCTCTAAGTCTCCCCGACGCCCACACGCGCAGTATGGCGAACACGGAGATGGGCACAAGTGGGGGTTTGGAATAAAGTTTTACATGGGGCTGAGGGAGGCTGTGGGCTGCGCGTGGGTAGTGCGCACCCACGCGGAGGATAAGCTTTGGGACTGGGTGTGTGTTGCGCGCGCGTGTGTGCACGCACACTCGAGCTCCTGCAAGCCCGACCGGAGCCGCGCCCGGGGCCCGGGGGCGCACGGGTGTGTGCCAGTGTGCCAGGCTCTGGGCTCGTGTCCACGTGCGTGACTGCAAGTCCGACCGACCCCCTGGGGCTGGGGCGCTGCGGGAAGGGTCAGCCGGCAGTCTGAGCCACTTTTCATGTGTCAGGAAAATCGGGCTCCCCTTTCCGGAAGCCTTCCCAAGGAAAACAAACCGAGCCCAGCTCCCGGGGCAGACGGGGAGGGAGCCGGGGCTGGGGAAGGAGAGAAGGTGGCTGAGCTCGGGGGAGGAGGTCCCCAAGCAAGGAGGTCAAATGACACCCCTTTGGCTCCACCCTATGACCCCATTCTGATCTCTGGAAGTCGCCTGCCTTTTGCTTTGTCCTAGGAGGGCTTTGTCCTCTTTCTCCCCTTCACATCCCTTTTTCTCCTCTGGGCTCTGCTCTCCCCCTGCTTTCTTCTCTCCCTTCTCTTTCATGTGCTCTTCTCCAGGTTTCTCTCCTCCTCCCAACTCCTACTACTCTGGCTGCCTGCCCATCACCCCTGCTTCTCCCTCACCTATCAGGCAGGAGCCCCGACCATCTGCTACCTCTGAGAACAAGGGTCAGAAAGTCCCCATAAGGAGAACTACAGGTGTACAGGTCCTTGGGGTTTTGTTGTCGTTGTTGTTCTTGTTTTGTTTTGTTTTATTTATGGGTTGTTTTTAACTTTTGTCTTTCGGTGCCAGATTGGCTACAAAGCCCCCTGGCTAGTGCCTTCAGCTCTGGAGGGAATCTTTTATTTGTTGATTGACTAACCGACTGCTCCCTTAACCACATGTTTATTAAGTACCCCCTTAGTGCCAGGCCCCGTGGTTGTGGTTGGCCCCAAAGCTACAAAAGAGTGAAGGAAGCAAGAGAAAGAAATGGACTCTGCCTCGCAGAATTTTCAGACTGATGGGGGAGTCAGAAATTAATCAAAGCCACACACATAATATAAAATTAAAACAATGTGAGGGCACTAGACAGAGGAATACATCTACATGTATGCGTGGTGACAGCCTCTAATGAGGGAACTGACCTGATCAGGGAGATGGGAGACATTCGCTGAGGAAGTGATTAGCCCAGATTTGGGGACAAAGTAAGAGTTAATCAGGCCAAGGAGTGGAAGAGGTGGTGAAGTGACACAGATTATTGGATTGTTGCAAGCACAGGGAACTGCATGTGCAAAGGCCCTGAAGCCAGAGGGAGTTAGGTCTGTTTGTGTAACTGAACTAAGGTCCGTGTGGTGAGGAGAGGGAGCTTGGATGAACCTGGGGTGACAGCCTGTACAGTTGTTCATCTTGACAAAATTCATCTTGACAGAATGCCAATATGCTTTATTAGTGTGACCTAGTTTGTAATTATTTTTTTAAATATTCTATTTGTTTATTTGACACAGAGAGAGATCTCATAAGTAGGCAAAGAAGCAGGCAGAGAGAGAGGAGGAAGCAAGTTCCCTGCCAAGCAGAGAGCCTGATGCAGGGTCCGATCCCAGGACCCTGAGATCATGACCTGGGCAGAGGGCAGAGACTTAACACACTGAGCCACCTATGTGCCCCAAGTTTGTAATTTTTTAAAGATTTATTTATTTGACAGAGAGAGAACAAGGGTGCACAAGCAGGGGGAAAGGGCAGAAGGAGAGGGAGAAGCAGGCTCCCTGCTGGGCAAGGAGCTGTGCAGGATGCCTGGGGCTTGATCCCAGGACCCCTGGATCCCCACCTGAGCCGAAGGCAGACACTTAACCAATTGAGCCACCCAGGTGCTCCTATATTTTTAATTTTTTAAGTTAAGAAAGTATAAATGCATTAAGACTTTTAAATGATTAATTTTTTTTAATTAAAAAAATTTTTTTCCTTACCACAACAGCAGACATACATATTGGAAGACCATTAGCGCACAGACCTGGGAGACAGGTGGGAAATTTTCTAATCCACAGGTGATGCCTGGTCCACACATGAATCCTTAAGGACCTCGATGTTGAAGGTCACTGTGCTGGGGAAGGGGGGAGAGGACGGGATAGAGAATTACCCCAGTGTGTTGCCAGGCCTAGGTCCCACAGAAGAAGCCAGGCTGAGCCCAGCTCCACACCCTCTAGTCCCAGTGGGTCTAACCCTGGGCTCTGCCACCCCGGCCATGGTGGCTTGGGCTTGGGGGGTGGGGAGGGGCAGGCAGACAACAGGGGCTGGGAGAAGGATGGGAGAGCTGAGCAAGAAGGAGAGAAAGAAGGAGTAGACTATGAAGCATGGCCTGTGACCGGGAGCTTGGGCATCACCAGGGAACTTGCAGGAACTTCAGATTCTCAGCCCCCACCCTAGACCTTCTCGATCAAAATCTCTGGAGTGAGGTGGACTTCATGGCCTTATGTTTTAACAAGTGACTCTCAGGCACTGCTCAAGTTTAAGAACCAGTAGTACAGAGGGGAAAGGTTGGTGGGGAGCACTCTCGGCTGAATCAGTGGAAACAGGAGTGGAGTGGAACGTTCAGCCATGCCATCCGGCCGCCATCTATCCCTGGGTGCTCCACGGGACCCCAGCGCTCTTCCTGTAAGTCTTTCTGATGGAAGGGTGCCAAGATGGAAGTAACATGGCTCCCTTAGGCCCCGCCCCCGCTCTAAACTCTCCGGGGTCCGGGTCATTGTCTGACCTCTTGTGCTGGGGTGGAGAGTCCCCCCCCCCACCAACCTAGTCCACATGTGTGGGGTGAGGGCGGGGAAGTGACTCAGGAGGGGTGTCAGGCCAGGCCTCCTGGCAGACCCAGCTGTCCTTTCGCATCCACGCTGCCCCCCACCTCCCAGCTCCCTTCCAAGGAGCACACCCAGCAGCTGCAGGAACCACCCAACCTGGCCCAACTCTAGCCCCGGGGTCCCCCAGCTCAAGAGAAGTGGAGTTCGACCTGTTCTTCCTTGATGGCTCCTCCCGGACCTCCACAAAGGGACCCAGACCCATCACAGCCCAAACCTGTGACACCCCCAAAGACTTTCTCTCCCTCCCCCACAAATCTCCCCTACTTGAGGGTATTGGGAAAAGCTGCCACAAGCCATGTCCTCACCCCAGTGCCCCCTGCCCGAGCCCCAAATCCAGCTGTCGGCTCCTCAGGTCACACACAGCCCACCCCCACGGAACGCCATCCCACTCTGTGGGTGGGATCTCATCTCATCTCAGCACAGGCCAAGCAGCTGGCCGCACCACCTGCCTCAGGAGAGACCAAATGGAAGGCGGAGAGGAAGGGCAGGGGTGGGGGAGGCTCTGAGGGAGAGGAAGCAGGGGTGAGAGGGCTGGGGCCAGCAAGTCTAGGATGTTAAAGCTGGAAGGGATATTAGGGATCAGCTAGCGCAGTCTGGACATTTCACAACACTCCCCCAGGCGGGAGAGATGGTTGCAGCATCTGGACACAGAGAAGGGCTCTACTCCATCTGACTGTGGTCGACCTTACTGTTCACTATCTTCCAGGAGCTTCCTCTAGTTAACTCCGTATTTCTTCTCTCCTATCATTCATTCTACTACTCCTGACTGCCCATAACTGGTACTTGGTTCATTAATTTGCCTCATATGCACCCCATATAATTTTTTATATCCTAGAAGTGTGTATGCCTCCACCATTGGACTGGACATTTCCGAAGGACAAAGTCTATGTCTCTACCATCAGACTAGGTGTTCCCAGAGGACAAATGATGTCTCCCTTCCACCAGGATACGAGCTCCCTGAGAGTAGGGGGCTGGTCTCCCCTATTAGACTAGCATTCCCTAAAGGCAGGAACTGAGCCTCTGGAATTTTGTGAGCCTCCCACTCACCTCTGCGATTCTGTTCCACAGAGCCAGCTCTGGTTTAGTCCCTCAAACATGAGGCCTGGAACCTAAAAGCAATGAGTGCCTTGGACAGGAATATTCACTTCAATACTATGCCAGAAATGCGTGGTGCCCTTTGGAGCTGCTGGGGCCAATGCTTTGAGGCACGACCTGGGAATTCTCAGACAACTACTCCCATTCCTTGCCCATCCCAAGATTCCAAATTTTTGTCAGAGGGATTGTCAGCCTTTGTGCCCTGTCCCAGCAGCCCTCCTGGAAATTCTCTGAGGTTTTGAAGGGAGCTCACTTACCTGAGCTGGAGACCCTGTGAACTCAAGGACTGTTGTGGGGTGGGGGTAAGAGGAGAAGGGCCTTCCTTCTTTCTGTTGGCTGAGGCCTCTGGGGATGTTTGAGACAAATGATCCTTCCCCAAAGCTCTTGAGGCCCCAGCGTCTCATTGACTCTCTCTCTCTCTCATTTGTCCCAGCCACCCCTCACCATCTCCAGGATGAACTTCAGCTTCAGCATGGGCACCAAGCTAACTCTCTCAAAAAAAAAAAAAAAAAAAAAAAAAAAAAAAAAAAAAAAAAAAAAAAGAAAGAAAGAAAGAAAGAAAAGGAAAAAGGACAAAGAAAAAAAGAAAGCTAGCCCCCTCTCTATGGACTCTACCATAAAGCCTTCCTCTCTGCTCCTCAGAGAGGATGCTGGGATTTCTGTCACAACTCCCAACCAACCAAAGTCCTAGTAGATAGAGTTCATTCTAGAACCTTCCTGGCATCATCCCCCTGAACATCCAACAGCCCCTGCCCCCATCTGCAGACTGGAGGGTTAGAGCACTTTCCACATTACGCTCTATTTGCCATTTGCCGATGTGACTAACCCCACCCCAGCTCTGAAGCCTGTACTGTGAAGGATGAGCTTCTAATGGTCAATGTCCTCATGCACTTTTGCAGCCCGGTAACCAGCAAGATAAGTGGTATAGAGGTTTGGGGGCTGGCTGGATGGATACACAAAGGTACATGATCTGTACAACAACCCTCTACAATTCATAGGACAGACTCTATCCCAGTCAAGAAAGCAAGGCTCAGAGAGGCAAAGAAGTGTACCCGGGGTCCTGCAGCTAGTCTGTAGAACTGGAACACCGGGCCAGGCCCCTATTGCAGCGCTAGCTCGGAACTGAACCCAGGCCCCCAGACTCCCCATCCTGGGAGCACTGTGTGTGGTTGCCCAGGTCCCACACTGCACCTCTCCGGGAGGGGACCCAGGGTCTCCTGGAGTTGCTGGAGGATGTGACCCAAGCAGCTGCCTTCCCACTCACTGCTCAGCCCTCTTTGTGCCACATTCAAACACTTGAGGCAACAGGAATTCATTACCTTCTCCCGTTGGTCACGGTGGCCAGCCAGAGAGGAGCTTGGGTGGGTGGGTGGGGGATTTGCTGGTAAGGATCCCTAAGGAGCACACAGCAGCAACCCCCCAGCACCACTGTGTGCCTCCTGCCTCCCCAAGAAGGAGCGCTTCTGTCAAACCTCCCCACGTCTGGACAGGCCCCTTACCTGTGCCCACACCCACCCATCCACACTCACCTCCCCACACACTGCCCCCCCCCCACACACACACACAAGTGCACCATGCGCTGCGATCCAGGCGCAGGGCCCCAGATCTCCAAGCTCCTGATGGGAGACTCAACCAAGCAGGGGGCTGAAAGCCTCTCCCCACCACCACCCCGTGTAGCAGAAGAGCCCCGTCCCCCTCCACTCGTGTGCAGGGCCCTGGCCCCTCCCGGGGAACAAGGCTGGGATTAATAAGCGGCGCGGCTCCCTCCCCTAATGGGCTCCAGCTGCACAAACATTCCCAGAATTCAGAGCCGCCTCTGTCTGGGGCGGCCCAGGCCTCAGCTCCAGCATTCCTGGCCCCCTCCCCCACGGAGCCCGGGACAGCTGCTCCGGAACTCCGGCAACTGGCTGGGGATCGAATCCCAATCTGACTTTTGCAGAGGTGGGGGGTATTGGAATGACGGGGGCTGGGGGTGGGGTGGAGTGGGGAGCAGGGGAGGAGGGAAGAGGTGAATCAACTCCGAGGGGACATCTCAGTTCCCGCCCTCCCTGCTCCTCCCCTTCCCGCTCCGCCCACCCTTCCCCAGCAAGGCTTACCCTCTGAGCTGTAGGTATCAGGGGCCCAGCTCCGTGTAACCTGATTTGTCTCCTTGGGCAGTACCTTTGACTGGCAATGCCCAGGAGGAGGGGACAGGACAGAGCTGGGAGGAAAGATAAACATCTCCCCTTGGGTTTTAAGACATCCAGCTGTGTCTCCGTCGGAATCTAACGCCTGGCAGGAGCTTCATCCCAACAGATTCTTATCAAAGACGGGTGGGGGAGTAGCAAAGGGAGCAGGAAGAAGGAAAGTGGGGTCCTCACCCTCCCATGATCCTCACTGGGAGGGACACTTAGGGACCCAGAGACAAGAGTTCTAAGTAGACAAAGAGGGGCCATGGTTGATGACAGCTCTGAAGCCGTCTGTGTTCTCTTTCCCATCTCTGGATCGGGGCCAGAACAGGTCATTCAACTGTCCTTACCCAGTTAAGCTAGTCTGTGGGACACCAAGGGCTGAGGCTAGGCGAGGAGTCCTGTGACTTGAGTTTGTACTAAGGGCCATCTGAACAGGGGATCAGTGGAGAGCACAGGTCTCCCTAAGGGGGGCTTGGGACTGGGAGTGTGTGTGTGTCTGAGGGCCCAAGCATGGATTTAGTGTCACGGAAGTGAATGAGTGTGCACACATACACGCTCCTCAGCCTCTTGGTATTCAGAAATGCCGTAAGTCCCACATTCATTGGGAAAGGCTGTCTGCTGTCACTGCCTCCCTGGTTGGAAGTGCCCCTCCATGGGGCATGTGGTGGAGAGAAGCTAAGAAGAGAAAGAATGGTAAAAGAAAAGGGAGGCCAGAGTGGGGAGAGCCCTGCAGGAGGCTGTGTGGGCAGCAGAGGCCACTGACTGGGGAGCTGAGGAATGTGGCCTCAGCTCTGCCATGAACCAGGAGGAACTTTGGACAAGTCACTTGGCTTGACCTGGGCCTTGGTTTCCTTATCTTGAATATGGAGGCAGGTTAGATTAGAATCTCTCCTGATTTCCTTCTTAGATTCCACTGTCACTAGAACTAAATTTGGGGGCACAGGGAAGATGTTCCATCTCCTCAAACCTGTGCAGATACAGGCTTTGGGCGGGCCACCAAGAGTCGTCAACAGGGACTGCATGAAAGTTACTCAAGACTCCCTTGAGAGACAATCCAGAAGAGGGGGGTGGTCCTTACCCCGGGGAACCCCAATCTCCAGAGGCAAGTAATGGCGGATTCTCCCCACCAGCTGCTCTCAGTGGCAGACCTGTGTGATGGGGGAAGTGGGCCGTTGAGACGGGGAGCATGGGGTCAGTCACCCTCCTGTGCTCGCGTACATGCTCTCCCTCCTCAGGCCCCTGTTGAGGGATGTTGACAGACCTCTCCAGGTCTTTGTCTCCACGTCTGTCCTCCATCACCTGCTTCTTCCTGGGCCCGCCATTTCTCCATGGAGGCACAGAAGGGATGGCTCTCTAATAGTGTTTGAGCCCTTTAACTCCTCTCCTTCCCCAGCTAAGGGAGCCACTCCTGAGTCACAGGGAGTGAGGTGAGACCTTCTTGGGTAAAGGGAGAGACTGACGGCCTCTGGTTGGGGCAGGAAGTGAGGAACTGAACCCCATTTAGGATTCTCTCCAAGTGAGCCTCATTAGTCATTCGTCTGGCATTTAGTGCCTAGCTACTTGAGAGTTAGCCCGTCCTGCCTTAGAAAACAAGGAACACAGAGAAATAACATTTCCCCCAGGGGTGTGATGTTAGGAAAAACAAATTCCTTCCCCCCAGAACCAAAGGTAGAATGGGAACCAACCCTAGGCTGACCCAAGGAAACAGTAATCAACAGGCAGTTGGGTTTCAGAGCTGTTGATGTGGACCCAGGAGCAACAGGAGACCAAGATGCCTGAAGCCCAGGGCTGGGAGCCCTGGCTTCATCATAAAGCCAAAGGTAGGGGTGACTGGGTGGTGCCTGGGTGGCTCAATCATTGAAGCCTGCTTCTCCCTCTCCTACTCCCCCTGCTTGTGTTCCCTGTCTCGCTATCTCTCTCTCTCCGTCAATTAAATAAATAAAATCTTAAAAAAAAAAAAAAAAAAAAAAGAAAGGCCGCAGGTATTTAGCAGGGATACTGGGACTTTTAAAAGCGAAAAGAAGGAAAGCAGCAGACCAGGGAATGTGGAGTTCTAAGGCATAGACGGGAAAGACACTGAACTTCTACCCTCTCTCTCCTGTCCCTCCCTACTTCTTTCAGCTATCTATTGGGGAACAATCCACCCAAAACAGAGTAGCTTAAAACAACAGCAATCTCGTTCGCTCATGATGCTGCAATTTGGGCAGGGCTTGGTGTGGACAGCTTGTCTCTGCGCCGTGGTCTGGGCTGGGAGGGCTCAGCTGGGTCTGGAGCACAAGGATGGATGGCTTTCCTCCTGTGTCTGGTGCCTCCGCCAATGTGGCTGGACGAGATGGGGGCCTCCCCATCTCCTTCTTAGTGTCTCATTCTCTCCCCCTCTCTTTCTAGGTAGCTTCTCCCTCTCCCGCAGCGTGGTGGCTGGCTTCCAAGGGGCAGAAGTGGGCGCTGCGTCAGGCCTCCCAAGCCCTACACTTGAACCGTCAGGACATGGGTTTGGCTGCATCCTGTCCATCAAAGCTAGTCAAAGGCCACGCGAATTCAAGGAGAGTGGAAAATAGCTGAAAGGCTCTGAATGGCGAAGGCATTGCAGTGGTCATCGTTGCAGACCGTCTGCTGTGTGCCCCTCCTCGTGCTCCCCTTTGGTCCCTTTGGCTCACTCAAGGGCAGACCTCCTCCCTCAGGTGTGGTCCTTAACCCCTTCTAACCAGTGCTCAAGGTCTGCTGTTTCTGCTTCACCGGTGCCTCTCAAATCATTGACACGGTCCGTCCTCTCCTACCTGGAATGTTCCATAGCTTCCTGAAAGGTCTCCTTTTTCCACTCATTACCTTGTCGCTTTCCACACGGAAGACACACAGATCCCCTGCGGGGGGCGCTGGTGAGACGGTGGGACGGAAGAGCCCGGGAGACCCGCGGTTCATGATGTGCCCTTTTTTTTTTTTTTTTTTTTTTTAAGATTCCATTTATTTATTTGACACAGAGAGAGATCACAAGTAGGCAGAGTCAGGCAGAGAGAGAGAGAGAGAGAGAGAGAAACAGGCTCCCCGCTGAGCAAAGAGCCCAATGCCGGGGCTCCATCCCAGGACACTGAGATCATGACCTGAGCCGAAGGCAGTGGCTTAACCCACTGAGCCACCCAGGCGCCCCGTGATGTGCCCTTTTATACCACACGTATACCATCCAAAAAACTAAAATGCCTTTTAAAAAATCACCCAGGGGCGCCTGAGTAGCTCTGTTGGTGAAGCATTCTAACTCTTGATCTCAGCTCAGGTCCGGATTCAAAGTCATGCATGAGTTCAGGCCCTTCACTGGGCTCCATGGCCAGTATGGAGCCCACTTAAAAAAGATCAGCTTAAGGGTTTTTGGTTTTTTATTTTTTATTTTTTTAATTTTTTAAAAAATTTAAAAGTTTTATTGACAGAGAGAGAAGAGATCACAAGTAGGCAGAGAGGTAGGGGGAAGCAGAGAGAGGGGGAAGCAGTCTCCCTGCTGAGCAGACAGCCCTATGCTGGCTTCATCCCTGTTTTTGTTTTTTTAACCCCTGAGCCTGGCTGGCTCAGTTGATAGAGCATGTGACTCTTGATCTGGGGGTCATAGGTTTGAGCCCCACCCGGGGTACAGAGGTTAACTTCAATAAAACTTTAAAGAAATGGGGCACCTGGGTGGCTCAGTGGGTTAAGCCTCCACCTTCCTTTCAGGGTCCTGGGTCTCAGGGTCCTGGGATCGAGCCCCACAACAGGCTCTCTGCTCCTCGGGGAGCCTGCTTCCCTCTCTCTCTCTCTGCCTGCCTCTCTGCCTGCTTGTGATCTCTTTCTGTCAAATAAATAAATAAAATTTAACAATTAGTTAATTTAATTTACTTAATCAATTTTTTAAAAAGAACTGGAAGCCTTTTATAAAAATCGATTCAAAGTCAAAACAATTTTTTTTTTAAAGATTTTATTTATTTATTTGACAGACAGAGATCACAAGTAGCCAGAGCAGTAGGCAGAGGCAGGAGAAGCAGGGTCCCAATTGAGCAGAGAACCCTATGCGGGTCTTGATCGCAGGACCCGGGGATCATGACATGAGCCAAAAGCAGACATTTAATGGACTGAGCCACGCAGGCACCCCTCAAATTTATTAATAGGTTAAAAAAAAAAACACCACAAATCCTCCTTGTGTCAGTCTCCTGAAAACCCCTCAGTGATGGCCACAAGCTTGGACTCCCTAACTGGGCTCACAAAGCCCTTCATGGGCTGCCCCACCCAGCCCCCACAGCCTCACCCCTTCCTACTCTGCACTCTACCTCTCCCGCTGAGAAGAACTTCTCTGACCTTCCTGCAGTTCCTGGAAAGCACCACTTTCTCTTTTGCCTCGAAGCTTTTGCACAGGTGACTGCTCGCAACACTCTATTCATCATTCAGGTCTCAGCTCAGATGTTGTTTCCTCCAGGAAGTCTTCCGTGATCCGTAAAGCTGGGGTTTGACGCCTCTTCTATGAACTCCCATAGCACCCTGGACTTGACTAGCTCCATGCTCATCAGGCTGCAGTGTCATTTCCGCCGCTTCCCCTGTCCCTCCCACTAGAGCCCACCCTGTGAACAGGAGGGGAACCAGGTCTGCATTGCTCACTGCTGCTTCCCTAGCACCTTTGAAGGAGCTTTCTACACACTGGTGGAGGAAAGGAAGAGAAGAAAGGAGGAAGAGGGATGTCTGGGTGACTCAGTTGGTGAAGCACCTGCCTTTGGTTCAGGTTATGATGCCAGGGTCCTGGGATCGAGTCCAGCATCGGGCTCCTTGCTCAGTGGGGAGCCTGCTTCTGCCTCTGCCTGCTGCTCCCCCTGCTTGTGCGCTCTCTCTCTCTCTCTCATGCTCTCTCTCTCTGACAAATAAATAAAATCTTTTAAAAAATAAAAGAAAGAAAAGAGGGGCGCCTGGGTGGCTCAGTGGTTAAGCCGCTGCCTTCGGCTCAGGTCATGATCTCAGGGTCCTGGGATCGAGTCCCGCATCGGGCTCTCTGCTCAGCAGGGAGCCTGCTTCCTCCTCTCTATCTCTCTCTGCCTGCCTCTCTGCCTACTTGTGATTTCTCTCTGTCAAATAAATAAATAAAATCTTAAAAAAAAAAAAAAGAAAGGAGAAAGAAAGAAGAGGAGGGGGGAGAGAAGGAAAATAAGTTGATTTAAAAGCTGGAACATCTCAGGATAAGGCCAGGATTCAACCATGTGTATGGACCTCATAGACATTAGATATAAAAGATAGGGCTGCCTGGGTGGCTCAGCGGTTTAAGCCTCTGCCTTCGGCTCAGGTCATGATCCCAGGGTCCTGGGATCAAGCCCCACATTGGGCTCCATGCTCTGCGGGGAGCTTGCTTCCTCCTCTCTCTCTTCCTGCCTCTCTGCAGGCAAATAAATAAATAAATAAATAAATAAATAATAAAATCTTTAAAGGAAAAAAAGAGGACATATTATATTATTCCACTTCTAGAAGTTCTAGAACAGATATAATTGATTGTGATAGAAATCAGAATTCCCTAGAAGATAGCGGAGAGAAACCGTCCTATAGCTTTTTTGGGAAAGATTTTGTTTATTTATGGTGCACCTGGGTGGCTCAGTCGGTTAAGCTCTTAGGCATCTGCCTTCAGTTCAGGTCATGATCTCAGGGTCCTGGGATCAAGCCCTGCGTCTGGCTTGCTGCTCAGCACAGAGCCTGCTTCTCCCTCTCTGTGCCCCTCCCTCTTGCTTTCTCAAATAAATAAGTTTTATGAATTTTATGAGTATTGACACATGTAAAGATTAATTCATCTAGGGGCACCTGGGTGGCTCAGTGGGTTAGACCTCTGCCTTCGGTTCAGATCATGATCTCAGGGTCCCGGGATGGAGCCCCACATCGAGCCCCACACTGAGCTCTCTGCTCAGTAGGAGCCTGCTTCTCCCTCTCTGGCTCTCCTTGCTTGTGTTCCCTCTCTCTCTGTCAAATAAATATGATCTTAAAAAAAAGAAAAAAGACCAAAAATTTGTCTATCCACTCTTTATACATCTATCTGTACCCTTCCTCCCCCAAACCTCCAGTGGTTTCTTGTAACTATGGCATAAAGTCTGATCTCCTTGGCATTAAAACATTCCACCATCTGCCCCTTGGTCACCTCCCCTTCTAGACTTCTCTCTTTTGCCTCATGCCCTCTCTCCCCGGATCCACCCTCCTGTGCTGCTTCCATGCACCCCTTACCAGTACAGGTTCGCCAATCCATCAAGAGGTTGGCGATCCATGCTTTTTCCTTATGAGACTCCCGCCCACCTTCATGGGATTCATTGCTCCCCCATCTTGCCCTTCGCAGCACTTTTGCTTGCAGCCAAGTAGCATGTAACCTGACCTCCTGCAGATCAGAGCTATTTATATATGTTTCTCTTCCTGTCTAGAATGTCTCACGTGGGTGTAGACAGACCTCAGTCCCTTAGATTGATTGACCAATAAACCCTCCAGAAGTCAGAGACAAGATCAGCGATCAAACCTCTAGCTCAAGCTCTCAACTCGGGTCTGAACATCAGAACCACATCAACTGCATACTGGATATCTTCTCCTTAAAGTAAATGTGCTCTAAACTGAATTTATGGGCGCCTCGGTGGCTCAGTGGGTTAAGCCTCTGCCTTCGGCTCAGGTCATGATCTCAAGGTCCTGGGATCGAGCCCTGCATCGGGCTCTCTGCTCAGCAGGGAGCATGCTTCCTCCTCTCTCTCTGCCTGCCTCTCTGCCTACTTGTGATCTCTCTCTCTCTCTGTCAAATAAATAAATAAAATCTAAAAAAAAACAACAACTGAATTTATTACCTCCTTGTGGCGGAGACAATCAGGCTTACCACGTATTCCCTGTGCTCCCCTATACTTTCCAACGCTCTGTAGTCAGGAGAGGCCACAAGACTGGTTCTGGCCAGTGAAATGTGGATGGAAATGATGCACACAGTATCCAGGCTAGGGTAGTAAAACACACCCCCCCACACTCCCACAGTCCTCTAGTAGCTCTCTCTTCTCCTGCTGTGTAGCTGAGGGCTGAGGACAGGAGTGAAGAAGCCATGTGTTGTAGCTGGTAGAGCCTCTGTCAGCTTGGATCCCTGAGTTGCTGTATGGACTAGAGACTCCCGCTGACCACACGGGACCTGTAGTGTGAGTGAGAAGACAAAAGAAGTCTTTGTTTTGTTAAACCAATGAGATTTTGAAGTTATTAATTACTGTAGCATAACCTACATGATCTTAATAGATTCTCCACCCTCAAATCTGCGTATCATCTTTATTCCTTCCATTTGTGAATGGCTTATCATCCACCCAATAATCCCAGCTAGAAACCTAAAGCTGCTTCCTCCATCACTTTCTTCTTCTTCTTCTTTTTAAAGATTTTATTTATTTATTTGACAGAGATCACAAGTAGGCAGAGAGGCAGGCAGAGAGAGAGGAAGGAAAGCAGGCTCCCTGCTGAGCAGAGGTCCCAGGACCTTGAGATCATGACCTGGGCTGAGGGCAGAGGCTTTAATCCACTGAGCCACCCAGGCGCCCCCATCACTTTCTTTTTGATCTGACCAAGAGAGCTTGGGCAAGGCCTCCTCCAACCCCTGCTGGAGCTCAGAATCAGCATCCCACCTGACTTCTCTACCTTTAGACTCCTCTCTTCAGCCATTCTCCACGTTGCCTCCAGAGTTCTTTTTCTAAAACACAGATCTGATCACAATACTCACTGGCTTAAAAACCTCTACTCATTCTTTATTTTCTATAGGATAAAAGCTAAAAACCTGAGGCTGGCACCAAGTACCTTGACTGCCTGATTAAGCCACCTGGCCAGTGCCTTCCCTGCCACCTGGTCCTCTAACATCCAGACACATGGGATGCCCAGTAAGCCCTCAAACATACCGGGCTTTCATGGCCTCTCAGTACCTGCAAATATAGCTCCTACTACCTGGAAATCTCTTCCTTCCCTTGTCTTCCTGGCAAATTCCTGTTCCTTTTTCCAAAATCCAAGCTGAATGACTTCTCTATGGAGCTTTAGTCATATAGCCAGGCAGAATTATTTTCTCTCTCTTCTGTGTTGCTCAGGAACCCTGAACCTTCCTTCTGCTAGCATTTTTCACAAAAATTTTAAGAATCCAGGGGCACTTGGGTGACTCAGTCAGTTAAGCATCTGCTTTGGCTCAGGTCATGATCTCAGGGTCCTGGGATCGAGTCCTGCCATCGGGTTCCTTGCTAGGTGGACAGCCTGTTTCTCCCTCTCCCTCTGCTGTTCCCCCTGCTTGAGCTCTTGTTCTCTCTTTCTGTCAAATAAATAAATAAACTCTTAAAAAAAAAAAACGAAAATGAGTAAGTAAAAAAATAAATAAATAAGAATTTAAGGATCCCTTTACAAGTTTGAGCTTCCTACTAGGCTGGGAGCTCTTCAGCCGTAGAAATAGTATCACTCATCTTTGTATTCCAAGGGGCAAAGCAGGCAGACATGTATTGGAAACATGAGTAAATGAATGGATGAAACAAGGAAAGAATTTTCTTCGATCTGTTTCTAACTCACTGAATATACCATTTGGAGCCCAGAATTTCCTCAGTACGCAGTGTTTTGGTTAGCTGTTGCTGTTTAAAAAAATTACTTCCAAATTAAATATTTTTAAACAACAAATATTTATCATCTAGCCGTTTCTGTGGGTCATAACGTCAGGCGGAGCTTAGGCGGGCGTTTTTGACTCCCCAAATCTCACGAGGCTGCAGTTAAGCTGCCAGCTGGGGTTGGGGTCTCGGCCAAAGACTTGACTAGAACAGGGTGGGGGGAAGGGAATCTGCCTCTAAACTCACTTACACGGGTGTTGGCAGGCCTGGATCCCTCACCACGCAGGGAGGAGATTACACCAAGAACACCAGGAAGCAGGGATCACTGGGGACCAACTGAGAAGCTGCCTACCACATGTAGTCATGTCATTTTTCCACTTTATTATTTTAAGGATTTTATTTATTTATTTGACAGAAAGAAATCACAAGTAGGCAGAGAGAGAGGAGGAAGCAGGCTCCCTGCTCAGTAAAGAGCAGGGTGCAGGGCTCGGTTCCAGGACCCTGAGATCATGACCTGAGCTGAAGGCAGAGGCTTTAACCCACTGAGCCACCCAGGCACCCCAGGTTAATACCTTTGAAAGCAAAAATCTTGATCCCTGAGATGGTAGCAACAAAAAGCTCACCTAGCTCTGGTGAAAATGAATGAGTGTGTGTGTGTGTGTGTGTGTGTGTGTGTTTGTGGGGGGGTGGTGGCGGGTGTGCACACACACAAGCATTTGTGCACCCAGAAGTCCTGAGAAGGAGCCAGTCATTTCTGCACATCTATAGTAAAAAGCAGAGATTCAAACCAAGGATTTTGTATGGTGACCGTGAGACAGAAGCATGTATGGTGGTCCACAAGGAAGGGTATGTTGAGATAGAAGAACGTTCCATTCTGTTTTTCCCTCTAGGTCTAGAGTCAGCAAACTTGGGATCTGGACTTGACTTGGTACAAAGAGACTGTGGGGTCCTAGGGTTATCCATTTAATCCTCCTGGTTCTCCATTTCTTCTAAAGATTTTTTTTTTTTTTTTTTTTTTTTGACAGACAGAGATCACAAGTAGGCAGAGAGGCAGGCAGAGGTGGCAGGGGAGGCAGGCTCCCTGCTGAGCAGAGAGCCCGATGCGGGGTTCAATCCCAGGACCCCGAGACCACGACCTGAGCCGAAGGCAGAGGCTTAACCCACTGAGCCACCACGTGCCCCTCTAAAGATGTTATTAATTGATTTTAAGATTTTACTTTCGGGGCACCTGGCTGGCTCAGCTGGTTAAACATCCAACTCTTGATTTTGGCTCAGGTCATGATCTCAGGGTTGTGCCATTGAGCCCCGTATTGGGCTTCATGCTCCTGTGGAGCCTGTTTGGGATTCTCTCTCTCTCCCTCTCCCTCTGTCCTTACCCTCCTCTTAAAAAAAAAAAAAAAAAAAAAAAAGATTTTACTTTTCAGTAATCTCTAGACCCAGTGTGGGGCTCAAACTTACAATAGTGAGACCAAGAGTTACATGCTCCACAGACTGAGCCAGCCAGGCACCCCCGTCATGTAATCTTTTTTTTTTTTTTTTAAGATTTTATTTTTTTTTAAGATTTTTTTTTCCCGTCATGTAATTTTTTTTTTTTTAAGATTATTTATTTATTTATTTGACAGAGAGAGATCACAAGTAGGCAGAGAAGCAGGCAGAGAGAGAGAGGAGGAAGCAGGCTCCCTGCTGAGCAGAGAGCCTGATGCGGGACTCATCCCAGGACCCTGAGATCATGACCTGAGCCGAAGGCAGCGGCTTAACCCACTGAGCCACCCAGGCGCCCCTCCGTCATGTAATCTTTAAGAGCCTTTTAATCTCTATTATTCTGCTCTCTAAGGGAGGGGGTTAATAACATGGGCTCCAGTGTCAGACAACCTGGGTTCAGGTTCTAGGTGATCACAGTTACAGGCTGTTAACTTGAAGAGGTTACGTGACTGCTTTGGTTTCTGCAACCCATTTTTTTTTTTTTAAAGATTTTATTTATTTATTTGACAGAGAGAGAAATCACAAGTAGACGGAGACGCAGGCAGAGAGAGAGAGAGGGAAGCAGGCTCCCCGCTGAGCAGAGAGCCCGATGTGGGGCTCGATCCC
>NC_081572.1:18368808-18600759 GCF_022355385.1 Mustela nigripes
GCGGTGCCTGGGTGGCTCAGTGGGTTAAGCCTCTGCCTTCAGCTCAGGTCATGATCTCAGGGTGCTGGAATCAAGCCCCACATCGGCTCCAGGGAGCCTGCTTCTCTCTTTCCCACTGTCTGCTGCCCCCTTGCTTGTGTGCTCGCTCTCTCTCTCTCTCTGTCAAATAAATAAATAAATAAAATCTTTTTAAAAATAGTGGGATTGAAATTTTTAAAAAATTTTAAACCCGGACCATAAAATGCCCCACTGGCACAGTCTTCTTCCCTCCCCAGAGGAGCATTCTTGGGCACCTGCTTCTGGACCTTTTTCTCTTCCATCTACAATCATGAGGTTTGGCCTTGTTGGCTGTACATGTCGTTTTCCGACTTGTTTCTTCTCTTGAACAGCAGGCTAGGCGATCTTTTCAAGGCCACGCCTATGACAGTCACTTGGCATCCCTCCCTGGTTCCTTCCTGTGGCGGGGACTACCCTTTGTAAGGGCTGCATTGTATTCCAGAGGAAGGATTTGTGCACCACCTCCCACATGTCGCTTTGTTGCTGGCAGTGCTGGGGTGAATGTTCCGTGCGTACCAGCCTTCTGAGTAATGGGGAGCGGTGTTTAAGGGTAAGGGTGCTGCTAGATTGCCCACCAAAGAAAGCAATTTCCTTTCCCACCAACAGGATGAGCAAGAATTTCCATCTTTAGGTCTTCATGCGCTCTCCCTGTTATTGACCTTCACCATTTCCCTCTATCTAGCGGGGTAGCAGTATCTTCTAATTGCTTTAATTTGCATTTCCCTCATGGCTGGTAAGGTTGACTCGTTGATTGGGCAAAGAGTGGAGTGTCCAGTCTCTGCAAAGCCCTGCACAGCCATCAAGTCACCAGAGGCAAATAAAACAGATGCCGTTCCCATCCTCCCAGGTGAAGGAAATGAAGTCCTTTTTTTTTTTTTTTTTTAAAGATTTTACTTATTTATTTGACACACAGAGAGAGAGATCACAAGTAGGCAGAGAGAGAGAGGAAGGGAAGCAGGCTCCCTGCTGAGCAGAGAGCCTGATGAGGGGCTTGATCTCAGGGCACGACCTGAGCCGAAGGCAGAGGCTTTAACCCACTGAGCCACCCAGGCGCCCCAGGAAATGAAATCTTTTAGTTGCGGATTTCTTCCCCCAATATTTTGTCTTTCACTTATGTTTATGATTCGGTGCTTTTATAATCAAATTTATTTATTTATTTATTTTTTAAAGATTTTATTTATTTATTTGACAGACAGAGATCACAAGTAGGCAGAGAGGCAGGCAGAGAGAGAGAGAGAGAAAGAGGGAAGCAGGCTTCCTGCGGAGCAGAGAGCCCGATACGGGGCTCGATCCCAGGACCCTGAGATCATGACCTGAGCCGAAGGCAGCAGCCCAAACCACTGAGCCACCCAGGCGCCCCTATAATCAAATTTAAATTGTTTCTGCATCCAGATCCTTTAATCTTTTCTTTTATGCTTTCACCCAGGAAAATCTCCTACCCCAAATAATACTCATAATCTCATGTATCTCTCAGGTTTTGTTTTTTTTTTAAGATTTTTATTTATTTACTTGATAGAGATCACAAGTAGTCAGAGAGGCAGGCAGAGAGAGAGAGAGAGAGGAAGCAGGCAGAGAGCCTGATGCAGGGCTTGATCCCAGGACCCTGAGATCATGACCTGAGCCGAACCGAAGGCAGCGGCTTTAACCCACTGAGCCACCCAGGCGCCCCTCTCAGTTGTTTTTTTAAGTGGGTCTTTTGTCATAGTTGTAAATACAACAGAAAAGGCTGAGCTCGCTGGGGTCTACCTCCTGGAAGAGGGCAGACAGCTCAGCATCTTCCTCCCCCCACCGTCCCCACAACCTGAGAGCCAGGCTGCCAGCTTAGGCCCAGGACCACAAAGCATTTCTTTCTCTTCCGTCGGGCCTTTTGGCTCTGCGAAATGAAAGCCAACATTTCTTCTAGAAAGGAGAGTTTGTGGCTCTACATAAGATGGTACAAAATTGCCTTTGCGTTGGAGAAAGGGAAGGAATCTCTGCAGATACAACTCTCCACAGAGGCGAGGAGGCTGGCGACAGCTGCAGGAGGCCGACCCTGGTGGACTCCTGTCCCGTCTCTACTGTGGGACTCCAAATGGTAATGGAGTGGACAGCCCAAGGTCCCTCAGCCAAAGGACCCTCCTGTGGTGGGTACTACAGGCTTGGGGTCTGGCAACGGCCTTCTGTTGTTCCTATACCCTTTATCCTATCACAAGAGCAACAGTTGCTCCGTGGTGAGGCGATAAACGTGGAGTGAGAGGTAGCTCAGGCACATGTGACCTAACACATCCACGCTTGAGTTCTGGGCACACATTGTTTATTTGCATTCACAAACACTGGCTTGGCTTAAAAGATTCCTCTTAAAGATGAAGGATGGTACTTTTGACTCTGGGACCAGAGGAGGGAATGAGAGAGTGAAGGGGCAGCTAGTGGCTTGTCTGTCACAGGCCCTTCGAGACCACACGTGTAGGGATCATTGTTTAAGACATCGTGCATCCCTGGTTGGGGCAGGGTGGGGCGGGAGACTCGACCATAAAAGGGTCCCAGGGATCATGCATTTCTTCCTTCCTCAACAACCATTTGCTCACATGCCTTTTCAAGGAATACAGTCCCAGTCCCAGTCAAGCTGAGGCAGGCACAGGCCCTTAATTAAGTAAGTGCAGTCCAAGGAAGGCTCTGAGGAGACCGTGCTAGTGGGTTGAGTCAAATTAGCTTTGACCCAGTCAAAAAATGTAGGAAGGGTGTGTACCAGGCAGAGGGAACAGCACATGCAGAATGCCCAGAGGCCAATCAGAGCAGGTCATATCCAGGAACCCGTAAGTCTGCCTGGTTTGGTGAGGCTAGATTACAGGAACCTCAGAGGCGGAAGGGCGATCAGAAGGCCAGAAAACTTGGCGGAGGCAGGGGAGGAAGATGGGTCTCCCTTACTGAATTTAGATTTTAGCCTGACCGTGGCAAGGAGCCACCAGGAATCAGAGTTGTGATTCCCAAAAGAAACTCCGGCATCCTTGAGTGGCGTGGATTTCAAGACCAAGCAGAGAGGGCCTCCCTTCAAGCAACAAAGGCAGTTTGGGCACAAGCAGAGTAGCGCACACTTTAGGAGGCCAAACAGGTACACGGGTCAGGGGGCGATAAGGATCACCCCCAACTGGCTTGGGCTGGAAGGGCCATCCGCTTAAGCAAAAGAGATGGCGGACGAAGGCTGAGTATGCAGATCATCCCGTTGGAAGCTGAAGCTCAGGTCAGGAGGGAGGTCAGCAAGTAGCTCTAGAAGCCAGTGAATGGGGGAGCTGGCCGGGGAGAGCACGGGGCGTGTAGACAAGGGAGCCAGGGGTTGGTCCTCCGGGATTGTAGGGAGATGACGGATGGAGGGGGCAGTATGAGCTCCGGGAGCACCCTCACCGAGGGCTCACTGGATACGCCCCTCAATACGCAGCAGCAGATAGTCCCTGAGGACAGGGGGCAGGGGGAGGTGGGCGGCGGCCTGTCGGCAGCGGCTGCCCAGCTGAGCACGCACAGCCAGCCGGGCCAGGTGCTGCAGCCGCCTCGGCTGGTTCGCCATGCTCAGGGCTGAGATGTAGAAGGCTTCGTGCTCCTAAGCCAGGAGTGGAACAAGATCAGATGGCCCAGCACCCTTGACCCTGCCCTTCCATCTGGGGATGACCTAGCACCAGGGGCCCCGGGGAATTTGCAATACCCACCCTGGGGTTTGGTGCATCTTGAAAGACTTGGGTTCAGAACCCAGAAGCCCTGCAGGGGTCATGGAAGACGGGACCACTCTGTAGGGTGGAGGCTCGGCCATGTCTGCACTCACCACTCCACAGATGCTGGCACAGTGCCCTCTGAGTCAGAGCTACCTGATTAATGCCCACGATGGTACAGTGAGAGAGGCTGGGGAGATGTGTGGGATTAGAGCTTGTTCTGAGCTGCTTGGCGGGGGGTGGGGGGACACAGGAGACCCTGGGAAGCCCATCCTGGAGGGATGAGGCCTAGGGCTCGTCCTTCCTCTCCATCTCCCCAGTACTCAGGAAGGAGCTGTGCCCCTGGGGTGGACATACCTGCCACAGCTCTGGGAGGACTGCGTCCATCCAGGTATCACAGGAGGGGACACAAGGGTAGGCATTGAGCAGGACTTCCAGGGCCCGAGGGAAGTTAGCACAGTGTTTCAGCATCTAGGAATCAAAAGAGGGTCTTAGGATCACCATGGCTCTCCCAGCCTAGGGCAGAACCAAGGTCAGCCTAAACCAAAGCCTCCCTCACGTGCAAATTTGGGAGGCTAAGGTCTGAATCTCTCCTCAGGCTTTCCTCTGCCCCAGTTTACCCCACCTTCAGGGGGCTGCAACCTCTTTGCCCCCACCAGTTTCTTGGGGAGCTGTTCTCCTTCCACACGCACCCCTATAGTTCTCAGTGGTCCTTCTCAAGGTGAGGACAGACCTTTGCCTACAGGACCTGGCTCTCAGCCTCTTGTCACCCCCCCTTCCCTGGTGGTAGGGGAATTGCAGTCACAGGCATCCCGCCCAACTGCGGCCTCCTCCTTTCACAGGTTCTCCCCGCGCACCTCCGGGCGCACAGGCTGGGCCCCGTAGTCCAACAGCGCAGCGAAGAGGACCTCGGGCTCCCAGTTGGGGGCGTCCTGCACGGCCTGCAGGGCACAGTCCATGGGCGTGTGGCCCGCTGCATTGGGCACTCCAGCGCAGGCGCCGTGGCGCAGCAGCAGCTCGGCCAGGGCCCCGCAACCATTGGCACAGGCGTTGTGCAGCGGCGTGTGGCGCTTGCGGCCGGCAGCGCGGGGATCAGCCCCGGCCGCTAGGAGTCGGCGCGCGGCCGCATGGTGCTGTCGGCCGCTGCCCGGGCCCTCGGCCCCCGCGCACGCGGCGTTCAGGGCGGTCTCGCCCTGGCTGGTGCGCAGGTGCACGTTGGCTCCGTGCTCCAGGTAGAGAGCCACGTGCTCCTCCAGGCCACGAGCCGCTGCCATGTGCAGGGGGGTCACCTCGCTGTCCTGTGCCGCCACGTTCACAGTCGCTCCCGCCTCCAGCAGCAGCTTGGCACACCTGGGGACAAGGCACAAGACCCAGAGACAAATCCTGAGGGACCAAGACCTGGTCTGCTGTCATCCCTTTCCCCCCTTCCTTCCCACCCTGCATGCCCGCAAGGCGAGCCTTGGTGTCCACCATCAGACTCACGGAAGCCCCATGACCGACAGCAGAGCTGCGAGGTCCACGATGTCACCAGGAGCATCTTCAGTCTTCTGATGGAAAACTCAGCCGAGAAAGACAGCGGTACAGCCAAGGACACACAGCAGGGTAGAGGCTGTGCCAGAATGCTAGTCTCTGCCTCAGATGGTCCCTTCCAGAATCTGTTTATTTCCTCAGTAAATTCCAATCATGGGCTAATCTTTAGTTCCAAAACCTGACTCCTTGAGTAGATTGGGACCCCAAGACCTGGTTCTGAATCACATGCCAGTGGTCTCCTAACATTTTGATAGCACAAAAAGTTTTGAAAACCCATGACCATGTCCACTATGAATGTTACATATAGAAAATTAAAGGGTGGGCGCCTGGGTGGCTCAGTGGGTTAAGCCACTGCCTTCGGCTCAGGTCATGATCTCAGGGTCCTGGGATCGAGTCCCGCATCCGGCTCTCTCCTCAGCAGGGAGCCTGCTTCCTCCTCTCTCTTTGCCTGCCTCTCTGCCTACTTGTGATCTCTCTCTGTCAAATAAATAATAAATAAAATCTTAAAAAGAAAGAAAGAAAGAAAGAAAATTAAAGGGATGGGGAGCCTGGGTGGCTCAGTGGGTTAAGCCTGAGCCTTCAGCTCAGGTCTTCATCCCGGGGTTCTGGGATCGAGCCCCACATCAGGCTCTGTGCTCAGCGGGGAGCCTGCTTCCCCCCGGCCCCCACCGCCTGCCTCTCTGCTTTCTTGTGATCTTTCTCTCTCTCTCTCTGTCAAATAAATAAATAATCTTTAAAAATTAAATTAAATTAAAGTGTATGGGCTGGAAAGAAAAAGGAATAGAAGTCCTAATATTTTCTTCTGCCGCCAAACTTGAAGAGTACCCTTCCAGACCAGTGACACCCGCTCAAGCAAAGGAAGGCATTTGGGGATCGACCTGCTCCACTTTCCCTTAGAGAAAACAAACGGAACCAAACAACAACAATCAGGTTTTAGGGAGCACATGTTTCACGGTCTCCCAGTTCCTGGAAAAACTATAGGCCGGAGCATGGGGCACCTGGGTGGCTCAGTGGGCTAAGTGTCTGACCCTTGATTTCTGCTCAGGTCATGGTCTCAGTGTTGTGAGTTAGAGCACCACTGGGGCTCAACACTGGGTGTGGAGACTGCTTAAGATTCTCTCTCTTCCGAGGCACCTGGGTGGCTCAGTGGGTTAAAGTCTCTGCTTTCCGCTCAGGTCATGATCTCAGGTTCTTGGGATCTAGCCCCACATCCGGCTCTCTGCTCAGCAGGGAGCCTGTTTCCCCCCCTCTCTCTGCCTGCCTCTCTGCCTACTTGTGATCTCTCTCTCTGTCAAATAAATAAATAAAATTAAAAAAAAAAAAGATTCTCTCTCTTCCTCTCACCTTCTTCCCCACCCCATCCTTCCTTCATCTCACGGGAGCGCATGCTCTGTCTCTAGAAAAGGCCAGAATACTGTTGAGGCAAATACGTATCATTAATCACCAGGGGGTAAACCAAACATGAAACAAACTCAATGATGCCATTAAACTGGGCACGTGAGTGGCTCAGTCGGTTGAGTGTCTGCCTTTGGCTCAGGTCATGATCCCAGGGTCCTAGGGTCAAGCCCCACATCAGGCTCTCTTTTCATCAGGAAGCCGGCTTCTCCCTCTCCCACTCCCCCTGCTTATGTTCCCTATCTCGCTGTGTGTGTGTGTCTCTCTCTGTCAAATAATAAATAAAATCTTTAAAAAAAATGATGCCGGGGCACCTGGGTGGCTCAGTGGGTTGGGCTGCTGCCTTCAGCTCGGGTCATGATCTCAGGGTCCTGGAATCGAGCCCCGCATCGGGCTCTCTGCTCCGCAGGGAGCCTGCTTCCATCTCTCTCTCTCTCTCTCTCTGCCTGCCTCTCTGCCTACTTGTGATCTCTGTCAAATAAATAAATAAATAAAATCTTTAAAAAAAAATGATGCCATTAAACTAACAGTAATTTATAATTAAAAAGCCAGAATGGCAGCCACTGGAAACCCAGGAGCAGACACAGCAACCCCAAAGAAACCCTGATGAGGCAGGGTCCCTCCCCTTCAAATGGCCAGAATTCCTGCTTCCATCAGTGCACAGGTCCAGTAGGAGCTTGGCTCAGGGGGCAAAAACGCAGTAGCCGCCAGCCATCTATGAAACTGCTGAACTTATTTCCTCTGTCAATTCTAGTCATGGGCTAGGTTTTGTTTCTAAATACTACATGTAAATAACATTGACAAGCTCATTCAGTAGGGTTTCAGTAAGTTTCACTTAAAGTGATAAAGTCTGTTGGAAAGCACACTGTGCACTCATAAGAATTTAAGAAAGGGGGCACCTGGGTGGCTCAGTTGGTTGAGGGACTGCCTTTGGCTCAGGTCATGATCCTGGAGTCCGGGGCTCAGTCTTGCATTGCATCAGGCTCCTTGCTCAGCAGGGAGTCTGCTTCCCCCTTTGACCCTCCCCCCTCTCATGCTCTCTCTCTCTCTCAAATAAATAAATCTTTTTATTTTTAAAATTTCAAATAAATAAATCTTTTTAAAAAGTTTTTCAAGGGGCACCTGGGTGGTTCAGTGGGTTAAAGCCTCTGCCTTCAGCTTGGGTCTTGATCCCAGGACCCTGGGATAGAGCCCCGCATTGGACTCTCTTCTCAGTGGGAGCCTGCTTCCTCCTCTCTCTCTGCCTATTTGTAATTTCTCTGTCAAATAAATAAATAAAACCTTTTTTTTTTTTTAAGCATTTTCATTAAAAAAAAAAAAAAAAAAAGCTTTTCAAGAAAGGGCTGGAAAATTGAAATCACTTCTGGGTCCACCATTGATTTGGATCTGGCTAGGGAGAAGTCCAGAGCATGTGGGCTGTGGGGTTGTCCACCACGGTTGTCCAGCCCTGGCTATGGACCTGATTTTTGGAAGTACAAATACCATCACACAGGAGGTCAAAAAGCCCGTTTTCTTTTGTTTGTTTGTTTTTGTTTTTTAAAGTATAGTTGACACTCAATGTTACATTAGTTTCAAGTGTATAACTTAGTGACTTGACAAGTTTATGCATTATGCTCTGTTCGCAAGTGTAACTACCATCTGTCCTGTAAGAGCGCTATTACAATATCACTGACTTACACTGAGCCTTTTATTCCCAAGCCTTACTCATTCCATAATCGGAAACCTGATCTCCCACTCCCCTTCACCCATTTTGCCCAACCTTCCATGCCTCCTCTCCAAAAAACCTGTTGATCTTAAAAATGTGGGAGGAGGGAATTTGGGGGAGACCTCGCACTAAGGTTGGGAAACATCTTTCTTGATGCTCACCTTAAAACAGGTAGGAATTCGGCTACAGAGGACTCAAAGGGGATAGAGGACTATAGTTGGAACAGGGTTTTCCAAAAAGGCAACAAGGCTTTTGCCTCCTGGGCTTAGCATATGTGACCTTGAACAAGTCCCTAAACCTTTCTGAGCCTCAGTTTTCTCACCAGTGGAATGAGATCTGTCTCCCAGACTGTTGTGAGGATGTGGGTATGAGAGGTGCACGCACACGCGCGCGTGCGCGCACACACACACACACACCCCTCCCCCAGGTACCTACTGCAAGGACTCAGGCGCTGTACAGAGGTGCAAGGGGGTCGTGCCCTCCTCGGACAACACGTTGGCCTTGGCACCGAAGGTCAGCAGCAGCTGCACACAGTCAGACTGGGCCCGGGCGCAGGCCTCATGCAAGGCTGCCCGCCCCCCAACCCGGGCATCCAGCTCGGCTCCCTGCCGGATCAGGTGGCGGGCACAGTCAGTGTAGCCTCGGCTGGCAGCGATGGTGAGGGGCGCTGTCTGCTTTGTCTTGGGGGTCAGCACCCAGAACCCTGGGAAGAGCAGGCAGTGTTGGGGAGAGGTGCATGAGACTCACAGGGCAGGCCCTGACCATGGCTGTTCCTTTGTACCCTTGGCCCAGCATGTATCATGCCCCAGGCTGTAGCTATGGAGAGGGGCTCATTCAAACCCTCAACTGGGAGTGTGTATTGGAACTGCCTTTCAGAACGGTTTTGTCAATCTGTATAGTATGTGTGTCATAGGAAAAAAAAAAAAAGGCAATTGCTCTTTAAAATCACAAGGGGGACGGAAGGAGAGTTAATCCTGTTAAGGAAACCTTGTGGATCTTTGAGGTCCTGATGGATTCCTTGGTTCCTGGTTGTTCATTAGGGTGTTCCGGCTGTGGGGTTGGGGGTGGGTCTGAGCTATACATAGAAGGGCCTGGAGCTGAGCTTGGGAGTGACCAAAGAGCCTAGTTAGGAGTTCTAGGATATTCCTGGGGCAGATGGGGAAGAAAAGGGTAGAAGTGGGGGAAGAGTAGAGGGGGGAATAAGAGATGGGGGCGGGGAAAGAAGAGGGGGAGGAGAGGCTCATCTTGGGACCCCAAATCTAGCCAGTCTATTTGGGCGCTAGTTATATAAATCATGGGACCCTCATACAATATGAATTATGCGACTATTTAAAATATTATGTGGGGACAGGGAGCCTGGATGGCTCAGTTGGTTAGGTATCCTACTCTGGATTTTGGCTCAGGTCATGATCTTGGGGTCCTGAGATGAGTCCCACAGTGGGCTCCACACTCAGTGAGGAGTCTTCTGGAGATTTTCTCTCTCCTCCCCGCTCTCCCCCTCTCCACCACATGTGCAATCTCTCTCTTTCAAATTAAAAAAAAAAACAACTATATATTATGTGGGGAGGCCTGGCTGGCTCTGTTGGTGGAGCATGTGCCCCTTGATCTCAGGTTTGTGAGTTCAAGTCCCACGGTGGGTGCAGAGATTACTTAAAGATAAAATCTTACAGAGGCGCCTGGGTGGCTTAGTGGGTTAAAGCCTCTGCCTTCAGCTCAGGTCATGATTCCAGAGTCCTGGGATCAGGGCAGCGGGCTCTCTGCTCGGCAGGGAGCCTGCTTCTCTCTCTCTGCCTGCCTCTCTGCCTACTTGTGATCTCTCTCTGTCAAATAAATAAATAAAATCTTTTAAAAATAAAAAATAAAATAAAATCTTACTTATTTTTAAAATTTTTTAAAAATTTTTTGAAAATTTTAAGTAGGAGCGCCGCCTGGGTGGCTCAGTGGGTTGGACCTCTGCCTTCAGCTCGAGTCATTATCTTGGGGTGCTGGGATCAAGTCCCGCATCAGGCTCTCTGCTCAGTGGGGAGCCTGCTTCCCCCTCTCTCTGTGTCTGCCTCTCTGCCTGCTTGTGATCTTTGTCAAATAAATAAAATCTTTTTTAAAAATTTTCTTTAAGTTGGCTCCACACCCACTGCGGGGCTTGAACTCTCGATCCTGAGATTAAGAGTCTCCTGCTCTCCCAAATGAGCCAGCCAGGTGCCCCTTAAAAATAAAATATTTAAATTATATATATATGTAATTATATATGTTTTATATATATGCAAATTATAATATACATATATATACATACATATTCAGAGAAAAGATTGCATTAGAATATAACTGTGTTCCTATGTAATTCACATGGTAATGTAATTTTAATCCTGAAAAGACATACAAACCACTAACGATGCCTCATCTCTGCTAAGTGAAAAGCAAGTTCTAGTCTGTGTTCCGGAAGGAGGATGGGGCCAAGCCTTTCCCCGTCCCCGTCCCCTCCCTCTTCTCCCTCCGTGCTCTTCGGCCCCGCTGGGTGCTCCCTACCCTGTTCAGCTGACCAGGCCAGCTGGTTGCTCACAGTCTCCACAATCATGTTGGCAGCATCTTCCTCTTGGAACAGGGCTTGGACCTGTTGCAGGTCACCGGAGAACAGAGCGCTGTGCACGGCTGGGTCTCGGCAGCAGCGGCGCGGCCTGGTGAGTCGGGCCCGGGCACTGGGGGGGCACCTGTGGCTCCGGCACTGCTGGGCGGTAGCCCGCCGCCGGTCCTCCCACTCTAGCCACTCCCGCTGCAGGCGGAGAGCCCGCAGCGTGGACGAGGTGAAGGGGAAGGTCTCCTCGGCCATTGGGGAGGGGCCCGGGGGGGTCTGGGCGGCGGCAGCTGGGCACAGCCGTGTTCCCCTCAGCCCGACTACCACCCTCGTTCAGAGGAGCCACCCTGCCCCTCACTCGTGACCCGGCCAGAGGAGCAGCTGAGGCTATAAATAGGTCCTTTCCCGGGCTGGTAAACACTGCTTGCCGGGAGTCATGATCCTAGTGCAGAGAAGGTACTGGGCCAACCCCCAGCCCAGGGGCAGGGCCAAACCCTGCCCCTGTTGACACCCTCTGGAGGGGGCAGCGGGAGCCCCAGGGTCAGCATCATCCCAATCCTCTGGAGTGAGGAGGTCTTGGGTTGGCAAGGTCCCAGGGGAGTGAAACAGTCTCTCTGGGAGATGGTCAGGACAGGGAGGGGGAGCCCGAGCCCCTAGCTTCTCAGATGTTGGCTGGAGGGCAGACCCCAGCCCGGGAAGTAAGGGCGGTGGAGGAGTCCAAACAGCCTTCCAGGGCCTGCAGTGGTCCCAGTAACTGTGCGCTTGCGCACGGGGTTTACGGTAATGACATCACTTTCACATCCATCTTTACTCCAGGGGCCATACTTCCTGGCTCATGGAGGTAAAAAGCTTGGTTTTGACAATGAGTTATACAATCCGGCTAAGGACCACAGTGGATCACCTCTGAAATGGGTGCTTTTATGTCAATTTAAACCATGAGGAACTGAAGGCTTAACAAGGTAAAATTTCTCGCTCAGGGTCACAGTTGGTGAGCGGTGGAGGACTAGGACCCAGCTGGCCAGATGGCGTAGATGGAGCACTTCGGCTCCTGCTGCTGTGGCCACCTGAGGATGGACATTGGTGGGAGCCTCTCCCCCACCCTCCTAGCACGACAGCACGATCTCTAGAAACCACCCGCCACAAATCTTGTGTCCCTCCAGCCCCCAGCTCCTAAAACGGCTCACCTGCCTGCCTGAGGAAGGCCAAGGGGTTGACCCAGGCAACTCTGGGGACTCTGACCAAAGAAACCTTCAAGCCACAAATCCATTCACCCTCAGGAAAAAGCAGCTTTGCTTCTAGAAGCCTCTAGGGGGAGGAATGAGGCCGTGAAATAGCGCTCGACGATGCTCTACCAAGAGCCCGGGAAGGGAAGGAGAGGGGAGGGCAGAAAGGGTGCTAGCCCCAGCCTCCCCCCTGGAACTCTGCTAACCTACCCCCACCTCATTCAGTGTGCTGGCGGGGAGCCCCTCAGCCCCGCGGGGTTGCCCTGGTCCGGGGCGCCCTGGCCTGTCTTCCCCAGCGCAGTGGACACCCCCCCCCCTGCCCACCGCACTTCCTCCCCTCCCTGGCTCAGCAGCCACCCCTGCTCAGAGACCTCAGACTTCTTCCTCTCCCTGTCCCGCACGCAAACAAGCTCCAGCTCCCATTCTCAGCTGTCAGTCACCGTCTCAGTGCCCCTCACTGGGACCTGCCCAGCCTTCTGGTGTTCCTCTTTGGCCAAGCCTCTCTGCTCTGCCGCCCAAGGGGAAGGATCTGTCTAAAATGGTTCATTTCCTAGTTTGAAAACTTTTGCGGGCTTGCAACCCCAGCCCTCTCCAGGCAAGCCCAGTGTCTGGGCTCAGAGCCTCCTGGTGGCCCTTCAGCCTTCCTGGCCATTCCCTGACCCCTGCTCCGGGAGGACCACACACGGACTTCGTCAAGGCTCTGTCCCGACCTGCTGTGGGCAAAAGTCTGCCATGCTGGTTGGGGGCTCCAGAGCAGGACCCGAATTTATTCAGCAGGGTCTCTGCAACCCACCTGGGCCTGGCACACAGTAGGTCTCAATGTGGGATTCGGGAGCGCTTGGCTCATTACAGGCCGGTCCCTAACGTGCAGGGAATTGACTGAGAGCCCTTGTTCTCGGCCAGAGCAAACACTCATCTCCCTGCCCTAGTGGGTGGCAGCAGCCTGGGCCGCTTTCGGCACTGCCCTTACCCTGCTCTTCACCCACTCCGGGCCCAGCTTCTTGGTGGTGTTCCAGGGTGGGGGGTTCCCAGATCCCAGAGGGAGGAATAAGATCATGCCCCTCGAGGTCTTGGAGATCCTCAGAGAAAGGCACCTCTATAAAGGCCACTGTGATTAACCCTGTTGGAACCCATTCAGTGTTTTAATTGCCCCGCCAACGGCCTGGCTGAGCACCCACAGCTGGGTTCCCAGGGCTGGGAGCTGACAGGGCCGGGTGGGGCCAAGAGGGGCCAAGGTAGGGTAGGCGTCCCCTTCCTTCTGAGGCATACAGTAGCCATGACGTGCGGGGTGCAAGGCTGTTGACCTCCTCGGCCTCTCTGCAGCCTTCTTGTCATACAAGCCTAAGGCTACTCTCACAGCAGCCCAGCCCCAGAGATGTCCTGTGTTCTGTCTCTTGTCCTTCGCTTCCTGAGGGCAGAAAAAGGCGGCTTTGACTCCAACCCACACACGAACCCATAGGGAGCCCAGTTCAGTGCTAGGGGATTGTATCGCCACCCAGCCTTCTGGGAGCTGAGTCTGTAGGGTGATGAAGCATCCAGAAGCCATGACCCTGGTCAGGACCATGAGCCCTAAAGATCAGGGCTCAAGGGAATTGACTGGGGCATGGTTGTGCGTGCCCGGGGTATGGGGTGGTTTAGGTGTGGGAAGACCATATAGTATAGGTGGCCTCTGGCCCAGGTCTGAGCAGCATCAGCAGAGCTGGGGGATTAGCAGTGGGCAGGAGAGTTAGAAGTGCACATCTGTTCAGGTAGGAGGGCTGCTGGTGAATTAGCCCCTTCTTGCTCCTGGGCTTGGAACACAAAAGCCTTCTAGAACAGGGCCCCACTGCAACCAGCAGCCAGCTGAATGTGGAATTCTTCCAGCACTTGCTCACTTCAGCTTTGAGACTGGGATCAAGGGGATCAGCCTTTCTTTGGGAGAGTAGTACGAAGTAGTAGGGAGCCTCAGACTCATAGCCCCTTAGGGAAGGCAGGGGCTAAGGCAGGGGAGGCTGGCGGTCAGAATAGGGTCTTTAACCCACACTCCCTCCACCACGGGCTGGGGGATGAGTCCTTTCTTCCCTTTATCCCAGAAAGGAAAAACAAGGTTGGCGACTTGGTGTAATTAGGCCTTTTACAGTGCACAGGTGCCCCTTGTCCAGCTCCCATCTGAAAGGTGGCAGGGCAAAGCTACGGTGATGAGTTGCTGGGCCACACAGGAAAGCAGCATTGGATTATAACCAGCGCATAAAACAATACCCACGGGTCCAGACTGATAGGAATGTAGGACTAAGAAATGCGGGAGAATTCCAAATAATCTATAGAGGTTATTAGCTAATAATAGAATCTATCTATAATCTGTCCTTAGAGAGGGTGGGACATAACTCCTTGTTCCTTAAGTGTGGGCTGCACCCAGTGACTTCCTTCCAAAGAGGACAGTATGAAGAGGGAGAAGCAAGTTTACAGTGGAGAAACCTGACAAACGATACTTCAGCCAGGTCATCAAGGTCAACATCCATCCTTGATGTGTGATGAGACTATGCCTTCCTCTGTGGCCTCCCTTGCAAAACACAAAATCCCGCAGCTGTCAGAGCCAGGAGAAACCAGGAAAGCCTGAGGAGCTGCCAGAAGCAGGAGGAACCTAAAGAGGCCCGGAGACTAAAGGGAATGTGGGATCCTGGAGCAGAAAAAGGACGACAGGGGAGCCGCATACGTCTGAAAAAGGCATGGAGGTCGGTTCGTAGTAGTGTCCCAACAGCGGCTGGTCAGTTGTAAGCTGTGTGCATCCTAGTATGAGAGGCTAATGACAGAGGGCACTGCGTGGGGGGTATATAGGAACTCCCTGGATTATCTTTGCAATAATTCTGTCAATCTAAAACTGTCTCAAGGAAAGTTCATGAAAAGAGAGTGAAAGAGGGAAGGAAAACGAGGAGCTTGGCTCTGTCCCGGCCAGGCGCCGCCGTAGGCCAGCCGGGACAAGGAGCAGTGCGGGTGGAAAGGAGCGGGGGAGGCGAGTGGAGCAGACAGCTGCTTTAATTCCGAACAAGACGTCACAGCCCTGTCCCACCCCCGCACCTGGGAACCCTGAGCACAGGTGAGCTGGGCAGCTGCAGGCCTGGAGAGACAAAGCAGAGGGAGGTCTGAGTGTGTTCCTCCTCTAGCCAGAGGAATGGGTCACCACGACTGTGGTGTGACTCCTCAGCGGTCCAGGGAATAGGGAATAAAGGGATCAGGGTCCTCGAAAGTCAAGGTGAAGCAGGAGGGGGACACACCTCCCCTGTTGGCAGGAGGAGAAGGGATGGTGGCATCCAAGGGCTTGGAGGACAGTAGAGCAGAAGGGCCATCCTTGGGGCTGGGTTCTAGAATGCCAAAGGAAGACCCAAAGTGACAGCAGTGCAGAATCTGAGGGACGAGGGTGTTCCTGGGAAGGCGTCCAGGGGGGTAACCACAGTCCTGGGCTTTGTTGGCTGTCCCATCATGCTGGGCTTCCTCTCTCTCTGGGACCCAATCAGACACAAGCAGAGGCTCTCCTGGGTGCCGAGAGGCCGCCTGCTCAAGGCGGGGGCGCTGCCTTGGGGCAGTCCCAACTGCTGGTCCCACAGAAGAAGTCCTCAGGGAGCTCACTGAGGAGTCCATCCAGGTCATCTGCAGGGGGACATGGAGAGGGTAGACGGACTTAGTGACGACGTTAGGGTTCCAAGGGACTCGGGTCCCAAGCTCCTGACTCTCAGGGGGTTCTGGACCTGGCTGCACAGTTGGGGAGTTCCCTCCCCCTGGGCAGTGGTGACTGGGCCTGAGGCTGACTGGACTCCCGGCTTCCTTCTGCTTCCCACACATGCACACATCACAAGAGACAAGGACAAAATGCCTGGGCCTTTCTGTCAAGAAAGACGCTCCCCTTGGCCTTGGGCATGACCCTTTATCCATCCAGAGGCACAGTGCTTGACCAGAGAGGCTGCAGGGATCAGCCAATGCAACCCGCTCATTGGATGAAGGCAAAAGGCCAGAAAAAGTCATCAGACACATTCAGAATCACGGCATTCGGGAATCCCTTTCTTACCTGAAGAGCATGAGACATGGGCCCCTTCCCCTGTGGACCTTCCTGGGCGTGTGGAATGAAAGCACCTCTCCCTGACTGCAGTTCACAGCTGTAAGCTTGTGTCTGAGAACTTGGAAGCCACCTATCTCAGTCATCCCTGCTGGGACTATCCCAGTTAACAACAGCAGCTACCGCTCGCTGACCCAATGCTCCTGGCCATACCTGCTGTACTCATCCCTTTCCGAACTCACAAAGCCCTTTGGAGGGCGTGGTTCCTCTTTACCATCCCTGCTTTGACAGAATGGAGTTTAAAGCGGTCAGGTAACTGGTGGTGAGCGTCCTCAAGCTCCATCTGAGGCCAGAAGCACACGGCTCCCAACCAGGGAGCTCCAGTGTAATGGATGGGCTCAGGCAGCCCATGGGGTCAGAATTGGACACCACACCTGCAGAGGCTAGCTTCTGGCCTGGCACAGAGCTCCTGACAACCATGATGCTGCTCAAAGAAGTCCACTTGCTGGCATTCAAAAAAATTTTTTTGGTAGGACTTTTTCTTTTTTTTTAAGATTTTATTTACTTATTTTTTTAAAAGATTTTATTTATTTATTTGACTGGTATCACAAGTAGACAGAGAGGCAGGCAGAGAGAGAGGGGGAAGCAGGCTCCCTGCTGAGAAGAGAGCCCGATGTGGGGCTCAATCCCAGGACCCTGGGATCATAACCTGAGCCGAAAGCAGAGGCTTTAACCCACTGAGCCACCCAGGTACCCCAAGATTTTATTTACTTATTTGACAGACAGAGATCATAAGCAGGCAGCGAGGCAGGCCGGGGGGTGGGGGGCAGAGGCTTTAACCCACTGAGCCACCCAGGCGCCCCTAGCATTCAAAATTTAATTAAGGTGCCTGGCACTGTACTTAGGGAAGTGAGACTGGAATTTGATTGTACCAACAAAAGGTGATGGGGCGCCTGGGGGGGCTTGGTCGGTTGGGCGGCCGATTCTTGATTGTCGCTCCGGTCATGATCTTGGGGTCCTGGGGTCGAGCCACACATTTGGCCCTGCCCTCAGCCAGGACTCTGCTTGTGAGTCTCTCTCTTCCATTCCCTTTGCTCCTCCCCCGCCTCAAATGAATAAATACATCTTAAAAAATAAGAAAAACAAAAGGTGTCCCTCACTCATTACACTATGACTGTTCAGGGAAACTCGATGTTAAATGAAGGGCAATGAGCAGACTATGTGGGCCTATGAAACTGGGAATCAGAGTAAGAACTAGTGTTGGTGGGGTGCCTGGGTGGCTCAGTGGGTTAAGCCTCTGCCTTTGGCTCGGGTCATGATTCCAGAGACCTGGGATAGAGCCCCACATCAGGCTCTCTGTTCCGTGGAGAGCCTGCTTCCTCCTCTTTCTCTTCCTGCCTCTCTGCCTACTTGTGAGCTCTGTCTGTCAAATAAATAAATAAAATCTTAAAAAAAAAAAAAAAGAACTAGTGTTGGTGTCTCCCAACTCTGTCCAGCCACGGCTAGTAGCTGCCTGCTTGGCAAGTCTGTCCCTACAATGGAGATGTGACACCAGCCACAATATTCTACAGATGACTCTCCTCACTTATTTCATGAGCTCCAGTAACCTCCTGATGATGGTTTGGCTTGTCAACCAGCTTACTTATAAGGAACGAGTGCAACATCTCAGGGAAGATTCTAGCATGAGGGGTAGATACCCTTTCGTAGGCTATAGGCTATAAGTAAATTGGCTTATGTGGTTTATCCATTAGTCCAATGTGAATCTGATTAATGTGAGACACTTACCCACAATCCCATGAATTTTGGGGCTGGACAGGGTTGAATTTATGGAATCCAAAAGCTAAGGCTCACACTTGGACTGTGTACGCTCCACGTGGGTGATGCTCCCTCCCGAGGAACAAGCTGGTCATACCCTTACAGGTCTGTGTTTGGGCTTCTCAGGTCTGTTTCTTGGTGCCACCCTAACCCCATGGATGTCTGACTCCTCAGCCCTGCCTGCAGGATCTCTGAGCTTAGTCAGAATGGGGAAATCAGCTCCCAGAAGACTCAAGGTGTGGCACAGGGGTGGTGTCCATCCATCCCCTCCTTGTGGGTAACCACATGGCCTGGAAAAGGGGAGACCCGTGGATCCCACTGTATTTGTTTATGTAGCCCTAATCACACTACTATAGTTAGTTTGTGGCCTACAGCCTTGCCAAAAAAGATACCACATCTGATTTCTGGAAGATTCTGTAAGACCCAAGGATTCACAGAAGGAGGGAAGAGATGTAGCCAGATTCTCCTGGCTGCGCTATCCAAGAGGAAATAGAAGAAGAACCGCTTTTGCTCCTGGGTAGGCTGACTGCCTTACCTGCTTCTGGGAGCTCTTCCTCGAGGGATGCCCCTGTCTCTGTGTTCGGTGCTGTTCTCAAGCCTTTTCCAGACTTTGCAGTCTCATGATGGGGGCTGCCAGGGAAGCTTCCCGGGTTCTGGGGACAGAGGGCCTGGTTACTAATGTCCGTGCCCCTGACATCCCTCTGGACAGTCCCATGCCACCCGGACAACCTCAAAAGAATAGGTAGGGGCTTAGGAAAGACACGACAGAGGAGTGTGGAAGGGGCCAGTCACCGAGGGGAGGGAGCTGAAATACCAAACACCCCAAAGAGCAGGTAATTAAAAACACAAACTTTTTTGGGCGATTTTCTTTCCTAATTCTGTTGGTATCTGGTGTTTTAGGAAATCTGTATATACCAGGAACAGAGTGAAGAGGCCATTCAGAAATATGTTGAGGATTTGGCCTGGGGTTAAAAATGAGATTTTAGGGGGCGCCTGGGTGGCTCAGTCATTAAAGCATCTGCCTTTGGCTTGGGTCATGATCTCAGGGTCCTGGGATCAAACCCCACATCGGGCTTCTTGCTCAGCAGGAAGCCTGCTTTCCCTTTCCCACTCCCAAGCTTGTGTTCCTGCCCTCACTGTCTCTCTGTCAAATAAATAAATAAAATGTTAAAAAAAAAAAAAAAAAAGATGAGCTTTTATGGGTTCGGAGATTCAGCCCCATGTCACGCTCATGCACTGGGTGTGGAACCTGCTTAAGATTCTCTCTTTCTCTCTTTCCCTCACTAAAACAACAACAACAACAAACACCAAAAAAACCTTTTAAGAATCTGCACACTAGGGGCACCTGGGTGGCTCAGTGGGCTAAAGCCTCTGCCTTTGGCTCAGGTCATGATCCCAGGGTCTGGGGATAGAACCCCACATCTTGCTCTCTGCTCAGTGGGGAGCCTGCTTCCCTCTTCTCTCTCTCTGCCTGCCTCTCTGCCTGGTTGTGATCTTTCTTTGCCAAATAAATAAAATCTTAACAAAATAATAAATAAAAACAAAAAACAAACAAACAACCTTTCCTTTAAAAAAAAAAGAATCTGCACACTAGCTAATATACAGTCAGGTAATGGAAATTAGTAATTAAGCTGTTTTTTAAAAGAATATAAGCTTTTTATTATTTTTTAATTTAATTAATTAATTAATTTTTATTTGACAGAGAGAGCGAGAGATCACAAGTACGCAGAGAAGCAGGCAGAGAGAGAGGGGAAAGCAGGCTCCCCGCTGAGCAGAGAGCCTGATGCAGGGATGTGGGTCTGGATCCCAGGACCCTGAGATCATGACCTGAGCTGAAGGCAGAGGCTTAACCCACTGAGCCACCCAGGCGCCCCAGTAATTAAGCCATTGACCATCATTTGCCGTAGGGAATGGGAAAGAAGAAGAGTAAGTTTTATGTTTTGCTTTATTCTGTACCATTGCAATTTTTGTCAATGTGTATGGATAACTTGACATTTAAAAGGAAAAGAAGGATGAGGTTTTGGGAGTGGGTGATTTTTGAGAAAATGTGGAAGGTTAAGGGGAAAGATGAGGGAAATGGGAAGTACCCCACCGAGTGAAAGGTGTAACTTGAGAAGAAGTCATCAAGTCTAGAGCATTCGCTTTTTAGATGAAGCAACAGCAGGGGTGGGGACAGTACCTGCCAAGGTCAAGTTACAAATTACCAGCAGAGCGGAGACAGGAGGTCTCCCCACCCCCAGGCCAGGCCCAACAACCCAGGACCCCAGGAAGGGGGGAGGTGGCCACAGAGGGGACACCATGCGCCAGTCAAGGGCCAGCTCTGCACTCTTAACCTGGAGTGGAGCTGCCTGGAACCCTAGTCTCCCTTAGTTCCCAAAGGGGGGTGTCCCCTCCTGAGTTCTGTGCGGGTGCCCCCCACACCCAGTAGAGGTGGAGGCCAGGAGGGCAGATGCAGAGCAAGGGCTGGCTCACATGACAGGCCATAAGCAGCTCCCTACTCTCTGCCCCGCCGCCTGTAGCAGATCTGACCCTGAGTCACTTACTGAGGGCCACACCACCCCTCACCCAGGAAACCACAGCCTCGTTAGTTCTCAGGTGACTCCATCCTCCCTGGTGCTCAAGCCTGCCATCAGATCACCAAGTAGCCAGCTGCTCTAGGTCCTGTTACTGTGCCGTCTGGCAGGCGGGGGCCCTGGGAACAGGAGGATGCTGTACTGTTTTCAGAGGCATCTCTTCACCTCGGGGTAACTGGCCCCTTCACGCCTCTGCTCCCCAGGGTGAAGGAACGGAAGGTACCAGAAGATCCAGCCAGAGAGAGGCCCTGTCAGCCCCCATTCCATCCTGCTCCTCTTACCTTGGGGAAGGGCTGAGACAGCTTGAGGAAGCTCCCATCCCCGGAATCTGGGCTGTAAACACGGACCAGGTTGTTGGGCGTCACGTTGAGGTAGTGATTCCGGAGTGACGGAGAGAACACTCCAACCTTGAGCCGGGGATGGGGGAAGGTCAGTGTCCTCATGGAGCCCTAGACATGGTCAGATGCTACCCGGTCCCCGCCTGCGTCTCTCTCGCTGGCCTCGGCACCGGGGTCACACAGATGGTTTCACCCCAGCCCTGGGACCAGAGCAGAACCAAGTACTGCACCCTCCGGCCCTCACAGCACCACCCCTCATCCCCACCCACCTCCGAAGGATGGGAGCCAGGCCAAGCCCTCAGGGACCTTCTCCAGGGCGGGAAGGCTGGAGAGCAGGTCCCCGTTTGGGGTGCCCCTCACCTGCTTTAGCAGCAGCACCGAGCCAGGTTTCAGCTCACTCTGGCGGGTCTCGAGCAGCAGCCTGTGCACCGTGCCCTGCATCTCTCCTGCAAATACCACGTGGCCCATCAGGCTGGCTCAAGGGCAGCACAGGGACTGCTTTGGGCCCTGGCTGGGAAGTGGACCGCTCACTGCCTCAATTTTCCCGTCTGCAGATAGAGAGGACGACTCTTCCTCATCCCCTGAACTCAGCGAAGGCCACTCATCAGACCCGCTCAGGGCCTGACTGCTCACCTGTGGGGTCCTTGAAAACCACGCTGGCGTCCATCACGCTCCGCCTCAGGGACTTGATCATCACAGCCATGTGGGGGACCTTGTTCCTAGGAAGCTGTTTCAGGGCTGCCTGGTTACGAGGAGAGGCATTTGCTGAGCAAGCAGCATCCCACCAGTGATGTTCCCAAGTGGGCCAGGGCAACTGGAGTGGGTGGGGAGGGAGCGGGGAGTGGGTTCCGAGGACAGACATGGTGATGATCTTCCTTTTGTGGAGGGCAAAAGGGTGGTCTGAAGGCCTCATCCTGTCTCTCTAGCAGAACTGAGGCTGGCAGGGCCTTCATCTATCACTACCCCCTGCTTCCTTTCTCCAGCATGTCTCTTTATACAGAGCTCTACCTCCGTTGCCGTGGGCATGTGTCCTCACATGAGGCAGCTTGAAGAGTAGCAGTGTGCTCACCCCATCTCATCCAGGACCTGGACACGCAGAGACATACCCATACCCCACTTTCACCTTCCACCTATGCCCAGTAGTAGTGAAATGCTGGGTGAGGAGAAGATACAACCAAAGGGACTCCATGTAGCTGCTTGGAGATAGGCCTGGGGTGAGAGGGAGCAAAAGGACAGCCCCCTTTCCTAAGGTGGAGGAGGACAGCAGGTTGGTAGAAAGGGTAGAAATGGTCTTTCTTGGGGTGCCTGGGTGGCTCATTTGTTAAGCGTCTGCCTTGGGCTCAGGTCATGATCCCAGGGTCCTGGAATTAGGCCCTGCACTGGGCTCCCTGCTCAGCGGGAAGCCTGTTTTTTCCCTCTCTGCTCCCCCTGCTCTTGCTGTCACTCTCGCTGTCAAATAAATAAATAAAATCTTTAAAAAAAAGAAAGGAAAAGAAATGGTCTTTCTTGCACAGCTCAGCACCCAGTATCCTTACCTTCCGCAGCACCATGACAATGCTATAGGCACAGAGGAAGCAGGTGGGGTCTCTCTCGTCTAAGCCCAGAGAAGACTTCATGGCCAGCCACGGCCCTCGCCCAAAGTCCTCCTCTGCTGATGCCTGGGAACTGGTAACAATCTGGTACCACAGAGCAAAGGGGGCCTATGTGAGTGGATCCACTCCCTTCTGACCTTGACTGAGACAGGATGGGGGGCTGGGAGGGAAGGTCGAATTCCCTGCAGCATGGTAACCAGTCTCTTCTTCTCCCACGTCACAAAATGGTATGAGAGATTTTGCTGCATAGCATATCTTTCACTAAGCAGCAATACCAAAGGTTTATTTTATTTTATATCAGGTCCTAACTTTGGTTGCACTGAAGCAAAAGGCTATGTCACTTGTGTAACAGACTCGAGAAGTATTGGGGCCGGTGAGCCCCCGCCCCCACATTGACAGGTTTCCAGAGTGCCTTAGCCATTTTGAAACCAGTCACATTTTTATTTGGGCTGCCTCTGGCTTAACTATTAATCTTCTTACATTAAAAAATGCTTTGGGGCGCCTGGGTGGCTCAGTCGATTGAGCGTCTGACTCTTGGTTTCTGCTCGGGTTGTGGGACTGAGCCCAGTGCTGGGCTCTGCACTCAGTGAAGAGTCTGCTAGTCCCTCTCCCTCTGCCCTCCCCCAAATAAATAAATAAAAAGTCTTTAAAAAAGAAAATGTTTTGTAACCAGATGGATCTGTGGATGGGCAGCAAAGAGAATTAAAAGCAAAAGTGGGTCTGAGGGTAGAGCAGGTCAACCAGAACCCCGGTGAGGAGGGAAGATGGGTCTCACCCCCGCAAAAGGAACCCACTGGAGGCCAGACGAAGGCAGATCCTTCCCAGCTCAATTCCCAGAAACCTGCGAGGAGGGTTCCCGAGACACAATTTCCTAATACTTGTGACACTGCCCTCCTCTGAGGGAAGATGGGAGTTAGCTGGGCCTTTCTTTCTTAGGTGAGAGAGAAGACTGGACGCGTGACATGGGTCAGCATCAGGACAGGCTTCATCTTCGGCTAGTAAAACCACCACATCCCCAAACGGCCTTCCCCATGTGCCTCTGGTGTGGGAGCCCCGGAACAGGCCTAGTACCCCAGACTCTGCTTCTCAACTCCTGAAACCCACAGGGGTGTCCCTCACCCTTAAACAACGCCCAGAAAGTCAGCATATGCGTGGAACTAGTTACCTCTGTCCGGAATTTAGCCAGAGCACCATGAGTTGGAGTCTGGGGTGTGGAAACCATGATCTCCTCCAGATGCTTCCCGCTGAGCTACAAGGGGAGAGAGAAGGGGAAGGCGGGAGCATGAGCGGCAGCTGTTACTTACAAGTACAGCTTCTTGTCTGGGTTACATAATGAGTTCAGGAAACTATCAGGGACAATTAACACATATCACAGCTCTCCTAACGAAGTCTCAGGAGCCTTGCTGGCAGCTCAAAAAAGATGCTTTGGGGATTGTTTGGGGAATGTGAGGAAGCTGGAGCTGGCCCAGGAGCAAAACCCAGGGCTTCCTGAAGGAGCCAATGACCCGGATAGGGAGGCCTGGGATAGGCACAGAGGCAGCTTTCCCCAAGTCCCTTCTCAGGGACCTAACCCTTCCCCGCAGGGATCCAGCCCAGGAGGAATGTGGATGGCCTCCTTGGATTTCCCTTAAAGTGCCAGCGAAGGGCAAGGAATGGGCAGAAATGATTTGAACCAGCCTTAAAATGAGAGGAAAGAGTGCACCAATCACAACCAGACCAGACGCTCAGGGTCCCTTTATCTAGGATCTGATCCAAGATGGTTTGACGGAAACTGTCCCTCCACCACCACTGACTCCAAATGGTCGGCATAGCACAGCTTCCCCCTGCTGACTCCACACGTCCGCCACAGTGGCCCGTTCCGTGTACCTCTGACAGCATCCTGCCCTCCTGCCTCTGGGCCTTTGCACATTCTCTTCCCTGTCTTCCCACTGCTGAGATGTCTCCCAGAGCACAGCTTTCCTACACGCACCTGTCCATCCACCTCCTACCTGACCCTCCAAAGCCCACTCAATCACCCCAAGGAGCCCAGAGTCTCCGCAGCACCCAGGGACACTCTGCATTTTACGTATCACCGCTCGTTTACATCTGCTGCTTCTGCTGTGCTGTGGACAACTTGGGATGGGAGCCATGCCCATCTTAACCTCTGTGTTCTCAGCTCCAAATTAGCAAATATAAGTGAGTGGCTCTTACTGCCCCAGTGCTAGCAAACAGTAGGTGCTCAACAAAGGAAAGGCGTGAGGTTCTCAGAGCCCGGAGCGCCTCTCTCACCTGCGGTATTCAGTTCTTCCTTCCCACTTCTTTTAACTTCTTCTGAAGCTCTGGAAACCCTCTCTCCACACTTCATTCCCTCCTCCCCCACTCCCCACCCCCCATGTCTGGGACAACTGTCCCTCACCTGGTGAGGCAGGACCCCAGCCGGGCCAGGGAAGCGCCGTGTTTTGGGGCTGGTGGGCTGCTGGGGTGTCCGGTGGGCAGCAGTGACCAGCCGCACCAGGTGGTTGGTGACGATGGGTGTCTGCAGAGCTGCCTGGGGAACCGGGAAGGAATGGGAGCTCTTTGGGGTGCTGAGAGGACACCTGACAGAAGACACTGGTGCTCTGGGTCGTAAGGGGCTCTGAGGAAACGATCCAGAGATAGTCTTTGAGGGAGCAGAGCACATGGAGTTGGGAGTCCGTGGCCTGGGACAATGAGATTTGCCAGGTATGGAGGCGTCTGGACACTGGAATGAGTGACCAGGAAAACGGTTTTGAGGGCAGCTCTGAACAGGCCCGCCAGCTGCTTGGAGAGGCTGTGGTGCCTGAAGAAGGGGGCCCCTCCGACAGGCTTCCAAGCGGGGCTGCTGAACAGGAATGGGAAAGTCACTGGTGGCAGCCGATCTCGCATGGGGCTCTGGAGTCCTGCAGTGGACAACAGGCTCTGGAGGCTCACCATGGGCTGACAGGACACTAGTCATATTGGGGGCAGGCACAGGCCCCTTCAGGCAAGACCCACTCAGCTCAGTGACCCGGGCCTTTTTAGCCACTGCTGAGTCCTCCTGATGCCATGTGGCCAAGATTCCTGGGGCCTCACTGCTGCCTCCAAGGTCCAGGTCCATGCTTGCGAGGACCTTATCAAATTCATCTTGTTCAGGCCCCTCGAAGCCTCCAGTTACCGGCTGCTGGCTCTCAAACCTGAGCAGGGAGTGGGAGGCAGAGGTCTGGTGTCTAGGTGGCACTTTGAGCACTTCTGCCAGTGCCACGCGTCTCTGATGGCCAGTCCAGCTGCTGGAAGTTGGGATAGGCCTTAGGGAGGCTGTTCCTACAGAAGGTGGACCCCTGATGGCCGCGGGCATGCTGGAGGTAGAAAGGCGGAGTCCCAGGGCTGATGGGCCCAAAGCCTCTGAAGGAGCAATGGGGCCGGATGGCAGCTGCCCGGGAGACTGTGCCTGCCCGGAGTCCCGTGGGCTGGAAGAGGAGGGTCTCAGGCACCCAGCCTTCACAGACCGAGAGCCAGCAAGCCGATTCTCTGCATCCTCCACGGCAGACAAGAAGTCCTACAAAGAAGCAAAGATGGTGGGTCTTGGCATCCGGACATCAAGAAACACTCTGCTTTTACTGTTCCAGGTATGCAGTAGGTACATGGAAGCAGATACATGGAAGTAGGAAACCAAGGCATGAAAGGCCGTGGTGGGGTCTTTTACCACCTTTGACCTTGCCCATGAGCCCACTTCCAGACTTTTTAAAAAGATTTTACTATTATTTTTTAAAGTAATGTCTACATGCATTATGGGACTCAAACTTGTGATCCCAAGATCGAGAGTCGCATGCTCCATGGAATGAGCCAGCCAGGCGCCCCACCACCCCCAGACTTCTACCAGAACCATCCAGGGGCGCCTGGCTGGCTCAGTGGATGGAGCATGTGACTCCTGATCTTGGGGTCGTGAGTTCAAGTCCCACGTTGCATGTAGAGATTACTTAAAAATAAAACCTTTAGCACTGTATGTTAACTAACTGGAAGTTATTTTATTTATTTTTTAAAGATTCCATTCATTTATTTGAGAGATAGAGAGCATGAGCTGGAGCAAGGGTGGGTAGAGAGAGATGTAGACTCCCTGCTGAGCCAGGAGACCAATGTGACTCCAGGATCACAACCCGAGCTGAGGGCAGATGCCTAACCAACTGAGCCACCCAGGTTCCCCACTAACTAGAACTTAAATAACTATATGAAGAGGGGCGCCTGGGTGGCTCAGTCAGTTAAGCGTCTGACTCTTGATTTTGGCTCATGTCATGATCTCAGGGTTGTGAGATCGAGCCCTGCATTAGGCTCCACGCTCAGCATGGAGTCTGCTTGAGATTCCTTCTCTCTCCCTCTACCCCTCCCCTCTCTAAAAATAAATAAACTAATTAATTAATTAAAATTTTGAAGAAAAAAGTCTTAAAAAAAATTCTAAGGCTAAGTTTACAGGTAGCTTCTCTTGGGGGGTGGGGGAGCAGTGGTATTCAGGGGAGTAGGCAGAAGCAAACATACCAGGCACCAAGGAATCGAATCACCCAAGATTACACACCCATCTCAAGGAAATAAGTTTTCTGGTGTCCAGCCTGTGCAACAGGGGTCTCTCCAGCTGGTCATGCTGCCTGTCCTCAGCCCACTCCTCTCCCCCTGCCCCAAGACACACACACACACACACACACACACACACACACACAACCTTCAGTAAGCCGAAGAGGCCTTGGATCCAGCAAAATAGGCAGACGTTAAATATAGCTTTTCAGGCAGGTTAAATTAAGTATGGATTCCAGTTGGGAAGCAAGGTGAGATTGACACCTTCGAGAGCAACAGACCTGTTCTGAGGGTGTTTTTGAGTCAGAACTGCTGATTTAACTGACAGGAAGGTCCCCTCCACCCCCATCCTTTGGTGCTGCATTGGATTGTCTGGGCCAGAGAAGGGTTTTTCCCTGCTTTGTGTATTGTCAGGAGAATGGCATACCCCAGCGGGACTGCCATGGGGTTTAGCAATAACAATATTAGAATTACAGCAGCAGTGAAATCCTGACAATCCTTTTCTCCTAAAGAGCTTAGACATGATGTCATCTGCCTGAGGAAGGAGGAAAGGGGCTGTTCTTAGAACAGAAACTTGAACTGTCAGAGTCCTTCACTCTTTTTTTTTTTTTTTTAAAGTAATCTCTATGCCTAACATGGGGCTCGAACTCAAGACCCCGGGATCAAGAGCCAACATGCTCCACTGAGCCAGCCAGGTACCACAGAGACCTTCACTCTTAATCCCATTGCCAGCCCCACAGTCCTCTCATCACCTGGTAAGACCCGAAAGGGACACTTAGCAGTCACTTTTTCAGCCTGTAATTACACATCTCCAAAGCTGAAAGACAAAGACAGGGACACATCTCCTCAACAAAGCTGGCAATTTTGAATTTTTTGTAAAAGCAAAATTCAAGTCCCCAAGTGATGACAAAAACATCTTACAATTTGAAATGGCACTGGGTGCCGGGGACCCCATACACATTTTACCGGAATTCTCTCAATGAATTTTCACGATGGTCCTAATAAGTGTTATTATTATTCCCATTTTATGGATGCAGAAATGGAGACTCAGAAGTTAAATAACTTCACAGAACTAGGACTAGAAGCCATATGTGTCCCTGTCACTATGTCTTAGGGCCTCAATGAATGAGACAAGCCAGAGACCGGTTTTTAAGAGGTCTAAGGAAGGTCTGTCTTCGCTTTCAAACCTTAGGTTCCAAAAGCCTCAAAGGAAGAGGAGTGCGGGGCTTGGGCTGCCAGAAGGGTCCCCGGTGCAGCATTCATCACCCGGCTAGGTACAAATGGGGCATCTTGACAAATCCTAAATTCGATTTTTAAAGCACAGTGCTGGGAGACAAAAAGTAAGTTTGAAAGGTTTGTTATTGATAAAAGAAAGCAATTCTACTCTATAAATATAGTTTAGTATCTATGTATGTCAGCCTAGAATCAGGAGGCCAAGACCTCACCCTGGTTGTTGGTGGTGTGTTCTTAAACAGGTTATTTTACCTCTTTTGCATTTTGCCTGCTTAAATCTTGCCTCTTTCTGAAAAGGGTTTCAGGTAGCGATTTGGGGCCTCCCAGACCAAACTATATCCTTTGGATCTGAGCGGGAAGAGAGCTGCAGGGAGTGCTAGCTAGTTCAGTGATCTCTGACTATACCCCGAGATTAGAAACAGCCCTGCTTGGGCCTATCCCCAGAAATTCCGATTTAATTGGTGTGTGGAAAGGCCTCAGCAGGGGTGATTCTGACGTGCCAGCTTCTGATACAGTCTAATCCCTCATCTTCTGAGCAAGAGGGAAGAGTATTTGAGGCAGAAGAACATCCCTCCTATTATAGAAGAGAAAACAGAAGGCCAGAGAATGAAGTAATTTGCCCTGGCTCATGTAGCGACTTGGTGACCCCAAGCCTCCTGCTATCCACTAACTGTGTTGTCTGTGGCTCTCCATAAACTTTCTTCCCACCTCAAGTATGCCATCATAAAGGTGAACTGAATCATCCACATGACACAGCTTCCAGGCAAGGGCCCTAGTAATTTAAAGGTATGTCAATTAGGCAGCTCACATCTCTGTTTTTCTGTCTCTAAAACAGTTAAGTAGGTTGTTTACATGTCTCATCTTCTCTCAGCCTCTCACAGACAAAAAAGCTATACATGTCAAGTAAAAGGAGGCTGGGGCAGACTGCTTCAAAATGTTCTGGGTCTGGGTGTTGACAACTCAAGACGTCCTCTGCTATCTCTGATCACCAACACTTCCTTACCTCATCTTCAAACTCCTCTTCCACAGTAAACAGCTTCTGCAAACTGCATGCCTGAAAGGAAAACAAAGCAATTGAGGTTGGAGGAGAGATACTGCTTACAAGTACATTCTGTCCTCACTACGCTTCTTTCCAATTCTAACAAGACCATCGGGTGTACTGTTTTTTGTTTTTGTTTTTTTCCCCCTAGTGTTGAGGGAGGAATAAGGGATGAGGAAGGAAGAGATGGGATTTACTTAAAGATTTAGAGGATTCAAAAATAAACAAACAAACAAACAAAAAAGATTTAGAGGATTCAGGGTCGCCTGGGTGGCTCAGTGGGTTAAGCCTCTGCTTTTGGGCTTTGGGCTCAGGTCATGATCTTGGGGTCCTGGGATCAAGCCCCACAGCGGGCTCTCTGCTCAGCAGGGAGCCTGCTTCCCCTTCTCTCTGCCTGCCTCTCTGCCTGTCAAATAAATAAAATGTTAAAAAAAAAAAAAAAGATTTAGAGGATTTGGAATCCTTTCTTGCAAAATAATCCACTCGGGTCCATCTGTATTCACCTTGGAAGAGGGAGGAAGAGGCAAGGGGAAGGCTTAAAAGGGTGCATGGGTCATTCTTTAGCCTCAGCACTGGGCACATGGGCTGAAGGATTTTGCAACATCCCAAAAAGTTGGCCTGGGGAACCTATGTGAAACGTCAGAGAGGCTACCATAAATCCAAGCATGCCCAGTACAGTGGCCTTGTTTCTGAAGCAAGTGGTTTCCTTCTATCTAATCCCACGCACCAAAGCCAGCGTCCCAAGAGGGTTGGATGCCCCGGTCCAGAGCTCCTTCTTTCTAGGCAGCAGGGCTGCTGTGGGCAGTTCTTAGACGTGTCAAGCCCAGCGCGGCGGGCTGTGCCTACCCCCGCCCCCCGTTGCCAGAGCAGCAAGAGCTATAGTGACACACACCCCCGCAACCCAGTGCCCAAGGATCAGGAGGTACGGGGTTGGGGGGGAAGGGGGTCGGTTCTGGGGCCGTGACGTTCGGGCACACCGAGAACCACGAGCAGTTCTCCAAGAAGAGAGGTAAGAGCAGCAGGAGGGAAGCAGGCCCAGAGGGAGGTGCGTGGAGAGAACCTTCCCAGGGTCTCCAGGCAAGCCCTGACTAGAGCCCAGGTGTTCCGAGGCCACCAAGCTCTGACCCAAACCTAACCCGGTAGTGCGGCAGTTCCACCGCCTGGGGCGCGGCATTACCATGGCGACGGCGGGCGGCCTCTGACCCCGGGCGGGGAGAGTGTTTGTTTTGTCGGGCAGGCCCCCCACTCGAGGGGTCGCCGGGGCCTCGGACTTGTCCCGGGCGGGACAGTCGGAGTCCGGACTTGCGGGGTCTCTGGAGCGAGGTCGGAAAGTCACGACTCTGAGACTCGGGCGGGGGCCGAGAGGGGGTCGCCGGAAAGCCGGGGGCTGAAGCCCGTGGCTGCTTTCGAAGTGGCCGCCACTCCGGCGTCTCCGCCTCTTAAAGGGGCGGGCCTATTTCTATCCCGCCGACGCAAAGACTCTTCTTCCTCTGTCTTCCGCCTCGGCCTTAAAGGGAAATGAGTGGGCTCTCGGTCGCCCCCCAGCGGCCCCTCGGGCCAGGTTGGTTGGTTCAACAGGAGTTCTGGGACCGCAGGTTGGGTCCCCAGTTCCGTCCATCCTCCTCTACAGAGTTAAGCACACTAGGGACGGGGTCCTGGAGCATAACTCTCATTCACATTAGAATCCGCCCCACTGGCTGTTTGTTCATCTATCCACCCATACTTGCAACACATATATTAAGCAAAGATGTTCTTGGTCTTGTTCTTTTTAACCCTTAATATTTCAACTTAGATCTCAGATCTTCCCTGTCACTTCTCAAGTAACATCCCTCCCCCATCCAACACTCTGTTCCCTTCTCAGCGCTTTCCATAATTTATAACTGTCATGATATACATCTTTATTGCGTGTCCTCCTCCCTAAAATACGAGCTCCTGGGGTTCAGCACAAAAAGCAAACAAACAAACAAAAATGAGCTTCATGAAGGCAGGGACTTTGTCTGGCTTGTTCAACTTTGTGTCCCCAGCACTTAGCACAAGGCTCAACAGAATTATTGGAGGAGGGGCGCCTGGGTGGCTCAGTGGGTTAAGCCGCTGCCTTCAGCTCTGGTCATGATCTCGGGGTTCTAGGATCGAGTCCCGCATCGGGCTCTCTGCTCTCTGCTGGGCGGGGAGCCTGCTTCCCTCTCTCTCTCTCTCTCTCTGCCTGCCTCTCTGTCTACTTGTGATCTATCTCTGTCAAATAGATAAATAAAAATAAAAATATTAAAAAAAAAGAATTATTGGAGGAATTCTACAATGACTGCCGTGTATCTGGCATAGTACATAACACTGAGGATAGAGAAACTTAAGACTCCTTGTGCCCTCAGCTTTACAACTTAGGGAGACAGGTCAAAAGGTAGTCTAGGCTAGTTGTGCAGAGAGATGGGCAGGGATGCTGTGGGCTGGCAAAGCTAGCCTTCATGAGCCAGCCCTCAGTCCTTCCTCTGTTCTTCTTCTTGCTTGTCACTATAAAGCTAGTTGGAGAGAGCTTAGGGCTGCATAATTTTGAGGACTCAAAAGACAGGAGGAAGGTAGCTGCCTCAAGTTCTTAATGATCTGATCTGAGCCAACCTTGGATCGTCCCCAGGGTGGCCTGGCCTGGCCTCTCCTCTGGGCAAGCATCATAGCTTCTTGGGGACCAGTTTACCTGTCCCACATCAGAATGGAAGCCAGAATTGTGATGGGAGATGGAAGCTGGACCCCTGCAACTCTCACCCAAGTTAGAAATTCCCTCACAGCCTCTGTGCTTCTTCTGAGCTGGGTACAAAATCCCAAGTATCCCACTTACAGACCTCCTCTTCCTAAGTGCAGCTCATTCTGCTCAGCTATGGATAGCCCTGGAGACCCATTTGGGGTCCTGGGGCATCTGGGCTCTGCCAGCTCCAGCTGAAGGGAGATCACAGAGCCCAAAAGACCAAGAGGGCTAAGAGCAACTCCTACCCACCCTGAAGTCTGCAGCTTCCAATTTTAACCACTACCTGATTTTGTCTTCACAAAGGTCCCAGGAAGAATGGGGGGGGGGGCATGGTATTATTTTACAGATTAGGAAACTGAGGCCCAGGAGGTAAGAGAGCCCATCAGGGCCACACAGTCCCTCAGTGGTAGATCTTCTAATGGGAAATCCTGTTTTCTCCTCCATCACTTTTCTAAGTTCAATGAATTTGACATCTATGGCCCCCACCTCCTGTTAGAGCTTGGATGGGGGGTGGGGGAGGTGGTCAGAGATAATGGAAAATGTGGACCTGAGACATTTTAGAGAGGAGCTGGCAGGACACAGTGAAGAGGTGGTCTGTGATTTTAGAGCTGGGAAGGACCCCCATGCTGAAGGGTCCCCTTTCCCCCAAATCAAACGTCTTCTCCCCAGCGCTGTCATCTTATGGTCAAGGCAAGAACTGGGTCTCCATGGTGATGGTGCCTATGTCCTCTTCTCTCTCCTCTTTTTTTTTTTTTTTAAAGATTTTATTCATTTATTTGGGAGTGAGAGAGAAAGAGAGAGAGAGAGCACAGGCAAGCAGAGGGGAGGAGCAGAGGGAGAAGCAGACTCCCTGATGAGCAAGGAGACTGCCAGGGGTTTTGATCCCAGGACCCTGAGAACATGACCTGAGCCTGATCATGACCTGAGCCCACACTTAACTAACTGAACCACCCAGGCTCCCCTTCCTCCTCTTAGAAGAGAGGTTAATGTTAAACTCTAAGAACCAGGCTTGAGGATAATGGAAACTCAAGCCAAAAAGGAAGAGGTGGGTTCTGGAAAAGGGCAAAATGGGTGCCAGGTCTCAGGCTGGCACTAGACGACACCAGATCCCCAGCTATGAAGTGGGATACAAGGAGAATAAGTGTAGTGAGGGGGCCTTTTTTAAAAAAAAGATTTTCTTTATTTTTTTGAGACAGAGAGAGAGCATGCACAAGTGGGAGGGAGGGGCAGAGGGAGAGGGAGAAGCAGACTCCCCACTGAGCAGGGAGCCCAAAACGGGCCTCAGTCCCAGGAGCCCAAGATCACGACCTGAGCCAAAGTCAGATGCTTAATGCAACTCAGCCACCCAGGTGCCCCATGGCGGGGATATGGGGTCTCAAAAGCACTCTGATTTAACTCATAATAATAGCAGCCAGTACTTCCTGAGCACTTTCTGTTCCAGACAAGGTTCTGGAACTTTCCACATATTGGCTCACTTAATCATTGTAACAAGCCTCAATATAGGTGTTAGGATCACTTCTGCTTCACAGAAGAGGAAAGGGTCAAGGTCCTTTCCCAGTTCATATAGGTAATAGGTGGGGGCGCTGAGATGATGAAGCCAGCTGTCTGATTCTAGCCTCCACAGGCTTATGTTGTTTGGCCTGCTAGAATTCCAAGGAACTGGGTTCTTAATCTGGGGCTTCAGGGACTGTAAGTCCCCTATAATTATGTGCAAAAGATAGTTTGCCTATGCATAAATGCCTTGTTCTGAGAGAGAATCCAGGCTTTCGTTACATTTTCTCAGGACCAGGATAGACCCCAACTTCCCCATCCCTGTCTATCCCTCACCTTGTCCAGAGACCTTCCATTATACACCAGGCCTTACCAGCTCCTGCCTGAGCTATGGTGGTAGCTTCCTGAATGTTCTCCCTAGTCCAAGCTGTCCTTCCTTCTGTCCATTCTTTCTAACACGCAAATGGGATACTATTTCCCACCGCAAAAATTTTTTAATTCCCCCAGTTACTGGGGAATGACATATAAAATCCCCAGGGCCTGCATTGCCCTGGCATTTTCCCCCCTGCCCTAGCTAATCTCTCAATCTCTCAAACCAATCTCTCAATCAATACCAATCCATCTCCTTCGCACTCCTTCACCCTCCCCTCCAAGGATGCCTCTTCAAAGAAGCCTTCCTTACGACCCCAGGAGGCCCAGCTTTAACCTCTCTTTGGTTCCCTACATTTGGGGCCTACTTTCACTATAGCTTGGGTCTCTTGTGTGCCCTGTATTGTCTATAGGTTTCCCTCACACCTTCCACTGGACTTTGAACTCCTTCAGGGCAACAGCTGTGGCATTTCCTTTGTGACCAGTATTTAGCATAGGACTTGACACACGGAAGACACTCAGCCAAGGGTTTGTTGAATGACTTAATGCCATTTCACAGGAGGGAATGTTAATGAACCTGGGCAACTCCATGCTTATTTCCCCAAATCCCTGCAGTTGCTGGACAACAAGACTCACTTTCTTAGATACAAAGGAGGGCACACCTTGAGTGTGTGTGTATGCATGCATATGCACACCTATGCACATGTGTTTGGAGATAGCGTGCTGCATTGGCTATGAAGTCAGACGAATCTTGGTTTATATTTGTGGGGACACTGGGGGGAGGGGGGAGTAGGCTCCACAGACCAAGTGCTGTCACTTGATGACATTCCGTTGCCTCTCTGAAGCTTAGCTGTCTCATCTATAAAAATGGGATAATACATCGCCCTTTGCAAGGCTGCTGTGAGATTAAATGAATTAATGCATCGACATGGTAACTCCATGCCTGGCACGTTGGCAGGGGCTCAGCAATGTGGGTTCCCTCGACTCCAACTTGAGTTTGTGAACACAAGCTGAGATTCGTTATGAGAGCCACATGGTTTGAGTTTGTATCTATTTCAACATATTTGCAAGTGCATTTTGCCCTAATTTGTGTTTTTATTGTATGAGCCCTTGTATGTGAATCAGTGATGATGATGTGTGTTTATGTGTTTGTATTTACATTTGCCTTGGTACGGACAGTGGCATACACCGCAAATGTGTATACACATTGAGAATCTTGCTGGGCTGTGCTGGTGGGTGTGTGCTGGGTGAGTGAGTGCAGTTAAATGTCTGTTGTGTGCTGCAAAGAAGGTGGGGGTGCTGAGTGTCTGGGACTGGGGGAGGGCTGATCTGCTTGTTCAGCTTTGTGTATGCTGAAGGTTGTGTAGACTAGCACTATTCATAGACCATTCTGTGTTGATGGACGTCTTCTCTTTTCTTTTTTTTTTTAAATTAGATTTAATTTATTTCTATGAGAGAGAGAGAGAGAGCAGAAGCAGGGGGAGTGGCCGAGGGAGAGGGAGAAGAAGATTCCCAGTTGAGAGGGGAGCCCAAAGTGGGGCTCCATCCCAGAACTCTGGGATCATGACACCAGCCCAAGACAGATGCTTAAAAAACAGGCTTAGAAAACAGAAGCTTAATGGACTGAGCCACCCACCCACCCACCGGATAGAAGTATTTTCTATCCACTCTGCCCCCCAGAGTAGTCACTAGCCACATGTGCCTACTGAGCCCTTGAAATGTGGCTGATCAGACTAAGGAACTGAAGTTTTAATTGTATTTAATTTTAATTAATTTAAATGTAAATAGCCATGGGTAGACTAGATAGAAACCTCAAACTTGTTCTCCACAGACCAAGTGGTGTGCATCCCCCTCCTTCTCACCCCGGAAACCCTTTTATGGGGTCCTGACCCCAGCACGTGAGTGGACCCGCCGGGGCCCCGCCCGCGCGCGTGTGTGCGCGTTGCGCGCGTGTGCGCGCCTGTGTGCTACAGTATGAGTCGAACTGAGGGGGCTGCTGCAGCCTACCCCCCCTCCCCCCAGTCCCCAGGAGAGCAGTGAATCAGCCTGACAATGAGGTGAGTCATTCATGAACTGCTCGGCCGACCCAGCAGGCGGGAAGCAAACGTCAGCCAGCCTCCCAGCCCTACCCCCTACAACCCCCCAGTGGGATCGCTCAACCCCACGCACTGCAGATGTTGAAGAAACTGACGCGGGCGAATCAAGGCACCAAAGCTCATCTCCTCAGCCCCTCCTTCTGGTTTGCAATCCATTCATCCCCCAGCCCCTTTCTCCCCTCGGGTGGCTGGTGTTTGAGTCATCTCAAGATCTACGCCCCCAATCCAACCCCCACCTGCTCTGACCTCTCCCAGTTGGTCTTCCTCCAAAGCTGGGGTGGTGATGGGGGAGGGGATCGGCAGGGAGGCTGGACCCTTGGTGAGGTGCCAGGGTCTGCCTTTGGCAGCCAGGCTGACCCACTCAAGGCTGGGGGGTGGGGCGGGCTCAGGGCAGGCTGTGGCTGGCTGGACCTCAGGGAGGTGACATCCAGCCTTCTTGGAGGAACACCAAGAAGAACAGGGGGTGGCAGGGAAGGAGTTCCTGAAAGGTGCTGCCAGGAGCAGCTGTGGCTGCTGGTGAAGAGAGGACCTGGAGGGGATAGGAGTATTCCTCTGTTTTCCAGAGAAGTCCCCCATAGTGGTCTCCCCAGTACCACTCTTCCCGTCAGTCAGCCGCCTTCTCTTGGACTGAAACTTTTCTGAGGCTTCTGACTTGGACAGCTGGTCCCATGGCAGTACCCCTTACTGAGTCAGAAAATATCATCGAGGGCGCCTGGGTGGCTCAGTGGGTTAAGCCGCTGCCTTCGGCTCAGGTCATGATCTCAGAGTCCTGGGATCGAGTCCCGCATCGGGCTCTCTGCTCAGCAGGGAGCCTGCTTCCCTCTCTCTCTCTCTCTGCCTGCCTCTCCATCTACTTGTGATTTCGCTCTGTCAAATAAATGAATAAAATCTTTAAAAAAAAAAAAAAAGAATTTCTCATGAACTCGATATGAGTTGATGGGGAACAGTTTAAAAAAAAAAAAGAAAAGAAAATATCATCGAAAGCCTTAAAAATGTGTGGACACTTTGACAAAACAATTCCACTTCTGAGAATTTATCTTAAGTAGTAATTGATGTATACAAAGATTTAGCTATAAGAACATGCACCACAGCGTTATTTAAAATGGTGAAAAGATGGGACACAAACTAGATGTTCATCAAAAGGGGGTTGGGGGCGCCTAGGGGGCTCAGTGGGCTAAAGCCTCTGCCTTCGGCTCCGGTCGTGATCTCAGGGTCCTGGGATGGAGCCCCGCATCGGGCTCTCTGCTCAGTGGGGAGCCTGCTTCCTCCTCTCTCTCTCTCTCTCTCTGCCTGCCTCTCCACTTACTTGTGATCTCTGTCTGTCAAATAAATAAATAAAATCTTAAAACAAAAACAAAAAAACCCAAAAGGGGAGCAAATAAAGAGAGTGGTAAAATCACAACAGAACACTATGTAACCACTGAAAATGATATTGTGGAAGAAGATTTGATTGCATGGGAGTATTTTCATGATGTATTACCTAAAAAATTAGATTGTAAGATATTGTATACAGTGTGATATCTTTTTTCTTTTTTTTTAAAAAGATTTTATTTATTTATTTATTTGTCAGATAGAGAGAGAGGTAGAGAGAGAGCACAAGCACACAGAGTGACAGGCAGAGGCAGAGAGAGAAGCAGGCTCCCTGCTGAGCAAGGAACCTGATGTGGGACTCGATCCTAGGACGCTGGGATCAGGACCTGAGCTGAAGGCAGTGGGTTAATCAACTGAGCCACCCAAGTGTTCCTGATACCATTTTTCTTAAGAAAATATGAACATGGAGGGGCGCCTGGGTGGCTCAGTGGGCTAAAACCTCTGCCTTTGGCTTGGGTCATGATCCCGGGTCCTGGGATGGAGCCCCGCATCGGGCTCTCTGCTCAGTGGGGAGCCTGCTTCCTCCTCTCTCTCTCTCTCTGCCTGCCTCTCCACCTACTTGTGATCTCTGTCTGTCAAATAAATAAATAAAATATTTAAAAAAAAGAAAATAGGAACATGGAAAAAAAGATTAGAAACATTTATTAACAATTGTCCTCATGAGACCAGAGACTTAGAAGTAATTTTACTTTCTTCTCTTTCTCTGATTTATTTCCCCCAGAATTTCTTCCATAAGAGTCTGTGACTTTTTATAGCAGAAGTAACAATTAATTTATTAAATGTTTAAAAAAACAATTTGTGGGAGGCAGTAATGGGAATTAACTGTAAGTGGATATCTATTGAGGTGATGAAAATGTTTTAAAACTGGATTTTTGTGGGGCGCCTGGGGGGTCAGTGGTCTAAAGCCTCTGCCTTTGGCTCAGGTCGTGATCCCAGGGTCCGGGGATAGAACCCCGTATCTGGCTCTCTGCTCAGCGGGGAGCCTGCTTGCCCCTCTCTCTCTGCCTGCCTCTCTGCCTTACTTGTGATCTCTGTCTGTCAAATAAATAAAATCTTAAAAAAAGAAACAAACACACAAAAAACCCCTGGATATTGTAATGGTTGTGCAATTTGGTAAATCTAAAAAAAATTGACTTGTATACTTAAAATGGGTACATTTTATATTATGTAAAAAGATACTTAAAATTGTTCAAAAACTCTTAATAAAAATCATTTGCAGGGCTGTCTGCCATGAAGGTTAGTCTTCCAACGGGTCGGGGAATGGATGGCAGATAAAATACAGGACACCCACTTAAATTTGAGTTTCAGATAAGGAATAATCTTTTTTTTTTTTTTTTTAGATTTTATTTATTTATTTGACAGACAGAGATTACAAGTAGGCAGAGAAGCAGGCACAGAGAGAGGAAGGGAAGCAGGCCCCCTGCTGAGCAGAGAGCCCGATGTGGGACTCGATCCCAGGACCCTGAGATCATGACCTGAGCCGAAGGCAGCGGCTTAACCCACTGAGCCACCCAGGTGCCCAGGAATAATCTTTTAATATAAGTATAAAAATAAACAAGTTTTAAAAAGTCATGAACTCTTGGGGCACCTGGGATCGAGTCCCGTATCGGGCTCTCTGCTCAGCAGGGAGCCTGCTTTCCCCTCTTTCTCTCTCTGCCTGCCTCTCTGCCTACTTGTGATCTCTCTCTCTGTCAAATAAATAAATAAAATCTTTAAAAAAAAAAGTCATGAACTCTTAATATAAGTATACAAAATTAATCCTCGTGTATCTGAAATTCAGATTTAACTGTGCATCCTTTACGTATTTTTTTTTAAGATTTTATTTATTTATTAGAGAGAGAGAGAAAGCAGGAGAAGAGAGAGGTCAGCGGGAAAAGCAGACTCCCTGCCGAGCAGGGAGCCCGCTGCGGAACTCCGGATTCCGGGACTTCAGGATCATGACCTGAGCCGAAGGCAGTCGCTTAACCAACTGAGTCACCCAAGTGCCCCTCCTGTATGTATTTTTATTTGCTAATTCTCGCTGCACCCAGCCTGGAGTCCTTGGTTCTGCAAGATTCCTGGAGCAGGGAAACAGACTTGGGGGTGGCTGTATGAGCTTGTATCCCCACCCATCCCTAGGGCAATTCTACAAAGCCTGGGAGAGTGGGATGGGGAGCTCAGGTGGAAACAGCAAGGTGAGAGCAGGTGGGGGCAGGAGTCATTTCAGGTGTGGAAGGTGAGTACCTTGCACAAGGAGTGGGTGTGGCCAGTAAGTAGCCTGTCAACCACCACAGAACCCCGGAGGGGTAACACAGAGGCTGGGGAGGGGAGAGGGTGGGGTTTACCCTGTGGCTGACTGCCCCCACCCCTTGGGCTTTCACACAAGTGCTCTTGTCATGCCCTAGCTAGCTACCCACGGAAGAGGATGTTTTAAAGGTGAGGAAATCGATTTGAAGAGTTTAAGTAGAATTTCTTCTTCTTCTTTTTTTATTTAAGTTTTTTTTTTTTTTAGATTTTTTTAGATTTTTTTTAGATTTTATATACTTATTTGAGAGATAGAGCACGTGTGAGAGCTGGGAGGGTCAGAGGGAGAAGCAGACTCCCTGCTGAGCAAGGAGCCCAGTGCTGGTTCCATCCATGAATTCCAGGATCATGACCTGAGCCAAAGGCAGTCCACTTAACCAACTGAGCCACCCAAGTGCCTCTTATGCAAAATGTCAAGTTCACAGCTAGGAAATGGCAGAGCTTCAGTCCTGATTGGGTTTTTACCATCTCATGGAGGGCAGAATCCAGTGGTTAAACCAAGCAGGCTCTGTCCCCTGCTCACCTGGGCTATAGCCGCAGCCAGAAGCAACTTGAGCCACCCAGGCACCCCTACTCTTTGTTTTTTCTTTTTCTTTTTCTTTCTTTTTTTTGTTTTTAAAGGTTTTATTTATTTATTTGACAGAGAGAGATCACAAGTAGGCAGAGAGGCAGGCAGAGAGACAGAGGAGGAAGCAGGCTCCCTGCTGAGCAGAGAGCCTGATGCGGGACTCGATCCCAGGACCCTGAGATCATGACCTGAGCCGAAGGCAGCGGCTTAACCCACTGAGCCACCCAGGCGCCCCCCTAGTCTTTGTTTTTAAACAAATTCATAGCTTATTGTAGGAGCCATGATGTCGGCTTCCCCTAGGCCCTGCCCTTGCTGAGTATAGAGACAGGGGCCTGCTCCTGATGTCTGGGTCAGGAAGACATCCTCGCTTACTGGGTTTGTGGCTTTGGGCAGGTTTGTTAAGTCTCCTGAACTTCGTCTTGAAAGTGAGATAATAATAATGTCCACCTTGTGGGCTGGAGGATGAAATGAAACGGTACAGGTCAAGTTTGTCATCTGAGCTGTCTACTGGGCAGGACAGATATGCCAAAGACCCTGCTGCTCAAGAATGATGGAATGTGCCTTCCCGACACATGAATCAAGGCCTTCCTGTGGAGGGGCGCCTGGGTGGTTCAGTGGGTTAAGCCTCTGCCTTCGTCTTGGGTCATGATCCCAGGGTCCCGGGATCAAGCCCCACATCGGGCTCTCTGCTCAGCAGAGAGCCTGCCTCCCCCCCCCCCCCCCCCCCCCCCCCCCGCCCGCCTCCCTGCCTACTTGTTTGCTCTCTCTTTCAAATAAAAAAAAAAAAAAATTAAAAAAAAAAAAAAAAGGGGACTTCCCATGGAGGTCCTGGGTCCTCAAGGAGTTTCCTGGAGAAAGAGGACATAGCTGTTTCTGCCTATTGGGGGAAGAACCCCTCAAAGCCAGGGAGACCTCCCCTGGTGCTGTACCCAGAGAGCCTGGGTCATGGCCTGGCCCAGCCACTTACTTACCTTCCCTGGGCTCACTCTCCTTATCCAGAAGGGGGAAGGCATCACATCTACCTTATAGAGTTGTGAGAATGATAATATAGGCGACAAGGCCTTTTGAAAGGAAGTTGCTCAATAAATGTGTACAAGAAAGGGGACATGGGCACCTGGGTGGCTCAGTGGGTTAAGCATCTGCTATCGGCTTGGGTCATGATCTCAGGGTCCTAGGATCAAGCCCTGCATTGGGCTCTCTGGTTGGCAGGGAGTCTGCTTCTCTCTCTCTCTGCCTGCCTGCTTGTGATCTCTCTCTATCAAATAAGTAAATAAAATATCAAAAAAACCCACAAAACAAGAAAGGGGACAAAGCATATGTCACCTGAAGACTGCTTGCTTGCTGGAGGGAGGGCAGTTAGGCCGGTTTTTCAGTGGCCATGGTCCATGCCCCTCCATGTAGCGTGTAGGTCCGCTGTGTCTTGTTCTCTATTGTTTCACGACTTCAGGGCCAAGGGGGCTTCCAGAAATCGAGTACCCAACCCTCCAGTCATAGAGGGGAAGCTGAGGCTCAGAGAGGGCAGATGATTTGCCTGAACTTCTCTAGGTCTGTGTGTCCCAGGCTCCCTCCGTCCCCACTGTCCCATCTTGCTATCGGGGGTTCTGTGGTTTCCAAAGGATCATAAATTCTGAGAGGGCAGGCATACTTGCATCTTCTGTTCCTCCCCAACATGCTTGCTCTGCCCAGAGAAGACACTCTGGAGGAATCTGCAGACACGTGGGATGGGACTGGCTATGGCTGTTCCTTGTGCTCTTGTGTCCACATGGCCTTGACCCTTAAGCAGTCAGGGAGGAACCCTGTGCCATCCTGGAAATTGTGGGCCTCACTTCCAGGTCCTAGCATCCTTGCATGATGTGGGGGAGCGGATAAGCTTCCTTATCAGTCATTCGTCTGGACCTCCTGCTCTCCTTGTTGCTGAAGGGGTCTGAGGGTCCTATGTGAACCACTCCAGGCTCCTGTGGGGTTCTGGGCTAAGAAGTATTGGAGTCCATCCTAGACCTTTTGGTCACCTGCTGTCCTTTAGCAAGTACCTTGCTGCTATGGGAGGCTGGATGAGGAACCTGGGACCTACACACCACAGGACTGGCAGCTTTTCTCCGCTCTTTCTCTTTATTTTTATTTTTTTTTAAAGATTTTATTTATTTATTTGTCAGAGAGAGAGAGAGAGAGAGAGAGCAAGAGCGAGCACAGGCAGAGTGGCAGGCAGAGTCAGAGGGAGAAGCAGGCTCCCTGCGGAGCAAGGAGCCCGATGTGGGACTCGATCCCAGGACGCTGGGATCATGACCTGAGCCGAAGGCAGCTGCTCAACCAACTGAGCCACCCAGGCGTCCCCACTCTTTCTCTTTAAATGTGTGTGTGTGTGTGTGTGTGTGTGTGTGTGTGTGTGTGTGTTTAATGCACTGTGACAAATGATGGTAGCTGCACCCAGGACAGTCTATTTTTATTTTATTTTATTTTATTTTTTAAGATTTTATTTATTCATTTGAGACAGAAAGAACACAGGCAGGGGAAGAGGCAGAGGGAGAGGGAGAGGGAGAAGTCGCTCCTGCTGAGCAGGGAGCCAGATGCAGGGTCTGGGGCTTGATCCTAGAACCTGCAGATCAGGTCCGGGAGGTCATGACCTGAGCCACCCAGGTGCCCCCCAAACAGTCCACTTTTATACAAATTCATAGCTTAGTCTATGAGCCATGATTCTGGCTTTCTCCAGGCTTGGTTATTGCTGAGTGTAGAGACAGGGACCTACTTCCGATCTCTAGTCCAGGAAGGCAGGAGCTGGGAAGCTTAGGAAGTGACAGAGGTGTGGAGGGCCAGGTAACACTTTCAAGTGAATGACTGAAGCTCTTGCCTCCAGCTAGGCCTTCTTGGCTTTGGTTTTGGTTTTTCGAGCTGTAACTCTAGAATTGTTGGCTCGCAGGGCTAGTGAAAAAACCTCAGAAGCTATCCATCCGGGGGCACCTGGATGGCTCATTCGGTTGGGTGTCTGATTCTTGGTTTCAGCTCAGGTCACAATCTGGGGATCCTGGGACTGAGCCTGGTGTCGGGTTCTGCACTCAGCGAGGAGTCCGCTTGGGATTCTCTTTCTCCCTCTCTCTCTCTCCTCCTCTGGCTCATGTGGTCTCTCTAAAATAATAAATAAATAAAAATCTAAAAATGATAATAATAAAGCTTAAAAAAAAAAAGAAGAAGTTATCCATCCAAACATATGATTTTACAGATGAGGAAACCAGCAGAGGAATGGCAGCTTTCCAGGTACCTATCTGTCCCTTGTTCCCAACCATCTCAGTCAAGAGGTCTCTTGTTGGATGCTGGCCTGGAACCAGTTCCTTTCAGCCCTAAGTTCAGAGAAGAAGACCCTGGAGAGACGGGAGGAAGGGAGGGAAGGAGGAACTCCTCTTCTGTCTTTCCTTCTCAACTTTACCTTGTTGGGCCATCCAGAAAAGTCTCTAGCTGGAAGGGAGGAAATCCAGTCCAACCCTCTCCTCCTACAGATAAAGAAACAGAGACCCAGAGAGAAGAAGGGCCTTTGTTCAGGTCACACAGGGAGACCTGAGCCTAACTCAGGCATCCTGGAGTGGGGAGGACATTGCATTATACTCTGCATGATTCAGTCCTCAGTGACTGCCTTTGCTTTGTGCCTCGGGACATATGAAGTGTCTGTCCTGAAATAAATTCTCTTCTGGCTTCTTGAACATATTGTAAACAGCCCAAGGGCAGGACGGGACCTTAAAGCATCGCAAGGAATGAAGGTCCAGCCCAAACTTTGAACTCCGGAGCTATGCTGGATGTGGTCACATCTGCCATCACATCTAATTTGGAATTCACAGAATGTCAGAACTGAAAGAGACCTCAGAGAACAGAAGTCTAAGTCCTGTTTCCCAGATAAGGACACTAAGGTCCAGAGGGAAAATGACTCATACAAAAACACACCGGGATAGAGCTGATCGGAGGACCCAGATTGTCTCACTTCCTGTCCTGTTTTCTTATTTTATTATTATTATTATTATTATTATTATTATTATTATTATTATTTTTGCAGTCCCCACAGTACCTTACACTGTGCTGGTCTCATAACTTTTCAACATGCTCAGTAATTTCTTGCTGATGAACTAAAAACAAAATGCCTATAGTAACTGAGCCTTAGTAACTGATAGATTTAAAGAATGCATATTTCCTTTGATAATAAATGCCTATTGCTTGGGCTTATTAGCTCAGTTTTCCCTTGTTCCATATTATTTTCTGCCTAAGGCTATATTTAGGCACAACTGGACTATTTCCACCCGAGGCACTCTTTGGAGGCCCGCAGGACCACATAAGTGTTGCCCCACCCAAGGCTGGAACAGTGGGCTAGACCACTCTGGCCAGAGCCTTTGCAATCCTGGGCATGGATCTGAGGATCTCCACTGCATACAAAATTCTAGGTCAGAGTGTGGAAGTGGGGGCACATTTGAACCGGGTGCCCTGTTTGAGCCGCAGGCAATGCTAACTTTATCTTTTTCATTTTTAATTTTTTAAAAGACTTTTTTTTAAAAAAGACTTATTTATTTGACAGACAGAGATCACAAGTAGGCAGAGAGGCAGGCAGGTGCGTGGGAAGCAGGCTCCCCACTGAGCAGAGATCCCAGGACCCTGAGATTATGACCAGAGCCAAAGGCAGAGGCTTAACCCACTGAGACACCGAGGCGCCCCAAAAGCCTTTATTTTTAAGTAATCCCTACACCCAACGTGGGGCTTGAACTCACAACCCCAAGATCACGAGTCACATGCTTTACCCACTGAGCCAACCAGGCTCCCCCAGGCAAGGCTAACTTTAGAGGGCCTAGGCCTGGGTGAGCAAGAGTGGGTGTGCTGGAGATGGGTGTTATCAGTTCAACAGCATCCGCTGAGCACGGTGAAAGCTCATTCTCTCTCTTGCTCCAGGTACTGACTGGGGCATTTCTCATGATTTCGGATAGGGCTTGCTACTCCCAAAGGCCCTAGCAGTGTTGTTCAGCATCCCCAGTTTTCTCCCCTGATGCATTCTTCTTAAAGTCTATTAGTGCTAACAACCTGTCAGGCTATAGGTTAAAGGCTCAGCTTTCCTCCAAAAGTGATTTCCTTTCTTTCTACCGAGAGGCCAAATTCACTATTGGATCCCTGGGGCGGAAGTTCCCTAATTGGCTACTGGATTCTATCTGCAGTCTCACTCGACATTGGGAAACTGAGGTAGCATTTAATGAGACAGCCCCATGACCCTCGTTTCCATGGTGAATGGTCCAAGCAAAGACTCATAAGTCATAGCAAAAGGCAGTTTTATTCTCTGTGAGGAGCTCTAAGTTCCTCAAAGGCAGATTCATTTCTAGATCTCTAATACCTACCACTGGTACTCAAAAACACAGGAAGTGTAGCTGAGAAGGGAAAATCTGAAGGCTCATCAGGGTCCTGTATGGTGAATTCTTATAAATTCTGGGGCATTTGGCTCTTTGAGAACGGAGATGATCATCTCAGGGACCTCCAGAAGAGAGGGCTAGAGCACTGGAAGCCAACTCCTTCAAGTCCTATCCTTTGTGTTTGGGAGACCGAGATACCTGAAGGTTGTTGTTTTTATTTTTTTTTTTAAGACTTTATTTGTTGGGGTGCCTGAGTGGCTCAGTGGGTTAAGCCTTTGCCTTTGGCTCAGATCATGATCCCAGGGTTCTGGGATCCAGCCCAGCATCTGGCTCTCTGCTCAGCAGGGAGCCTGCTTCTCCCCTCTGTCTCTGCCTGCCTCTCTGCCTAGTTGTGATCTCTGTCTGTCAAATAATTAAATAAAATCTTAAAAAAAAAAAAGACTATTTATTTGACAGAGAGAGCGAGAGCGAGCACACAAGCAAGGGTTGGGCTGGGATTTGGCAGAGGGAGAAGCAGGTTCCTAGGATCCGGGGATCATGACCAGAGTGGAAGGCAGAGGCCTAACTGACTGAGCCACTCAGGCACTCCAAGACCTGAGTCTGAATCCCAGTTCCTGCTTGCATGAACTCTGTGACTTTGGGCAAGTTATTTAGCTTCTCTGAGCCTCAGTCCCCTCCTTTATAGAATAGGAAGTGCTTAGCCAGGGTGCTCCATGATGGTTACTGACCTCTATCATCCCATGGGGGATGTTCCCCATGTTCTGAGATCTTGAGAGGAGAAATTCCAGCTCTTCAGGATCCCGAGGCCTTGACTTAGTACCTGCTGCGCAGGTGATGTGCTAAGTGCTGGAAAGGCAAAAAGAAATATGATCATACCTCTTTTCTCAAGTGGCCCATGCTCTGGGGAGGCGAAATGAAAGCCTTGAGAAAGCCAAATCCCAGCCCAACCCAACTGCCCTAGAGACAACATAAGGTTGATCAAGAGTGACAGCAATGGGGGTGAAGGCAAGAGGATCTCTGTCTTGGGGTGACTGTGGAGGTGGTCCTTCTGCTCAGAGTCCATTGTCTAATCACAAAGTGCTGGCTCTGACCTAATCTTTTAATACTCATTCATTTCACCCAACAAATACTCATTAAGTCTATTCGTTGTTGTTCCAGGCACTCTGCTGGGAGGAGATGTGCGGTTTCTGCATCAAGAAGCTTGCAGTTTAGAGGAAGAAACGGACACTGACCCTATAATGCCACAAATAGGTGCATATTTCCAAGTCATTATTAGGGTCAGTTAAAACATATATAACAAGGGGAATCAATTTAGCTAAAGAACCAAGGAAGGGCACTTTCAGGAAGTGATATTTAATTGAGTTCTATGGATGACTAAGAGCTAGCTAGACAAAGAGAAGGAGGGAGGGGGGCATTCCAGAAAAGCAAAACAAAACAAAAAAACCAAACCAAACCAAACCAAAGCCCAGCCTGTGCAAAGGCCCTGAGGTGCAAAGGGCACACAGTTCAAGGCCATAAGGGAAAGGCAGCTAGAGGAAGAGAGTGAGGTGGTCAGGGACCAGATCATGTACATAGAAGTTCTAGGTGGTTTATTTGCTTTTTCCCCCATGTATGAAGGAAGGACCAGCTGCAGCAAATCCCCTGGGGTACTTATTAAAATTGAGTATTTGTGGACCCCATCCCCACTGAAAAAGGTCTTTGTAAGTATCCTAAAGTTGGGAAGCCACTTTTCCGGGTCAGATATAGATTTCAGTGACAAACTGGAAAGGTTTTAAGCCCTTCTATTAGATTTGTGTTCCAAAAGGGTCACTCTGGCTTTGGAAGGGCCCTGGGTTGGAGGCAGGAATGGACACAGAAATGTCTCAGGCCAGGGATGATTTGGCTTAGACCAAGCCGGGGGAGGGGTGGTCGTGGGGGGGGGGGTCGTGGAGTGGCCTGAGTCATGAGATATTTTGTAGGAACAACCTTTAAAATTCATTACAGAAATATTTATTTCATTTACTTTTTCTGATTAAGTAATACATGATCGTTGCAAAATTTCAGATATATACAAAGATGAAGAAAGCAAAAAGTAAATATTTTGGTATATATTCTTTTAAGCTTTTAAATATACAATATGTATTCAGACATTTGGATCTAATTTGTTGTTTTTTACAATAATGGAACAATTCTCTAATACCCGATTTTCAAGAAAACAATGTATCATGAACATCTTTCAGGTCCATACAGACGTATATATATATACGATCTGGATGATATTCTGCTGAGTGTGCGTACACTAGTTTATTTGCCAATCCCCTGCCGGTGACTATTCGTGTTGTTTCCAACTTTTCCAACACCATTATAAACAACCTCTTTCCGTCTCCACTTATTTTTGAACACAATGCTTATTTCCTTAGGATCAATTTTTGTTAGTGAAATGACTGGGTCATTGACAAACTGTCTAGGTTTAATCACATATGTTCATACTGGGTCCTAAGGGGAGTTGTAGAGGAGGATGGCATCAGTCAGGAACCGGAAGTCTTCCTTTTGAAGGCCCTGAGCTGTTACAGCCATTCTCTGGCCTTTCCAGTCTTTTCTTTCCCTGGCATGGACGCAGTGTGTGCGGTGGCATCTGGTGGCTTCAAGACCGGCCCCAGCCATCCGACCCCAGCCCAGCCCCCTAAGTGGGGCCTTCCGCGGCCCTCCCAGTCCCTAGGAATCCATCCCTAGTTGCCCTCCCCCATCGCGGGAGGACGTGTTAGGGAGAACCTTAGGCAGGCAACGATTGCACCATCCACGGTTTGAAAGGAAGTAGAGGAAGCGCAGGGAGGAAAGTCGAGCGTCCCAAAGGCCAGGACCCAGCAGCCGGACCAGGTCCCCAGCAACGCTCCTTCCACCACTCCTCGCGGGGCTCGGACCTCTGGCCTTCCACCCCCTCCCCAGCCCTGCCCTTCGAAGAGTGCCGGCCCTTTAAGAAGCTGTCACGGTGGCGCTGCTGGCCCCGCCCGGCGGGGAGGGCCGAGAGGGAGGGGAGGAGTTGGTGGTGGCTGAAGCTGGGGCGGGCGGGGAAGGAGCGGGGGGGGGGGCGGTCTGGGTCTATTTTTAGCTCCGGGTCGGGTCACGTGACGGGAGTGACGTCTCCGAATGTTGTTGTTGGTGGCGGCGGCAAGCGGAGCCGGAGGAGCCGCCGCAAAGATGGAGGAGCCGTCGAGGAGGCGCTGCCGCTGCTGCCGCCGCCGCTGCTGCCGCCGCCGCCCGCGAAGCCGGAGCTCGAGCCGCAGGGGGTGAGCGCGCCGCACCAGCCCAGATCCCATCTCCCCCGGGTCCCCGCGACGCGAGGCGGCGCCCCCTCCTCCTGCCGTCGCTGCCCGCGGGCTCCCCGCGCGCGCGCGCGCGCCCGCGCCCCTCTTGCTTCCTCCCGGCGCCCGGTGCCAGTCGGCGCCCCCCGAGAGCATCGCCAGCCCGGGAGCCGGGACTCGGGGTATTGCCCGCGCCCCTCCACGCCCCTCCCGTGCAGGGGCGCGTTCCCTGCAGGTGAGGGAGGGGCCCGCCTTCCCGCGACCCGCACCCTCAAACGGCCCGGAGCCCGGCGGGGGCTGCCTGATTTGCCCCTTCCCGGGCCGCGCGTGTTGCGTTGCAGAGCGATCTGAGCCCTGCACCCGGATTCTGTGCAGACCCCTCTTCGCTGGACACTCCTTTCTTGGTACTCTGAGGTGAGGGGCGCTGCCCACCCCACAGCGCTTCCACCCAGACCTAAGAACGCATCCTTGATTTTGTGTCCTTGACTTCTGTGCGTGAGGAGGGGGCCTGCGGGCCCACCTTACTTCTCTTTCCCATTATTCTCACCCCTTCCCCGGTGAGGCGTTATTGCGTTTGCTCCCGCCCTCTTCTCCGTCTGACACCCTGGAGCCAGGGAGAGGTGAAAGCTCCCCTCCTTCCTGTCTGGGGTGGATGCCCCCAATTTTTAATCTTGGGTCCGTGTCTCATAAAGGCAGGGACACTGCTTGTGCCTTTCAACTTGAGGGAGGCTGCTTCCCTACCCCGCCCTTCTCTGTGGTGGGGGGTAGGGGGTGGGGGGGGGGGGGAGAGGGGGTGATGAACGCTGGCTTGGCGATAAGTAATTAATTTGGGAGTCTGGTTGTTGTGGGGCAGGGAGAAGTGGGGAAGGTGGGGGTGCCCCATTTGGGGTAAGAGGTGACCACCTGATGCCCCCACTGTTGGCCTTCTGAAACGACCTGTGTCCCCAAGAGGAAGGGTAGCAGCTGCAGTTACTTTTGAGGGGGTGCTCAAGAGACCCACCACTCCTGAAGGTGACCACTGTGCTTCTGGGACCTGGAATTCGTTTTGGTGATTGGGGTCGATGATGGTGATGATGGGGTCACCTGGGAGGGGAGGAAGGTGCCAGATGGGAGGAACAAAAGAAGGCAGAGGTTGGGAGATCCAGGAGTCTTGGCCAGAGGTGCTCCTGACTGTACTGCCCTGCAGGACTGGAGCGCGGGGTGGGGGGGTGGGGGCTGGGTCCTGCCCTGGTCCGGTTTGGGTTCAGAGGACAGAGGTAGAGAGGGTCCTTGATCCGAGTTCCAGGCACCAGGGTCCCTGAGATGAGGGGGGTAAGTTGAGAGGCTGGGCTGGGCTGGGCTGGTGAGTGAGCCATGTTGGGGGCTGCTCCCTTCTTCCAGTCTTCTTTCCTTCCTCTCCCTCCTAAACACAAAGCTTGGACAATCGTAGTTTGCCCCTGCCCCTTTTTAATCCTCTCTTTGCTGTGTCTCCCCTTGGAGTTAAATCTGACCTATTTTGACAGGGCAGGTAGGGGTCTTTCTGAGTTAGAGGGGTGGGCCCCCAGTATCCCCACTCTGTCTGGTATGGGTGCCTGGGATCAGAGAGACACGTACCAGGTGCAAGTTACTTGGGGGCAAGGCTGGAGGACATGTTTTCCCTGTGCCAGCCTTCCCTTCCTCCCCAGTATATCCTCGGGGAGTAGCTGGGCCGAGTAATGGGGGTGGGGGGGTATCACATGCCCCACCCACTCCAAGTAGCTGCAGAAACAAAGGTTTGCTTTTCTTTCCCTAGGGGTGGCATCCTAGCCCAGTGTTTGGAAGTGGGGCCTGGGGATGGGGGTGGGGGGTATAGTTTGTGTTTCTCCATAAGGGGGAGGGGGAATCAGCTTTCGGAGCTTGGGGGGAGTGCAGTCGGTGCCTAAGTACCAGCTGCTCTTTAATAATTAATTCTTCCTACTCACATCCCTTTGAGGAGGGATGTCTGGAACACAGCATCAGGCTCAGCCAGCCTGCTAGAGGACGCACTCCTGGGTGGGGGGGGGGGGGGGCTGGGGGGGGGGGGGGTTCTTGGCATTTTGGGAGCACTGTCTGCTTGCTCATGAATGAAAACCTGATGCAGCCCATGAGGGGGCCTATTGTAGTCGACTTTGGCTAATTAAACTTTCTCTGCCTTTCTTCTCCCCTACCCCACCTCACCCCAGCCCCCACCCCAGCCCTTTTTTGAATGGGGACCCTGTCTGGTAGTGCTGGGGAGGGGGTATGGGTCTGCCTGAGGTTTTAGGGCAAACAGACCCGGTCTCTGCCCTCTGCCTCCACCTCCTCCCTCCCTCCCCTCTCATTCCCCCCTCCCCTTTTTTTTCTAGAAATAGCAGCCTCCTCCATCTGGCTTGTGCAGATGCCTGGAGCTGCGTCTGAGCAGACAAACAGAAATGGGCCGATTGCAAAAATGAATTTGTCAGCCTGGTGCCTTTTTTCCTTTCCTGTTCTCTCCCCATTCCCTTAGTTTGAAGCCTGGACATCCAAGTCAGCACCCCCTCCTGGCTCTGATAATCCTGGGCTACTGGTGGCCCTGCCCGAGGGAGGTACCAGGTGGTGGAAACTCTGGCTGGGAAAATGATCTGTTCTGGTCCCAGGCAGGAGGGGTTGAGATGAGAGGTCTTTTGTGCCTTGGGATGGGATGTGTGGGTTTGCACCTCTCTGATGAGGTCTTTGTCACAGATCTCCGATTCTGGGCAATCTCAGTTCCCAGGGTTTGGTTCAGATGGCTCCCCAGGCCATCTGTGACCTGGGGAGGGGACCCCAGGCTGCAGTGCTCAGGGCTGGGGAGAAAGCTGCCTGGTGGTGCTGGAGTCCAGGTTCCAGAGAGGCCCTCAGAGGGACACCTGATTCCCCAGGAATGCTGAGGGAGTTTTTCAGGGACAGATACCTGTGGGGCAGCTCTGTGAACTTGTGGCCTTTGGGTCCTTACGCTGCTGCATGTCTCCCTTACTTGTCTGCCCTTCTCCTCCCACTTTCTGCCAGAGTTTTTATTACTCATGAATGGGGTGGGCGTGGGGGATTGCCCTACCCCCACCCCATGTCTAGCCGGGAGCTTGTAGGAGGAGATGTACCCTGTTTCCTTCATTCCGTGCCATTGTGGCTGGAGGTCTGACCACAAGAGCCGATGGGATGGGGACTGGGCTCTGGGGGGTCTGCCTGCTTAGGAGTCATGGAAGCCAGGCTGCTCACTGGTTTGGCATCTACCTGTGCTGTCATCCAGCAGTGACATGGCCCTGAGTGCCCACAGAGACCCTCCTATGACTGTAGGCAACAGCGAAATTTTGGCAGCAGAGTAGGCACCAGAAAACCAGATTTAACCATCCCCCTGTCCTTTTTCCCCCTTCATGCCCCACCCAGACAAGAATCTGTACCTGTCCTGATCAGGCAGTGAACTCTGCTTTGTCTCCCAGAGAGGCCCCTGTTCATTCAGGAGGCCTGATAGAGGTGTTGGCAGACACCCTGTGCTGTGGGGCGAACGGGGGGCCCAGGGGTCCTGCTGTGTCCTACAGAGCCTGGAGGAGCGTGGCCTAATTGAATCCCGAGCCAAATGGAGTTCTAGGAGCCCCTCCCTTCCTCTTCTCTGTGGAGGGTGGTGAAGATGATGGAGGGGGCGTCAGAGTTGATCTTAACTTCCATTTTTGTACCATTGAGACTCTGCCCCTTCTCAGCGCCCTGCTGTGGAGGCGCCTTTCACTAAGGAGATGGGCTGGGCCACTCAGGCTGCTGGGAATCGTGGGAATTTCTGAACCTGTGTTCCCCAGCCCACGGGAAAGGGTGTGAGCAGGACTGGGCGCCAGCCTTGGGGTGGGCACGGGCTGAGCCGCCTGCCCACGCAGGCCCTGCCAGGGCACCAACAGCCCCACCTGCCACATTCCTGAGCTTGGCCTGAGCCCTGCGCAGCCTCTTTTATCCTTGCCCCATACCTGTGCCTGCCAGGAGCAATTCAGCCCCTTCTCTCTGCCTCCTCCTAACTCCCTATCTGAGTGCACCTTTCTCTGCTACTGAGGCCCAGCCTTGTGGGTGAAAGCAGGGGGCAGCAGGCCTAGGAAGGCTTGAGGTCTTCTGCGCATGCGTACGTGTGTGTGTGTGTGTGTGTGTGTGTGTGTGTGTTCGTGTTCCTGTGTCCCAGCCATGCCTGACTCCCTAGCTACTGGCTCCAAATGGACCGCACTCCTGGGAATCTTTGATGAGAATGTAAGGCTTAACAATAGTGAATCCTGCCAGGAGGTGGGGTTTTGGGGGTGGGGAGTGGAGAGCTGATTGCCCCTCCCCAGCTGGGGAAGCAGAGTCTGGGCTTATACATCTCACTCCTTTCAGCCTCACTGGATCACTCCTGCTACCTCACTTTATCACTGGGTTTTGGAGGGCCTGCCTTCATCTGGAAGAGAATGAATGAGGTCATGTCTGGGGTGGTTCACGGGCCATTCAGGGATGGGCCCAGGTGGGTTCAGGCGTAGCGTCTGAGGCTGGAAGGCTAACCATGGGGCCAGGGGGAGGCGAGGAGCTGGAGGAGTGGGACAGGTTGGCAAACTCACGGTCCTGTAATACTGGGATATCCCCCACTACTGTACTGGTCTGGGCAGATACACTGTTGACACCTTTGTACAAACTGGGAAAAGGTGTCCTTTATTTTGGGTGGTCTCAGCCTGGATGACCCATGGCTTGGCAGGCAAAGCCAAGGCTGGTGTTCAGAACTCCTTGCACAGGGCACTGTCTGTCCAACACACACAAAGCCCTGGGCTTGGGTCCTGGACCCCAGTCCGGGGAGTGCTGGATGTGGAGTACGTGTCTCTGCCTTTCTAAATTCCTGGAAACAGCATGGGTTATGGGTAGAAGAGAGGTGGTTACCTTCTTCCCTGGACTCGATGTTGAATGGCGGAAACCAAGACAGAAGCCTATCACAGTTCCCGAGCTGGGTGGCACGGGACTTAGGGAAGAAGGAGAAAGTGGCACTCCGCCTGAGGGTCCCCACCCAGGCAGCTGGGGCTGGGAGAGCAGTGTCTCCCTGACCTTCTTCCCGGGACTCCAGCCCCGCATCTTCCCACTGCCACAGACAAGAGTTCAAATCTGCCTGTGCTTTTCTCCTTTTGTGGACACCCAGTCCCATGTCAAGCACCCAAGCGGGTCTGTAAGGTCTTCCCACCTGGCCATGGACACTGTCACCTGAAAAGGATTTTGGGTGTGGCTCCTGTAGCCATTTCCCTTTCCTTGAGTGCTGGCAGCCTCACAGTTAAGAGAAGCAGCCAGGGTCTGGCCAGTGCTGCTGCTTTCCGCTGCCCCCCATGCCCCACCCCAAGCCTGGGACAGGTGTCCCTCCTCTCTTCCCCAAGTGTAACCCAACAAGCCCCGAGGTCTCCTTCAACTCTCTCAGATTCCCGAGCTGGGGGCCTCTAACCCTGCTCCATCTCTCCCTAGGGATGCCGTTCTGAGTGCCTGACTGCCTCACCCCGAAGGATGGCCTCTGATGGGCAGTAGAGGCCAGCAGCCCCGGGCTCCTGTCCCGTCCGTCTGTCTGTTATCGTCTGTCTCTCTTGACATCACCGCAGCTCCACCCCTTCCCATCCCAGCCCCCAACGCCAGCTTCCTGTGGGCCCAGAGCCGGCATGAACTCTCCCACCGAGTCGGGTAAGAGCTGGAAGGCCAGAGAAGGGCACCCTGGGGTGGTTTTGGCTTCAGGGGGCTGGGTGAGTTTCTAGCCCAGGCCAGCTGACCATTGGGGTCTGAGCTGTAAGGGAACGAGGGGGTCAGGACTGGAGAAGCATTTCCAGAAAAGGAACGAGGCAAACCTGAAGTGACTGACCTGAGGGATAGACCTGGAAACATGGGCTGACAGTCCAGCCTGGCCCTGGGAGGACCCAGGGTCCAACTCAGTCCCCATGCCTGCTGTCTCATCGCGGGGACCTGCTGTTCCGGTTCTGCGCGGTCCCGTTTGCCACTACAGGCAGGCCTGAGAGGGGATATGTGTCCCTGGATATCTCTGGGCCAGCCGAGGATGATGTTGGAAGGTTTCCACAATAGCTGAATGGAGCTTCGTTTTTTTTTTAAAAGATTTTATTTATTTATTTGACAAATCACAAGTAGATGGAGAGGCAGAGAGAGAGAGGGAAGCAGGCTCCCTGCTGAGCAGAGAGCCCAATGCGGGACTTGATCCCAGGACCCTGAGATCATGACCTGAGCCGAAGGCAGTGGCTTAACCCACTGAGCCACCCAGGCGCCCCTGGAGCTTCGTTTTTGTGGTGCTTCTTATCCCGGTGGAGTTTCTCTCTGTTCCATGCTTTTTTCTTAGGGGAGGGTCTTTGGCCTCGGCCTTTGCTGGGGTGGGTGGTACTGGGATGGGGGATGCAATGTCATGTTGATGGAGGAATCTTGGCTTTCTCCTTTGAATCTGGGTGGACCACTCCTTCTCTTCTTGGGCACTGGACTGGGGTCCCCAGACTTGGATCTGGGGACTTTGACTTTGTGATGTCCTTTTCCCCTCTGTTCCTAGGAGGCTGCCTTGTGCTGCCAGAAATAGTCCATGGGTGGGACTCCAGGCGGCTTTATGTATGGGTGGGTCTGGGTGTATGCCCGTGAGGATGTGTCCAAGTAGCCTGAGCTGGACCCTCAGGAGTTTCCCAGGAGGGTCATGGGTCAGTGTGGTCAGGGTAATAACTGCCTTCTCTCCCTGGCTGTCTCCTTTTGCACAGTCTTAGAGGGCCAGAATCTATCTTGTTCCGCTTCAACCCCCCACGGCCCAGCCTGAACCTCCACGTCTCTTTCCGGAGGGATAGAGGGATATTTCCCTTTCTTTTAGGGATAAGAGAACTAGGACCTGGGGATGGAAACTGATTTGCAGGATGGAAGTGGCATCGGTGGGGGTGGGGGGTGCGAATCCAGGCTGCCTCCCATCTCATTGCTTCTCAGCAGTTTGCTGGACCTGATGCTCTCTCTTGGGGGGACCCAATGTGGCCGAGGTCCTGACAAGGCTCCTGGAAGTTCCAGTAGACTCAGGGAAGCTGGGAGTTGGTGGGATTGTTTGGCTTCTTGCCCTTTGTTTTGGTCAAGGTTATGCCCCCTCCTCTTTGTCCTGCGGGGCATGGTAATGACATCCTCAGGGCATGGCTGCAGGCAGCATAGGGTGTCAGCGGTTGAGGGCTGGGCCCTCAAGACTCCCCCGGTCAGCTTTGCCCAGGGAACCCCTTCCTGCAGTGTGTGCAGTTCCCCCTGCCTCTGTCCTTGCCTTCATTCAACTTGGAGGGGCTGTGGCTAGGAGTTAGACACGGAGAGGTGCTGAGGGACACCGGGGCTGGGGGGGAACAGGCGGTCAAGCTCTGACCTCCTTCTTCCTCCTCTGAGGCTGGTCTGGCCAAGGGAAGGGAGAGGCCTGGTGGGTTCTCCCCAGTCCCTCGCCCCCCTCCTGGACACCGGCCGCCATGCCAATGGCTTGTTTCCTCTGAGCTACTGTGCTGACCTATCTAGGGCCACCTACAGTCACACTGAGCCTGGGTCAGACCGTGGGCCAAGGGAACAGAAACTGCCCAGAGGTATCTGATGATGGCTTGGGAAGGACATTTCCCAGCTTTGGGATTTTATTCCCTGAACAGGGAAAGGCTACGACAATCCACCTTGGCTAGATGAGGCCACTGGGTTGCCTTGCCAGATGCTGGTGCTCCAAGGTCCTCTTGCAGCCACTTTGGCCAGGGCTGGTGAGAGTATGGTGGTAGATGGAAGGTGGGAGTCCGCATGTGGCTCAGGAACCCCCGCCTCCCCCCACCCCCGCCCCTGTAGTGGGGCTTATAGATAGAGCTGGTCTCACCTTCTGGCTGGCTTTCCAGCTCCCCCCAGCAGGGGGAGATGCTGTCTTCTCGTGTTTGGGAAGGAGGGAGAGGAGGAGGGGGCCAGATACCCGGAACTGCATTTTAGGCCTGCAGAGAGGCCTGGGGGCAAACTCCAGAGGCTCTTCCCGTCCAGTTTCCCTGGGGCTCTGGGGCTGCCTCTCCTTGTGGAGGGAGAGCTGCTCTGGGCCAGGGAGGCGGCCAGCTTCCACATAGCTCTCCTTTTTGAGGGGCCCTGCACCTGCTATTACCAGAGCTCGGAGTGGCATCGGGGCTGGGGCTGCCAGTGCCCGGCGCCTGGCACCAGCCTGCGGTCCACGTGCCTTTGGACACCACAGAGGGAAGATGAAACCATAGCTGGGCAGATGGGTTTTGACTTCGCTATGGATACGCTGACGGGAGCGCTAGGAAGAGCACGGGGCCCTGGGGCCGGGGGGCGGGGGGGGGGGGGGGGGGAGAGGTGGGAGTGATGAGAATGGGTCGTCCCTGGGACCTGGCTGCCCTGGCCCGGAGCACCTCGCACGCACCCTCTCCTGCATCCCTGAGACTCGCTCGCCTATCCTCAGGCCACAGAACAGCGTCCTTTCCTGCCTCCCTCCAGTTCTCTCAGTGTGGGAGCTTTCCGGCTGGCAAGTGCCTGAGTATCCCCAACACGCCCAACCCGGAGCTCAGCCTGCGGGGAAACAGAAGAAAAATAGAAGATGGTCCATCCCTGCCCCCCTAGCAGACGAGTCAGTGAGAGAGCAGGTCCCGGGTGAGGGGCGGCAGGCGGGGAGAGAAGTGTACTTCTGGGGCTCCCCCCTCCTCCCCAGGGAGTGGGAGCTGACTGACTTACCTCTGGGCTGGGCTGCACGCCAGCATTTGACCTGATTTGCCTCTTTTGCAGTCTTGGGAGTACAGGAGGAGGCCATTGATGGGGCTGCCTCTGCTTCCCTGAGGAGGCTGCTCCCCGGTGTTTGGCTTCTCCTCAGGCCGAAGGGGGCTCAAGGAGGGAGGCTTGCTTTCTTTTTCTGGAACTGGTCATTTCTGCTCTCCTCCGTGGGATTGAAGGACAGACAGAACCTGCCCCCTGTCGGGGCTCAGACTGGAGGAGCTGGCGTGGGCCCTGGGCCCTGGGAGCTGGGCCTGCTCTGATCTCTGCCCAGGGCTCTGTGCCATTGCCTAGGAAGGAGGGCAAGAACCAGGGCTGCTGTGGGAGCCAGTTCGGCCGGCGACAGGGCCCCAGGAGGCGGCAGCCAGGTTCCTTAGCCCCAGCGTGGGAGGGGAGACAAGCTTCATGACAACACCGGCCTGCCCAGCACCTCCCAGCACGCTCCACACTTTCTCTCCTTCCCTTTCCCAGGAAGGAGGGAGAGAAAGTGGCTGCCCCCTCTGGGTGACCAGAGAAACTGGGGCATGGCTGTGGGGTGGAGCCAGGAACCACGGCGTCCTGCCTCCCAGCCTCGGGCTCAGGCTCTGCCTCGGAGCCCCCGGGGACGGCAGGCAGCCAGCCCCGAAGAGGAGAAAGTGGGTCAGTGCGGGCTTGGCCCGGGGGGTCTGGGAAGTGGACTCTTGGCGTCCGGTCTCCGCTTAGGTGCCCCCTGGTGCACCTGTGCTCCCTGCAGATTGGGATCTGCTCCGCCCTCCTCTTCCCGCTTCATCAGTCGAAAGTCCCATCGAAGGCTCAGATGGGATAGTCAGAGGCAGGGTCAGCCCTAAGGGGATGTGAAAGAGGCCAAAGTAGGTGTTCACGTTTTTCCGGGACTGGGTTTCAGACGATAGGGTTCAGCCAGCACCTGGCACGGAACCTGGCACCTGGCAGCTCCCGGGCAGTGCCAACGGGCTCCAGCATGATGGGCCTCCAAGGGCAGGAGAAAACTGGAGGGCAGGCAGGCCTGATGGCTCCGGGGCCCTGGGACAGCCGGCACGCTCTGCTCTACCCAGGGCGCTCCTGAGCCAGCCCTTGGATTTGTAATGGGCACGAAGAAGACTTGCTTTCTTCTTTTAGGTCAGGGCCTTCCCCCAACCTTTTGTACCCAGGAAATGGTAGCCTAGAAGAGCTCAAGAAGCCAGCTTTGGGCTCTTCCCCTCCTAACCTTTAGAGGGTTGGGAGGCCCGAAGTCAGCCTCTAGGAAGGGAATGAGGTCACTGTGGCCTGGAGAGGGTGGTGCTTGCTCCCAGTGGAGCCCACGCACCCTGTGCTTGGTGGGTGCTCTGGAAGATTTGTGGGATGACCCTTGGGAGAGCTGGATGGCTTGGGACGGAGAAGATGAATGAACCGCAGAGAGAGAGGCTATAAAGCAGGAAGGATTGAGGTTAGACATTAAGAGGACCTTGTATCACTTGAATCTCAGAGGAAAAGAAGACACTTGTCCCCACCCCAGGTCTTGTCTCTAATTCCCCTGGAGGATTCTGGGAAGTGCATGGAGGATTATCTGGCTGTCTGGCACTTTGCTTCCCACCTCGTGCTGTTACCGGAAGTCCTGACAGTGCTGGCACCTGCCCTGAGCCCCAGGCTCTGACCACCTCTGGGTGCCCAAACCCCTGGGTGCTCCTGTCTTCCCTTACCAAGGAGTTCTTTTTCCTTGGGTTTTTTGCTGCTCTGGGTTCGGGGGGCCCTGCTTTTGAGTCACTGTAACTGATGACTTCTCCTCCTCTAGAACAGGGCTCCCCTACCATACTCTCATGTGCCTGGGGCAGAGAGAGCGGGGACAGGGCTAGCCAGCCCTTCTGGTTGCTCCCAGCGTGGGTGGGTGGAGTCCTGAGCTGGGAGGGGCTGCTGCCTCCGGCTTTCTGGGGCTGTCTTGAGTCTGCTGCCCATCACCCCGCTGAGGGGGCCTTGGTCTTCCCTTCTCTTCCTCTTCAGAGAGTCTGGTCAGCCAGGATGAGGTTGGAGCGGGAGGTCGTGAATGAGGTCCCCAGGCCTACCCCTGGGGTTTCTCTCAACTCCAAACCCCCATGGGGAGCACTGCTCCATCACCATTTTTCTAGAGTCAACCATGGCAGAGAAGCTGAGGCTCTGGATCTTTGTTCAGGTCCTGTTTCCCATCCCCCACCTCAAAGTACATCTTATCATAGAATATCAGCTAGTCCAGGGCCTGGGAAAGTCCACTTCCGCCACCTCCCCTGTCCCCGTGCTCCCCTCACCTGCCCCTTTGCCGTCCTCTCTGCCTGGCCGGAGAGCCGGCTGGGAAGATGGCCCGCGGGCGCCATGGCTACTGTGTCCTTGGTTGGCCAGCTCCTCCAGGGCTCCCGACAGGAGGGTGAGGTCATCCAGTCCAGGGAGAGGACAGGTGTCCCTGGCTCCATGCCAGGAGTCGGGGGCAAGGAGGGGCCAGGAGGGGGCTCTAAAATAGCAACTGTGACATCAGGAAGGGGGGAGGGGGATCCAGACCCAGGAATAACCAGGCTATTAAAAGGCTCCAGTGAGGTCAGGGGGCCAAGTGGGATCTCTGTACCAGTGGGAGGCACAACCTGAGGAGGAAGGACGAGCCAGCAGTGGGCAGGGTAGGCGGGCATCACCGGTCCTTGTGGGGCCCTAGCCCGAGGTCCCGTCAGGGCCCCAGGAGCATGGGCTGCTGTGCTAGGCCTGGAGCTGGGAGGGAAGGGCTGGCTTTTATCAGCTTCCTAAGTTCTTAGAGGGGCCCCAGCCTCATGCCTGTGTCTCCTGGGGTGCTGGGGGTCATCGTACCTGTTCATGGAAACCCTGGGGCAGCTTCATGTGTTCCTTTGTGTAGGAGGCAGTGGGCTGTGGTGGTTAGCACTCAGACTGGAGCCTCAGACATCCCGGCCTTACCATTTAAGCAGCCGTATGACCTAGAGTGAGTGACTGCATCTCTCTGCCTCAGTTTCCCCACCTGCACCTATCTCCTGAGGTCATCGTGCAGAGTAAACGAGGTGATGTATGTGCTGTTGCTAGCGTCGCCCCTGGCATGTTGCCAGGGAGGAGCTGTGTGTGCTCCCACAATGGGCAGGTGCTCCCTGGTCCCCTTCCGTGGTGAGGGCCAAGGCCTATCCGGGAAGACCGCCTCTGCTCCCTGGATGGCAGCTGAGCAGCCCCTGGAGGTGACACCTTTCCAGGGGTTAGGGGTAGGAGGGAGCTGCCATTCAGCTGCTGCCCAGGGGTCTCCCTTCTGACTGAGGGGGTGGGGAGGCACCCTCCAGCTCTTGAGGGAGGACAGAAATCAAATCAATTCCCATCTGGCTGGTATGGTAGGAGGGCTCCAGGGAAGATGTGAGGGTAGGGCAAGTGGCCCTGTCTGCCACCCTCTCCCAGACCCTTCTGGTTTCTTTACCTGCTCTGATGGCGAGAGGGAATGTGGAGATTGAATCTGGTGTTTGGGTCTCCGGCCCCTCGGATAGCACCCGAGCCGGTCCCAGACACATGGGTACTCTGGCCTGTGCCCTTCCCCGGCCCAGCCTCCGGCCACCCCGCTCTGTGGCCTTGGCCCTGAGTGCGGGCCCTCCCCTGGCCCCCATCCCCCTGCCTGGCGCTTCCTCCTGGGGTGGAACGCGCCTCCCCCCCCCTGGGGCCTCCGCCAGCCCGGGCTCCTGGGCTCCTGGCAGCCGGCCGGCGGCTCCCTGAGCATGCTCCACCTATTTATAGACAGGGCCCTCCCCCAACTGCTATTTCAGTCTCCTGCCAGCTGCCGGCGGCTCATTCGGGAAGGAGGAGCAGGGAGCCAGGCCCAGAGCTGTCACCCAGGGCTGGGAGGGAACACAGAGAGCCCGCCTGCCTGCTGAGCTCCCCTTCCTGTCCCCTGAGTGCTCAGCCATATAGCCCAGCTCCTGGGAGCTGGGCAAGGCCCGCGGTCTGATGCCCCTCTAGCGGAGAGCCGGGCCGTAGCTCTGGGGCCTCCTGGCTCCTCCTGCTGCCTGGAGCGCCCAGGCCTGATGAGGCGCCTCACCATTGCCCGGGTCCCAGTGGCAGTGGCCTGGGGGAGCCCCTGAGCAGCGAGGGCCCCGCCCGACCACCTTTCCCTTTGGCCGACTCACGCCTCCAGCAGCCCCCTCCCGCCTCCGGCGGCCCCTTCCCTGGCATGCTGCTGGTGCCCAAGGCTCAGGGGCTCGTGGAGATGCTGCAGACCATCTATGAGACGGAATCCTGTTTCTCAGCAGATGGGATGTCAGGCCGGGAACCAGCCTTGGAAATCCTGCCTCGGACCCCTCTACACGGCATCCCTGTGGCAGGTGAGTGCCTCGGTGTCCCCGCCTGCCCTCTGCCATCACACATCCTTGTCCCTGGGCCAAGCTTCTGGCTCTAAGCATCGCCCAGCTGGGGTCCTGCCTGGATCTCTGTGGAGGGCTTTGCTGAGAAGATGGGCGGTCGGGGGAGCTGGGCTTCCTGAGGTGGGCTCTGTGGCTCTCCCCGGCCCGACCCTGCCTTCCCCGCCGTACCCTCCAGCCACACTGTGCTGCATTCGAGAGTCTCTCTGGTTTCCGGCAGGGTCAGCTTAAGCTGCTGGGGGCCATGGATCGCTGGAGGATCCTGGCCTAGTTGGCACTGTGGTCGGAGGGGAGGAAGTGGGTCAGTGACCTGCCTCCCAGGGGCCTGCTTCCCAGGTCCGGGCAAAGGAATAAGCTAGCTGAGGATCCACAAGACTAAAGGCGACCCCAGCTCCTCTGGCTGGGTTCTTGGGGAGCATGTGGCTTCTGCAAGTCTCCCAGTCAGGAGTTCCCAGGGAATCAGATGTGATGCAGGGTTAGGTAGGGTTAGATAGAGGCTATGTGGTAGGGTTAGGTAGAGGCTGTGTGGTAGGGTTATGTAGAGGCTAGCAGCTGGCATGTCGGGGGTCCTGGCTCTCTTAGCTTCCTCATCTCTCTGTCCCTCAGGCCTTGGTTTCATCCCATCTCGTGATGGCAAAGGAGTGTTACCACAGTTCATTTGGGCTTGAGGACCCCCTGGTCCTGCCACCTTCTCAGCAGGGACATTTTTGGTTCTTGGCTGGGGGTGGGGTCCCCCAGAGCTGGGCCACTCCCTCCCTCCCTCCCAGGAACCTGTTGGCATCATCAGGCTGTTCTGGCACAGCCTTCCCACTGGGCCGGCACCGCGAGATGCTTCTTTTAGGGAGGGGCCTGCTGGACCCTTGCCCGCTTGGCCCCTCCTGGCAGTGGCTTGGCACTTAGGTGTGGGTGTCTGTGTGCCTGTGTACTGGGAGTCTTGGCCTCTGGATACGTGGGTGGGTGTCCCAAGCTTTGAATTGGGAGGTGGGAGCTGTGTGTCTCTGCAGGTGCCTGTGATTGGCTCTAAGCTGTCCAGGGATAATGTTGCAGCTTGACTAAGATGCGTCAGAGGACAGATGTTTTGGGAAATTTTGGAAAATCCTTGGAATAAGGCCTGCCCTCTGCCTGGGCAGTGATGACCACAGAGTCTCCTAGGGTAGGGGCCTAACCTTAGGAGCCAGCCCTGCAGTGTGCCCACACAGGCCCCTGGGATGGGGGCCTAACCTTGGGGGCCGGCCATGCGGTGGACCGACACCATCCCCTGGGAGGAAATGTAAACCCAGAGCTCTAGCCCTGGTCTGGTGGAGTCGGCAGCTCTCAGTTGTAAGCTCTAAGTGCCTGCGGACCCCTGCCTGGAAGCCTCAGAGAGCTGGTCCCCTGGAGGGCAGAGGACTTGACGGGCAGCTCTCCCCTATCATGCACATTTCGGTCCGCATCCTGCCCTTTTACCCTGCTGTCTCTTGTTTCCCAGCAGCGGCTGGCAGTTGGTCTGAAGTTGCCTCCTCAGCATGTTCTCTTATCTTCTTTCAAGTTAGACCCCAAAACCCTCACAGGCTGGAGCCCTGCTGCTCTTGTCCCTTCCCTAAGGCTGCCTGTCCCTGCATAGACCTCCTCTGGGCCAGCCCTCTCTCCAGATCCCTGTGTCCCCCTACCACACACACACACACACACACACACACGCTCACGCATGCATTGCCTAGCTTTCTGATCGGCGGTGTGGTCCATGCTGGCAGGAGGGAGGTGTGAGTCACCTCAGCGGCTCCGGGAGAGGGCTAAGAATGTTCCCCCTGCGCAGCTCTGATGCTGTGTTTGTGACGCGGCTGGGGACAGATATAGGCCTGGAGCTCGGCTGCCTTGTGTTTTTTTTTTTTTTTTGGACTCTGGAATGTAAATAGATGTTTCAAATAGAAACGCTTTAACCTTTGGGTTAAAAAAAAATCCACCCCGGATAAACACGGCCATGAGGGCCCAGGCAGCCCGGTGTTCCCCCCACTCCCCCCGCCCCCGCCCGCCTCCTCTCCCTATCTCTTGATCAGTATCCAAACAGGAGGCCGAAGCCTATGGCTAAAAAAACAGGTGTCCAGGAACGCTTCTTGGGCAGTATGTGTCGCCCGGTCTCCCTGGCCGGAGAGGCTGGGGAACAGGGCTTTCCAGGGTGGCTGGCTGCTTCACCAGCAGGTCTTTGGAACTCTGTTTTTGGGCCATCCTTTGCTCCCGGAGCTGTCTGTTGCTGTCTGTGCATGGCCGTTGTGTAGCACAGAGCCTGGCGCATGGATAAATGAAGGTTGCTTTGAAGGGGCCGGTGTCCAGGGCTGAGGTCAGGACTCCTGGGTTCTACTCTGGGGCTTGGCCATCTGGGTGAGCAGACAGATATGCTGAGTTGCCCCAGTGGGTGAGCCAGAGCCTTGGCAGTGGGGAGCCCACGGGGGCTGCAGGGCGCTCTGTGCTGTGTCTGCTCAAAGAGGGGAACCAGGCATCGCTTTCTTCTAGCCCTATAGGGATCTTACTTGACGGGTGGGATCTCTGCCGGACTTTTCTGCAACAGCCCACCACACAGAGGGCACCCCCATCATTCAGGCCTCGTTGCGGCTTGGGGAGCCTCGGGGCTCGAGCTCCTGTGTGGGATTCCCCAGGACACAGTGCTGGGGGAGCCCGTGTTTCCTGTGGGCCCTGAATGCCCCTGTGGCCCGGACTGGGCAGCGCTGATACGGGCATCGTGCAAGATTTTAGGAGCAGACGTGGAAGAGGAGTTTCCTTTCCCCAGTGAGGGAGGGTGTGAGTCCTGCTTGTGCCAGGAAAGGAGGCTGTGAATGCTGGGAAGTGCCATGGCGTTTGGGTTCGGTATTGGGTTTTCCCTTGGATACTCTTGCTCATGTTCTTGGGGCCATTCCAAGCTTGGCGGGGTGTGTGGGCATGTAGGTGGAGGGGTGTGGGGAAAGTAGGAAGGGCGAGGCTCAGGTGGGAAGGGAACTAATTAAGTCCTAAGCCACGAGCATATCAGGCTTTCCTTACCTTGTCTCTTTTAAGAAGGTTTTATTAGCCATGTTGTACAACTGAGAAGGATCAGAGAGGTTAAGGAACTTGCCCAAGGTCAGAGGGTAAGTGACAGCTGGGATTCGGATTCAGGTCCACACAATTGTTCCTTTGTGTACGCTTTTGAGAGGTGGCCCTTCTTCTGGGGAGGGTGTACATCTTCATGCCGGAGCAGGTGGCTTTGCCCTTGAGGCGTGGGCTCAATTTCAGTCCTGACTGGCCCCTTGGGTTGGGTGTCCTTGTGTAGTATACAGTCTACACGACCTGTCTTAGTGCCTCCTGAATGTAAGCATCTCAGGAATAGAGACCAGTGTGGCTCTGTGTGTGTGTGTGTGTGGGGGGGTGCTCCTGAGCTCTCAGAGAGGAGACTTTGTTTTCTGTGAACATTGGGGACTCCTTGGTCAACGCTGTCCCTCCTGCAGGTATTTCAAGGGAGAAGGGACCTTGGACGTGAAGTTGAACACTCCATCCTGATCAGACCAGCTCCCCTGCCCCCATCCACTCTTCTTGTGTTTGAGACCCTCAGCTGTCCCTTCCTTGCTGTACAGCTGCCAGACAGGAAATCAGATTAACTGTGTCCACACACACAGCTGTAACAGCTGTCAGGTTAGCAGCAGAAGTGCGTGCAGCCCGCCCGCCCGGGGACACCATGAGAAAGAAAGTTCTCAAACTTTCAGTTGCATCAGAATTACTGATTTTACATATACTGAATTTATATATTAAAGTGCAGACCTCCAAGCCTGGCCCCCCCATCCCCTGAAGGGTTTGGATTCTGTAGGGCAGCCCAGGAGCCAGCATTTTGGACATATGTCCAGTGACTCTGATGCGAATGGACTTAGACCGTGCTGGGGGTAAGGGCTGTGTGGACAGAAGTCGGGTGGACACGGTCATGGGGCCTCGCAGCCTGCCAGTGCATGTCACCAGCAGCCCTGGAAGGCCTGGACAGGCTCTGGGACTCCTTGGAGCAGAGGGAAGAAGGCTATCACCCCATTCAGAGGCACACCCAGCCCCCAGCAGCCTGGCGGCCTGCAGAGGGAGAATGTCTTGAGACTCTGGGCAGCCCGTGTCTCAACCCCAGCTGGGGGGGTGGATTATGGCAAGTGGCCAGGTGACCAGGTGGACAGGGTGCCCTGCTGGAGGCTGAGTTGCACTTGGGGAATGGAAGCAGATCCCCTGGCCTGGGGCCCCTGCTGTCCACCCCAAGTGTGGAGTGGACAGTCCCACCAACAGCTGCAGCCTTTGAATGGGTAGCGTGCCTTTTAGCTGCCTCTAACTGGGCACCCCAATGTTCCCTGGAAATGTCTGGGCTGGGAGAAGTGAGTCCATTTCTCCTCCAGATAGCAGCCGAGGTCAGTGAGTGACTCTCTCTTCCTCAGCGAGACACTTCGCGCCTTCCAGCAGGCGTCCACACACCTGCTGGCTTGAGGTCCTTCAGACACATCGTCTGCCTCAAGGTTTCTGGGGGTTCAAACCACCCAGCCCCCTTCTCCCCTGCGCTCCTGGGCCCTGGTGTGCTGGGGGCCTAATGGATGCTCTCTCTAGATCCCTGCATCCTTAATGCAGAGTTTGGCTCCTCTCTTCATCTCTCATTAAATGCCGGAGCAGCCATCATGGTTTCTCCTGGTGGTTTTTCTGTTTGTTTGTTTGTTTTTGTTGTTGTTGTTTTTTATTGGGAAGCTATTAGAGAGAAGACCCTGTGGAAGCCCTAAATCTTACTCTGCCTCCTTTCCAGATGATGTGGACAAACCTCTTTCTTTCTTTCTTTTTTTTTTTTTTAAGATTTTATTTACTTATTTGACTGAGAGAGTTCACAAGTAGGCAGAGAGGCAGGCAGAGAGAGAATCGGAAGCAGGCTCCCTGCTGAGCAGAGAGCCCGATGTGGGGCTCCATCCCAGGACCCTGGGATCATGACCTGAACCAAGGGCAGAGGCTTTAACCCACTGAGCCACCCAGGCGCCCCAGGGACAAACCCTTTCATTGTGGCCCCCTGGCCTCTGTTGGTTTGGGAAGCTGAGTTGCTCATCAGCAGGCCCTTCCCGCTCAGACGTTCTAAGAGCCTCTGAAGTCGATTGCACTTTGCTTCTGCCTTTCAGGAAGAGGGGCCCAGGGAGATGTGGGATGGTACTGGAGAGCGAGCTGGCACAGGGAGGCAGGAGACCAGAGAAGACTTTCTGACTGCTTGGGGTTGGGGCCCTGAGAGCAGGGAGCCACACTTGTGCGCATCTGTGCTAAGTAATGCTTATGAGGAACCCGAGGGAGGCCGAGGCCTGTGGGCTGTGCTACAGAGGACGGGGCAGCCCTTCTGGGATGTAGCGAGGCAGGACAGACAGCCTGGATATGCTGTGGTCAGCAGGAGGCTGTTCCCAGAGATCCCTGCTAGAGCGCAGGGATCTAGCTGCTGGCCACCCCAGGGTGTGTTGTGTGGGGCGCGCAGGCCGGGCTTTGATCAGGACCACAGAGCGACCTTGGAGTGATCTGAAACCACAGAGCTAAGGCCTCCCTCTGGCTTGGAGTAGTTCTAAGTATTTTTTTTTTTTTTAAGATTTTATTTATTTTGGGGGGGCATATAAGTGGGAGGAGGGGCAGAGGGAGCGGGAAAGGGTCAAGCAAACTCACCGCTGAGCAGGGAGCCCGATGTGGGGGCTTGATCCCAGGAGCCGGAGTTCATGACCCTAGCTGAAGGCAGATGCCCAACCAACTGAGCCCCCCAGGTGCCCTGAGTTCTACATATTTTCTTTCCTAAACTTGAGAAACATTCTGAGAAGTGGTCCAGACTGCCAGAGGGGTCTGGGACACACACAGATAGCAGGAACCATTAGTAATTGCCCTGACCAGCTACCCCTGAGATCTTCCTGGGCCTGGGGCTAGGCTCCCCTGGGAGTCCTTTCCTGAGCCTAAGAGCTCTGGGAGGAAGGTGCTGGTCTTACTCCTGTTTCACAGATGCCTGCCTGGAGCACAGAGAGGGGCTCAGGGCCTTGCGCTAGGAAGTGGCGCAGCCTGACCTGTACCCGGGCGTTTTCTTACTCCAGGGCTGTGGCTCTTAACTATCACGTGGTGTGTGTGAGCTTGCGTTACGTGAGGAACTGCGAAAATTGCTAGGTGAGAGTCCTCCCCAGCTTGCGCATGGGGAAATACTGTCTGAATTGTGGTAGAACCTGTTGAGCCTAAATTGGGCTCCCTAGTCACGTAAGAGCCCAGAAATAGATCATGGGAAACCGTCCTTGGTGGGGAGGGGTCATCAGCGTCACGGGGAGGAGTGAGAGATGCTGTTCCCTGCCTCCTTCCAAGATCCCTCAAGGCCAAGGAAGGGACGAGTTCCTTTTCCCATTCTCCAGAGGGACAGAACGAGGGCGTTGGACATTGAAGGAAGCTGGGGACCGCCCAGCCTGTGGAGGGAGCTCCTCGAGGCTCAGGTGCCAGGGGAAGGCTCTGCCTTCCGGGTGGGCTGGCAGCGTGCTGCTCTCCTGAGGGCCTGGTTCCATAGGCGGGCTGGTGCAGAGGGCCTGAGTTGCCCTGTGGTGGAGTCAGGCTCTTAGATAAGTGTTCAGAGGGTATGAGTCCCCACTGCATAGCCGGGATCTTCTGCACAGTGGCCCAAGAGGTTTGGTTTCTTCATCTGTGCACAGAGGGGCCCGAGGCAGGTGATTGCAAAGGCCTTTTTCATCCTCTCCCCTTTTCAGCAGGGTAGTTCCTTTGACCCAGGTCTTACCTGCAGAGGCCTCGTTTTTTTTTTTTCTTTGTCCTGTGTAGACTTTCCAAATAGCTCAGTGCACCCCTGGCTCTTACTCCGCGTACCCTGGGTCCCTTCCTTCTGCCCTAGCCCTTTGTGGTGGGCTCCAGGGAGCAGGGTCTTTAAAGAGCTAAGCGGTAAGCTGTTTTGGCCTGTGGGGCAGGTCTACACACTGGGCTTGCCCTTTCATCTCTGGCTTCTCCAGGGGTGGGTCAGAAGGCACCGGTTTCCCTGTTGCCAGGGTTTGGGTCACAGGGATTCTGGAACTGGTGATTTCTCCACTTGAGGGCTCAGAGCTGGGGCATGGCTTATAGGTATTTTCCGAGCAGGGGGAAGGCTTGGCTTTGCCCTCCAGCAGCCAGATTTGTTATTTATTTATTTATTCCTAAAGCTGTTGCTAAAACCTGCTGCTTACATCCCAGAGCTCCTGCCTGCTTGGGGGCTGCGTCCCTTTGTCTGGACACTCTTTTTAGTCTAAGGCTGTGCTGGTGTGCGTCCCAGAGGTTGTCCCGCCAGCACCTGCCTTGTCTCTACCTAGGAGCCAGCCTATCTATCCCTGGGCATGCTGCCTAAAGACTCTGCTGTGGGAGCCCGCCTTTGGCTGGTGGGGCTCGTGGAGAAGTGGGGGTGGGGCAAGCATCCTCACTAAGGTTTTGGCACCGCCCAGGTGGGCCCACGAGACTGGGCAGGGCAGCCCCTCTCGGGCAGAGCCTGGTTTGCGTGAGGCCACTCCAGAAATACACCGCCCTGCCCACTCATCTACCTTGGCTGGGGCTTCTCCGTGGAGGCAGCGTGAGTCAGTCTTGCAGAAGGCCGAAGGATAAGATGATAACGTTCTCCTAAGGCCGCTGCTCCCAAGAGGAAGGGTCAGAGTCCCGCAGGAGCAGAGTCTGGAGGAGGGAAGACCTGGACCCTTGTTGCATTTTCCCTCTCTAGGAGGTGACTGTGTTGGCCATCTGACTTCCTCTGTATTCTCTACAGCTCTCTGTCTGAGGGAGGCATGGGGGCCCCGGGGCCTTACCCTCTTACTGACCCCTCTCCTGGCCTTTCAGGGATCTCTTTGCTAGCTGGAATTCCTGGCCTTTCCTCTTAGGGAGCAGTGCCCCTCAGCCTGCTTCCTTCTGTCGTCGGAAGTCCTCCCACTGTCTTGGTCCACCAGGAGGCGGTCGAGAGCCTCCTCCTGTCTTCACACACCCATTTCACCTTCCAGGTGCTTGGTTCTAATGGTAACCATGGCCATATGCTCGGCTCACGCCCCGCTGGCAGAGGGCACAGATCCTCTGGGGCGTGCAAGGCCAGCCAGGCTGCAGGTTTTGTATCCAGCAGCCTTCATTCAAGAGGCTCTGTGCTTCCCCGGCACCTTTTCCTGGACTCCAGCCGCTCAGCCGTCATCCGTTAGAGCTGGGCTGAGCGGGTAGGCCTTGGGCTGCTGTGTTCTGTCCAGGCCACCACAGCACCTGTGGACTCATATTCCCTCATCGGCTGTGCTTCCTACTTGCATGGGAACGAGGCTGGTGTGGTAGAGCCCACGGCCTGTCCTGCTATCTGCAGAGCCATGGGGCTGTGGCTCCCACTACAGCTGGGGCCTACTCTCCCTGCCACCCTGGGGGGAGGGTCCCCGAGCCTGAGCCCATGCCCTCTCTGCGGGGCTCCTGCAAGGGAAGCCAGCCCTGTTGGCGGCAGTTGCATCCCGAGCCGGGTTATCTGCTGGGAGCCAGGAGCGCTTGGACCCCTGCCCTTCCCTAGGCAGGCAGCAGGCTGGCAAGCGTCCAGCTCCTACAGCCCCAGGCCTGCTGGGAGCAGCAGGTTGAAGCCTGTCCTTCTCTTGGCTGAGCGGTCCGAGTGCCACGGGCCAAGCCATGCCGAGGAATAGATAACTCTCCAGCCAGCTTGGGGCTTTACTGAGCATTTCCAGGGCTGGGGAGACCAGAGGCTGTCTGCTGGGTCCTTGCTTTCACCCTGCTTTGCACACTGGATGGGGTCGGCCACCTCCAGGAAAGCCCCGTTGCAGGGCCTTTCCAAGGGCCCTTCCTCCTGGTGCTGGGGGAGGACGGGGGCTGGGAGCGAAAGGGAGTGAGTGAGTGTGTGTCTTTGTATGTAGCCCTGCCCTCCTGGCCACATCTGGCCACTCCTGCAGATGTGGCTCAGGCCTCGTGGCCACAGAGTCGTCAGTGTGGCTGGCGGGCAAACCACAGAGGAACGTGCCTAGCAGTGCTGGGCGGAGAACAGGCGGGCGGGGACCAAGCTATTCTGCTCAGGCTTTACCTTCCCCTAGCCTGTCCCAGAGGCCGTGTTCAGGCATGAGGGTTGTAGCAGGGCCCGAACTTTCAGCAGGCCTGGTCCCTGCCTGGGTGATAACTCATTCAGTGTCACTGGAGAGATCCAAACCCACAGACTGTGCAGGGTATGGAAGCCTCTCTTAGCTCAGCCCTCTGTCCCCTTCCAACTCCCTGTCCACTCCCAGTGAAGATAAGGGATGGGAGCCTGGGCAGAGAGGTCTGCTCACGAGGGCAGGAGGCACACTGGTAGCCGCCAGCATGTTGGGGTCCTTCCTTCTCCAGGCCCAGGCTGGAGTGGGCTGCCTTGCCACAGGAAGGTCTTCCCAGCTCCCTGTGGCCTCCCTGGGCTGGAGTGAGAAAAGTGAGGGCTTTCTTTGGAGAAAGAAATGGAAGAGAAACAAGGTGGGTTGGCCCTGCCTTTCTCAACTTCCTCCTTTCCAGGCAGTGGGTAGCCTGTCTTCCCCTTCCTGCCAGAGGCTTTGTGGAGTTCAGGCTAGGCTTAGGGCTCCCTGCTGGTGTGGTGTTTGCCCAGTTGCCCTGGCAACCGCAGGGCAGGGGTGGGGAGTGACATTGAGTGACCAGAGGACAGTGCACGAGGATGAAGTCGAGACCCATGCTTCCATGAGCCCCTTGGAACATTTGCCCAGGGATCCATTGTCCACATGGGGGCCTGGACCTAAGGTCTTGGGACCTAGCTGGCCCCTCTACCCCTTTCCCTTCCCTGCTGGTTCTCCCTGAGACTGGAGTTCTGAGATCTCTGCCTGAGCTCCAGCCTCCGTCCCCCCACCCCACCCCACCCCATGCTGTTACCCTTCTTCCTGTCTGATTCCCTTTCCTTTCCTGTCTCCTCCTCCTACCTCCTCCCTGCACCGCCCGCCCATTCTCTCATCCCCCCTCCCCCCAGGCACAGCTGCTGTTTGGCTCACTCTATATATAGCGGCATTTTCAGGGTAATTACAATAAAACTGTTGAAAGGAGATAATCCAGCAAAGGAAGCAGAGTCTGACTCCCAGCCCCCTCCTGTCCCCGGTTTCGGTTTCGTGCAGCCCTGCACCCCCTTTCCCTGAGGCCTCCTGCTCCAACCCCCCACCCCCAGTCTCATAGCCTCTCCTTTGGGCCCCATCTGCCCCATCTGGGTGTGGGACAGAGAGAAGGGGGGAGGCAAGAGTAGGGGTGTCCAGAGGGTCCCCACAGGTCTCTCCTGGATTTACTAAGAGCCCTGGCTCCCAGCCCCCTGAGTTCTAGAACCATCCTCGGCTTCAGTTTCTCTTCCAATATAGGCTTCTTGGCAGGGAATGTGTGATGTTGAAAGGTGGGGAGGAGGCCTGGGAAGGACAGTGGGTGCAAGCGTAGGGTTTGGATTCACATTCAGTTCGTCGGTCACCTGGCCGTGTGTCTTTGGTCATGTACTTCAACTTTCCTAAAGCTCAGTTTCCTCTTCCGTAAAGGGAGTTCCTATAAAATGCCCACTGGCGTTAACCGTCAATGACAGTATCACAGGTTGAGGACTCAGTCTCCCAGAGACTGTGCTTCATGCTTAAGCATATTTTTTTTTCTTTTCTTTTTGTTTCAAAGATTGAATGGTTTATTTTAGAGAGAGAGTGAGCTTAAAGTGGGAGAGGGAGAGAGGGAGAAGCAGAATCCCCCCCCCTCCAAGTGCAGAGCCCATTGTGGGGCTCAATTTCAGGATCCTGAGATCCTGATTTGAGCCAAAACCAAGAGGTGGACGCTTAACCGATGGAGCCACCCTGGTGTCCCGGCTTGTCATGTTTTCTTTTCTTTTTTTTATAAGATATTATTTATTTATTTGACAGAGATCACAAGTAGGCAGAGAGGCAGGCAGAGAGAGAGGGGGAAGCAGGCTCCCTGCTGAGCAGAGAGCCCGATGTAGGGCTCGATCCCAGGACCTTGAGATCATGACCTGAGCTGACGGCAGAGGCTTAACCCACTGAGCCATCCAGGTGCCCCTTGTGCATGTTTTCTTATTGAAGTTCATGTCTTTGACTTTAGCTAAGACAGAACGTGGTTCTGCGGAGCAGAGGGGTTTTCCTGTCCCCCTCCCAGAACTTACCCTCCTGGATCTGGCAGTCCTGGCTGGTGGCTTTCTGGGGCCCCAACATGGCTGCCCAGGTGTCACGGTATTGCCATTGGGCTCCCTGACGCCCATCTCTTGTCCCCACAGTGGAGGTGAAGCCGGTGCTGCCCGGAGCCATGCCCAGCTCCATGGGGGGTGGGGGAGGCAGCCCCAGCCCCGCGGAGCTGCGGGGGGCTCTGGCAGGCCCTGTTGACCCCGCACTGAGGGAGCAGCAGCTGCAGCAGGAGCTTCTGGCGCTCAAGCAGCAGCAGCAGCTGCAGAAGCAGCTCCTGTTCGCCGAGTTCCAGAAACAGCATGACCACCTGACACGGCAGCATGAGGTCCAGCTGCAGAAGCACCTCAAGGTGAGCGAGGGGGGCGCGGGGCGGCTGCCCAGACCTCCGACCCCTGCCCGGACCTGGCTCATCCTGGGTCCGTCCCGTCGTCCCTCTCCCCTTCCCCCCCACCGCACCCCTGCAGCAGCAGCAGGAGATGCTGGCGGCCAAGAGGCAACAGGAGCTGGAGCAGCAGCGGCAGCGGGAGCAGCAGCGGCAGGAAGAGCTGGAGAAGCAGCGGCTGGAGCAGCAGCTGCTCATCCTGCGGAACAAGGAGAAGAGCAAAGAGAGTAAGGCCTGGGCCTCCCGCACCGTCCCCCAGCCCAGGGGTCTGGGCGCCGAGCACCCGGGTCAGCCGTGCCCTGTCCTGCAGGTGCCATCGCCAGCACTGAGGTGAAGCTGAGGCTCCAGGAATTCCTCCTGTCGAAGTCAAAGGAGCCCACGCCAGGCGGCCTCAACCATTCCCTCCCACAGCATCCCAAATGCTGGTAATGGCCCTTGGCAGGCGTGGGACACAGAGCTGCTCTGCTTAGGAGCTTGCCTGGCTGCAGGATGGCAGGGGGTCTCCTGGCCGGAACCCACAGTCGGGCCCTGCAGTCTTTCTTAGGGGATGAAACTCCCACCCCTGGCTTTTTTCCTTTCTTCCCTCCCCAGGATCCATTTCTTATCCCTTGATGTGCTGGGCATTTCCTAACGGTGCTTGCTGGGTGGGAGGCCCCATTGGCTGGGTAGTAACCTAGGTCTGTTTCTATCCCACCCCACATCCCCCAGGGGAGCCCACCATGCTTCTTTGGACCAGAGTTCCCCTCCCCAGAGTGGCCCCCCTGGGACGCCTCCCTCCTACAAACTGCCTTTGCTTGGGCCCTATGACAGCCGCGATGACTTCCCCCTCCGCAAAACAGGTGTGTGGTGGCCAGCCTGGCTTTCTAGAATATGGCTCCTTGGAGGTGGGTGTGTACCTATTCGTGTGGGTGCATCTGAGCCCTGGCTCCCTTCTCCCCAGCCTCTGAACCCAACTTGAAAGTGCGTTCGAGGCTAAAGCAGAAGGTGGCTGAGCGGAGAAGTAGTCCCCTCTTGCGACGCAAGGACGGAACAGTCATTAGCACCTTTAAGAAGAGAGCTGTTGAGATCACTGGCACTGGGCCTGGGGGTAAGGACTTCTGTCTCATTCCTGTTCTGAGGTCCTGGGAGTGGGGGGGCGGGGAAGGTGACTCTGAGCATGTCCCAGTGACAGCCAGTTCTCCCGTAGTGTCGTCCGTGTGTAACAGTGCGCCAGGCTCCGGCCCCAGCTCTCCCAACAGCTCCCACAGCACCATTGCTGAGAATGGCTTTACTGGCTCAGTCCCCAACATCCCCACCGAGGTACAGGCCTGCTGAGGGCTGGGCGGGTGGGCCAACCTGCTCCATTTCCCTTGGAAGAAGAAAGGCAGCTCCTTCCTGTCTGTCTCGCTGAGAGTATCCAGCAGGGACCTCCCTGCCCATGTGGACAGGCTAGAGGGACCTGTTGCTTTTAGGTGGGCTTGTCCCATGGGCCTCTGGAGGACTGTGATCTCTCAGTACCCCCAGGTGGGACTTGGTGTGGGGAGCAGGGAGAGCGAGGCACCATTCAGAGCCCTTGGCCCCAGAAAGCCCTCCTTTGCTGGCTCTCATGCCTGTCTCTCCCAACTGCTCCCTAGATGCTCCCCCAGCACCGGGCCCTCCCTCTGGACAGCTCCCCCAACCAGTTCAGCCTCTACACGTCTCCCTCTCTGCCCAACATCTCCCTAGGGCTGCAGGCCACAGTCACTGTCACCAACTCACACCTCACCGTAAGTATGGGGCGTGTGCCTCCTCCTCCCTCTGTTGTTGAGGTCTGCTGTCCTGGATGCTTCCAGCTGGGGCTTTGGTCCACACAAGGCCCCGAGTGAGAGCAGATGGCCTTCTGGTGGGCAGAGGGTGGGTGAGGGATGCTGATCCTGGTTGGCAGGACTCTGGGGCCATATAAGCCCCTCCCTCATCTCCACCTCCCTTCCCCACCACAGGCCTCCCCGAAGCTGTCAACACAGCAGGAGGCCGAGAGGCAGGCCCTCCAGTCCCTGCGGCAGGGTGGCGCACTGACGGGCAAGTTCATGAGCACATCCTCCATCCCTGGCTGCCTGCTGGGCGTGGCGCTGGAGGGCGACAGCAGCCCCCACGGTCACGCCTCCCTACTGCAGCACGTGCTGCTGCTGGAGCAGGCTCGGCAGCAGAGCACCCTCATCGCTGGTGAGTGGGCGGGGGGTGGGGGGCACCTGGGTGTCAGGCTGCTGCAAAGGCCCCGCAGGGCCGCCCTAAGGGAGTAGCTAGGGTCGCTCTCCAGCTCTGTCCCAGCTGCCCTCCAGGGCATCGGTGACTTCTCCTGTGTCCTCCAGACATGACTGAGTACATACAGCCCACCAGGCACTGTTCTCGAGGTCATCCACAGCCGCCACGTGCTCACGTCCTCGAGCTGCGCTATCCAGTAGACCTACAGCATGAGCCACGCTTGAAACTTCAAGTTTTCTTTTTTTTTTTTTTTAAGACTTTATTTATTTGACAGAGATCACAAGTAGGCAGAGAGGCAGGCAGAGAGAGAGGAAGGAAGCAGGCTCCCCGCCAAGCGGAGAGCCCAATGTGGGGCTTGATCCCAGGACCCTGAGATCATGACCTGAGCTGAAGGCAGAGGCTTAACCCACTGAGCCACCCAGGCACCCCAACTTCAAGTTTTCTAGAGCCTTGTAGTAATATGTAAAATGGGGAACCTGGCTGGCTCTGCTGGGAAAGCACATGACTCTTGATCTCAGTCACGGTTGTGAGTTCGAGCCCCATGTTGGGTGTAGCAGTTACTTAAAATTAAAATCTTAAGAAAAAAAAAGTGAAAAGAAACTGTTAAAATTAACTTTAATAACATACTTAACTCAGTAAATCTGGAATATTGTCATTTTTTAAAGGATTTTATTTATTTGTGAGAGGACAAGCATGAGATGGGTGGAGGGTCACAGGGAGAAGCAGACTCCCCACCAAGCAGGGAACCCGATGTGGGACTCGATCCTGGGACCCCAGGATCCTGACCTGAGCCAAAGGCAGAAGCTTAACTGACTGAGCCACCAGGTGCCCCTTATTTATGTATGTATTTTTAGATTGTATTTTTTTTATTTTTATTTTTAAAAATTATTTATTTATTTTTTTAAAAGGATTTTATTTATTTATTTGACAGAGATCACAAGTAGGCAGAGAAGCAGGCAGAGAGAGAGGAAGGGAAGCAGGCTTCCTGCTGAACAGAGAGCCCGATGCAGGGCTTGATCCCAGGACCATGACCCGAGCCTAAGGCAGAGACTTTAAACCCACTGAGCCACCGAGGCGCCCCTGTTTATTTATTTTTAAAGATTTTATTTATTTGTCAGAGAGAGCACGTGCACAAGCAGGGGGAATGGCTCAGCTCCTGCTGAGCGAGGAGCCTGTTGGGGGATCGATCCCAGGACCCTGGGATCATGACCTGAGCCCAAGGCATATGCTTAACTGACTGAGCTCCCCAGGGTTCCTTATTTATTTATTTTAGAGAGGGAGAGAGAATGTATGTGGGAGAGGGAGAGGGACACACACACTCTGTGCTGAGCAGGGAGCCCAACGTGGGGCTTGATCTCATGACCCCGAGATCCTGACCTGAACCAAAATCAGATGTTCAACCGAATGAGCCTCTCAGACGTCCCCATCTCAATTTAGAGGGGTTGCATTTCAAGTGCTCAGTAGTTACAAGTGGCTGGCATCCCAGAACTGGACAGCATAGTTTTGGACATTCAGACCTTCAGTAGCTAGTGGCATTAGAAGAGGTTCTGCCTAAAAGACATACAATCCTGGCCCCAGGCTTCCCCACCCAATGGTATCCATGTCTACTATCAGGGCAGTCTTGTTGCAGTTGGAGGAAACAAGTTATTATTTACCTACACTGAGGGCGTAAGACTATATGTGCAATCATAAGGGAATCCAAGGGAGAGAGTGGTGAATCCAGGAAGGCTTGCTGGAGGCAGTGACTCTGAGCTTACAGGACCGTTCCATTGTGGGGAGGAAGAAGAATGGGGCTCAGGTTGGGGAGCCAGGTGCCCCCAGGCCCCTCCAGGGTTTTTCCTGATTATGTAGGTGGTGGCGTTCTAGGAGGGGGAGAGAGCTGGGGTAGGACGGGGGTGCCTGGCACCTTGGCAGTGATGGTTCCTCCCCTCCTCCCGCTGCACAGTGCCACTCCACGGGCAGTCCCCGCTGGTGACAGGTGAACGTGTGGCCACCAGCATGCGGACAGTGGGCAAGCTTCCGCGGCACCGGCCCTTGAGCCGCACGCAGTCGTCCCCGCTGCCCCAGAGCCCCCAGGCCCTGCAGCAGCTCGTCATGCAGCAGCAGCACCAGCAGTTCCTGGAGAAGCAGAAGCAACAGCAGCTGCAGCTGGGCAAGGTGAGCTGGGGGCGGCCAAGGGCCAGGGCGGTGCTGGGGGCCGGGCAGAGCAGGGCACTGGTCTGGCAGCTAAGGAGCGAGGGGAGCGGGGGGCTAATGCCCTGGGCCATCCCCCAGGCTCCATCTGCTCCAACATATCACCTGGCCTCCTGGAGAGGCTCCGTACGGCTGGCCAGCTGCCAGGGGAGGCCAGGGAAGGGCAGACCATCCTGGGCCACGGCTGCATGGCTACGCCCCCTCCCAGCGGATGTCCCCCCTCGCTCTGCTCCTCCAGATCCTCACCAAGACTGGGGAGCTGTCACGGCAGCCCACCACCCACCCCGAGGAGACGGAGGAGGAGCTGACCGAGCAGCAGGAGGCCTTGCTTGGGGAGGGAGCCCTGACCATCCCCCGGGAAGGCTCCACGGAGAGCGAGAGCACGCAGGAAGACCTGGAGGAGGAGGAGGAGGAAGAGGAGGAAGAGGAGGAGGAAGAGGGGGAGGAGGACTGCATCCAGGTCAAGGATGAGGAGGGCGAGAGTGGCCCTGAGGAGGGGCCCGACTTGGATGAGTCCAGTGCTGGTTACAAAAAGGTGACCCCTCCACCCCAGCCCTTGATCACTGCCCCTCTGTCCCCCACATCCCCATCTCCCCGCTCTGTGTGGCCCAGGATGCGGGGGAGGGGGTGGGGGGACGGTGGCTTTGTGTAGAGGGCAAACACGGAGGAGGAGGGGGCAGGGGGTGGTAGAAGGGGGCGCTGCTTGTGCTGGTCTCAGGAGAGCCTCCTCCGCCCAGTCCACCAGCCAGTCCTGGCTGCCACTGTGACTGCCCCCCTGCTGAGCTGTGTGTGTGTGTGTGTGTGTGTGTGTGTGTGTGTGCGTGCGCGCGCGTGCACGTGTGTGTACTTGCGAGTGCCCATGTGTTTCCGCCTGCTTTGGGCCAGTTGTGCATCGGTCTCTATGTGCACACGTGTGTGTGTGTGTGTGTGTGTGTGTGTGTGTACACACACACCCCCGCTGTTACTCCCGTCTGCCCCGCACCTAGCAGCACTCCATTCATTGCGGACAGCGCTGAGCCCTCCAGGCCTGAGTCATCCTGCCCCCTCCCACGCCCCCGTCCCTCCTGCCTCTTACCTCAGTGCTACTCTGGCTGACTCATCACGTCCCCCCCGCCCCCCTACCATCTCCTGGGAGGTGGCGGTGGTGAAGGCTGCAGTGCCTCCTGTCTCTGGTGGGAGGAGATGGGGAGCGGGTTTGGAAGAGAAGGGCTGGAACAGGGGTCCCCCCCAGAGGCCCCAGGACACTTGTCCTCACTTTCATCTTCTGTCCGCTCTCCTCCTGTGCAGGTGTTCTCCGATGCCCAGCAGCTGCAACCACTTCAGGTGTTCCAGGCGCCCCTCAGCCTGGCCACTGTGCCCCACCAGGCCCTGGGCCGCACCCAGTCCTCACCTGCTGCTCCTGGCAGCCTAAAAAGCCCCCCAGACCAGCCCACCAAGCACCTCTTCACCACAGGTAAGCCCCGCCACGCCAGTGGTCCTCCCCGCATGTACCAGGAGCCTCTGTAGGCTACCCAGCCTTGTACGACCGGCTGAGGGACCACGGGATTTTTGTGCCATCATCCCATAAGCCCTGGGTCCCTGGGTGCCGAGAACCTACTGTCTCAGTTGGGCTCTGGCCTTCTCTGGGCCCTGTCCTCTCTGTGAGGTCAAAAGTGAGGCCTCAGTCCGTCCCCGAATGGACTGGGCTCAGGAGGCACAGATGCCCGGTGATGGTCTGACCCCACCAGTGGGGTGTCGGGAGTTGGGGGCATGGCACACACAGGCTGTGACAGAAGGGGGAAAAGGAGGCCGTGCCCCAGAGGGGGCACAGTGCTGAGAGCATGGTGGGCAGAAATCAAAACCGGTGGGGGTTTTGGCTGCGGCTTGAGGAGCGGGGAGGCTTTTGAGGGGCAGTAACAGGTGAAGGGGACCACAGGCAGAGATAAGAGGGGCAGGGTGGCTGGGGGGCAGGGTGTGAGGAGGTCCCCGGGACAGGGCGGGCTGGCGGGAGCCCAGGGAGCCCTGCCGAGGGTGGCCGCGGCTGGCTGGGCTGACAGGTGTGTGTGCGGCCCAGGTGTGGTCTACGACACGTTCATGCTGAAGCACCAGTGCATGTGTGGGAACACACACGTGCACCCTGAGCACGCCGGCCGGATCCAGAGCATCTGGTCACGGCTGCAGGAGACGGGCCTGCTTAGCAAGTGTGAGGTAAGGGAGCCTTTCCTTCTTCCACCCCCCAGCCCAGACCCAGCCAAAACCCTTGTATCTCCCCGTCCGCGAAGCCTCTCTCTGTGTCATCTTCATCCTTCGTTCAACCCCTGATCTCAGGGTCTGTCCCCTCAGCCACCTTTCTGTCCCTTCCCTTGTAGCCCGCTTTGCTAACTGGGGGCAGTCCTGGACCGGGGCGCCTGGGGGTCAGGGCGCACATTCACAAAAACCATTGGATTCTCTGAAGGCCAGAAAGTGGCTCCATGCGTCCCAGGCTGTGGGGCAGAGAGAGGGTGTGGGCCTCAGGGAGAGCTGGGCCTTCAGCGTGTCCCCTCACCGGGCTCTTCTGCTCTCCCCGCACAGCGGATCCGGGGTCGCAAAGCCACACTGGACGAGATCCAGACGGTGCACTCCGAGTACCACACCCTGCTCTATGGGACCAGTCCCCTCAACCGACAGAAGCTGGACAGCAAGAAGCTGCTCGGTGAGCCGGCAGGCGGGGTCCGGGCTATGTCCACCGCCCTGTGGAGATAGGGAACTGTCAGGGTAGGGAGGTGGGCCCCCTAGGGCACAGGCCATCCCCTTGCTGCACTGCCCATCTCTAGGGTGCGCGTCTCCAGTCCACATAGACTATTACACGGGTGGGGTGCACTACAGCTGGTAGAAAGGAGCAGGTCAGTGATAGGGGAGGGCTCTGCTTTTCTCCCTGATCGTCCCCTTTTTCTTCTTGCCATCTGCCCCAGAAGTAAGGTGTCCCCTCCCCAGAATAGAGCACAGACCTCTTCCAGCCGGTGCAGGCCACAGAGGCCTATCTTTTGCTTGGGTCTGGCCGCCTTTTTCAGGCATGGCGCTCGCCACCCTCTGCGGGCCCCAGCTTCCCAAGTAGCTCTGTCCCTCTTCTATGCAGGCCCCATCAGCCAGAAGATGTACGCCGTGCTGCCTTGCGGGGGCATTGGGGTGAGTAGGGTACCTGCTAATAGGGTGGGTGGGTGGCTCTCCCAGCTCTTGCCCCGCCTTTCCTGCCCACCATGGCTGCTGGGCCCACTGTCCAGGTGCCCACCCCCATTCTTGCCCTCCCCCTGCAGGGGGCACGCTGAAGCCTGCTCTCCTGCCCCCGCAGGTGGACAGTGACACTGTGTGGAATGAAATGCACTCCTCCAGTGCTGTGCGCATGGCAGTGGGCTGCCTGGTGGAGCTGGCTTTCAAGGTGGCCTCAGGAGAGCTCAAGGTGAGTGTGTACCCAAGGCCACGGCCCCGCCTTGGCTTGGTCCTCAGGGGTGGAGGACAGGGACAACTTTGCCTTTCCCTAGAGCAAGGCACTGTCCCTGGGTGCCTTAACTATCGGATGCCGGAGTCGGGGGCGGGGGAGGTGCTAGCTCCTGGACCAGCTAGGGAGGCATCCAGTGGGGACTGGGAAGGAGGCACGGGCATCTGATGCTCTCAGGGGTATCTCAAGGTCAGAGATGGTGCCTGCTGGTGCATGTGGCCTGCAGCTGTGTTCCTCGCATGAGGGTTCTCTTCCCTGCCTGGTTTATTTTTCCTCCTGTATCCACCCTCTCTGTGGCCACCTTGCCTGCCTGTCTGTCTGTTGTCTCTGACCCTCCGTCTGCACCTCTTCAGAATGGATTTGCCATCATCCGGCCCCCGGGACACCACGCGGAGGAGTCAACAGCCATGTGAGTACCCCCTCTGCCCCCGCCAGACCCACTGCCCTCCCCCCTTCCCTTTTCCCTCCCAGCTGAGCTGATGTGTCTGTTTTGCTCCGGGAGCAAACATCTGCTACAGCTGACCTCCCCAACCGTTTTCTCCCCCGACCCGGCCACCAGGGGTTTCTGCTTCTTCAACTCTGTAGCCATCACAACCAAACTCCTGCAGCAGAAGCTGAACGTGAGCAAGGTTCTCATCGTGGACTGGGTAGGCAGTGGGCTGCTGGGGTCGGGGTCTGCCTTCAGGAGGGCCTCACCCCGACATTGCCCCTTTTTCCTCAGGAGCCCGCACCACTGCTGGGCCTGAGGCCTTACCACAGCTCTTCCTGCTGGAGCATTCGCCCAGCCCTCCCATTCCCGTGGGGCTCCCTCCTCACGAAGAGACTCAAAAGTGGTTTTAGCCCCGGTCCGTCTTGGCCCCCACCTTGTAGCCTCAAGCAACCGAGGTTTTCTACCTTAAATAGTATAGACCATTACCAGCATTGCTAGAATCACTCTTCTTCTTTTTTTAAGATTTATTTATTTGTTTTAAAGAGAGTGAGTGTGTATGCCTGCTGGGAAGGGCAGGTGGAGGGAGAGGGAGAGAGAAACCCAAGTCGACTCTGTGCTGAGCACGAAACTCCATGCGGGGCTTTATCTCACGACCCTGAGATCATGACCTGAGCTGAAACTAAGAGTTTGGACACTTAACAGGCTGCACCACCCAGGCGTCTCGGAGCCACTCTTGATGCGGGGGGGGGGAGGTGGACTCTGCTGGGACACACAGTACTGCTCCTGGCTGCGTCGAGTAGTACAAACAAGTATGGATGTGCATTTCTATAAGTGGAGACCCTGAGCTGTTGGGTGACATAGCCACAAAGTCACATAGTTTGGGGTGTTGGGCCTGACGCTTGTGTTCCTGCTGCTGGGCACCGCTTCTCAAACCCCACCTCTCAGGGCAGCGGGAAAGGCACCCACCACTCCTGGTGACTGGAAAGTACCCAGGAGCAGTCATCAGCAAAGACGACATCTCTTTGAAGCCCAGATCTGGCTTAGAAATTCATGGAAACGTTGGGTTCATCAGAATGTATCTGCTTTCAATTCCTTACCAGCTCTTATGTTTCCTCCCAATTGTTGAGTGGAATGGGCTTGCAGGCAGGTCCACCATACGTATCCCGCAGCTTTGTGTGTCTGCACAGTGACCCATGGACCCCGGGTAGAGAAGCATGGGATGATACCGTGGTGAACGGAACACGATGCCCTGTAGCCAGTGATGGGCTGCACCCCCCGAGTGTTCACCGTAGAGTGGAGGTGGGGGGCAAGTGGAATTTTGACCTTTGGGGCCAGAGCCTGGGATTTTTTTTTTCTGATGCTTCCATCCCTCCCCACTAGGACATTCACCACGGCAATGGCACCCAGCAAGCGTTTTACAATGATCCCTCTGTGCTCTACATCTCCCTGCATCGCTACGACAACGGGAACTTCTTTCCAGGCTCGGGGGCCCCTGAAGAGGTAAGGTTCCTGGGCTCAAACGTGGGGCCCCTTGGGGAGGTGGCAGAACAGGACCCGGCAGGGAGCCCCGGAGGCCTGTGGTGGTGCTGGGTCCCCAGGGAGTCTGGGCTCCTAGTGGGAGGACCACACAGGCCAATTGCCCCTCCATGCAGAGCAGCGGTGAGTGGAGCAAGGGCTGGAATCAGGGCTGAGGGTGGGGGCGGCGATGTCTGGGATCCCCAGGCAGTAAGAATAACCCCTCCCCCACCGTGCTGCCAGGTTGGCGGAGGGCCGGGCGTGGGGTACAATGTGAACGTGGCATGGACGGGAGGTGTGGACCCCCCCATCGGAGACGTGGAGTACCTAACGGCCTTCAGGTGGGGACTGAGAAGGGCCAAGGGTGGGGTGGGAGCCCCCTGGGCCCTGCCATGGCGGGGCAGAAGGCACTCAGTTTGGTGCGGGTGGAGGGGGTTGTCTCTGGGTGGGTTAGAGAGCTAGGTGAGGCCTGGCCTAGCCACCCGCCCGGGTCAGCTTGGGCCCTCTCCTTTTGCAGGACAGTGGTGATGCCCATTGCCCACGAGTTCTCACCTGATGTGGTCCTGGTCTCTGCCGGGTTTGATGCTGTTGAGGGACACCTGTCTCCACTGGGTGGCTACTCTGTCACCGCCAGATGTGAGTGCTGGGGGATGGAGGGAGGTTGCGGAGCAGTGAGGAGGGGGTTGAGTGGGGACACAGAGCAGGAAGGAACTGGTACTGCAGAGGCTGGGATGATGGACGCAGGGTTGGGGGGCAGGTCCGAGACTTGGAATCATCTTGGCAGGAGCCTCCCGCTCTCCCTCTGCCTGTCTTGGACTTGGGGACAAGCAGGTGGGTGTGGGGTAGCAGAGGGTACGTCTCCTCCCAGATCATAGGGATAGAGCTTGTTGATCCCTTGTGTTTCAGTGGTGCTCCTTGGGACGTATAATTGGAATTTTAAAAAATCTCATCTGTTGTTTTATCTTTAATGGAGCATTTAGTCCATTGACATTAAATTTCATTATGGAGATGTATTGGGGCTTAAATCTGCCATCTTATTTTCTGCTATTTGTTCCACCTCTTGTGTTTATTTTCTCTTCTTCCTTACCTTCTCCTGTTTTTTTTTTGTTGTTGTTGTTTGTTTTGTTTTCTTTCTTTCTTCTTCCTCCCTTCACCCATCCCTAAAGGCTTTGGCCACTTGACCAGGCAGCTGATGACTCTGGCAGGGGGCCGGGTGGTGCTGGCCCTGGAGGGAGGCCACGACTTGACCGCCATCTGTGATGCCTCTGAGGCCTGTGTCTCAGCTCTGCTCAGTGTAGAGGTAAGGGGTACAGGGAGGCAGTGGGGGTGAGGGGCCAGGGAGAGGCTAGTAAGGGAGGGCCCCTTTCTTGATCAAGCAACACTGATCAAGAAGGTGGGAAGGTTTTCCTGGGTCCTGAAGACAGCTGCTGGCCAGGGAGGGCTTTCTGACCCAGGGTTCCTCCAGAAAGCTAGGTTTGCCCCAATCATGGGAGATCTCTGGGGCCGAATGTGGGGTGTTTAGGGGACTAGGCTCCACCCTGGCTCACTCCCCACCATGAGCCTTCTCTTCTTTCCCCTTCCAGCTGCAGCCCTTGGATGAGGCAATCTTGCAACAAAAGCCCAACATCAACGCAGTGGCCACGCTAGAGAAAGTCATCGAGATCCAGAGTGCGTGAGATGAGGCTCAGACCTCAGCCAGCCAAGGGGGCAGAAGCTTACAGGCCTACCAGGGCTGGGGATGTAGTATGGGGCTCTCTGTCCTCCCTGACCCCTGCTTGCCCCTTGTCCACAGGCAAACACTGGAGCTGCGTCCAGAGGTTCGCCGCTGGTCTAGGCCGTTCCCTGCGGGAGGCTCAGGCAGGTGAGACAGAGGAGGCAGAGACTGTGAGCGCCATGGCCTTGCTGTCAGTGGGGGCCGAGCAGGCCCAGGCTGCTGCAGCCCGGGAGCACAGCCCCAGGTAAGCTTCCTTTCTGACTTCTGCCCTTGCCCAAGCTGGTGCCCCTACCTCAGTGCCCACCCGCCTCAATCACCCTGTGCTTGTTCCTCCAGGCCGCCAGAGGAGCCCATGGAACAGGAGCCTGCCCTGTGACACCCTGGCCCCCAATCCTCTGGGCTTCATCATTGTGATTTTGTTTATTTTTTCTATTAAAAACAAAAAGTCACACATTCAACAACGTGTGCCGTGTGGGTCTCTCAGCCTTGCCCCCCTGCTCCTCCAAGCTGTCTTGGGCCTCGCCCCCAACTTCCCACAGCGTGGCCCACGTCTCCATTCTAGAAGTCTGCTTCCCCTGTAAGGCCTGTGTGGGGGGTGCCCTTTCCAGCCCCTCATCCGTGTTGTGTCCCATGCCCACTTTCCCGCAGGCTATCCTTTTCCTCCTTGGGGCCTGGGCCAGTTTAAGGTGGGCATGGGGGCCCAGATAGTACCGTCTGGTTTTGGGGTCTCCCTGACGGAACAGGGAACAGTAAGTTTGGTGCCTTGGCTTCAGTTGACTTGGGGGGAAATGCCTTAATTTCACCCTCCTTCCCTCTCCCAACCTCAGGGGAAGATCAGGAAGGTTGCTGTACAGTGTGAGACAGAGCGGAAGGGAGGTGGTCTCCCAGCCTGCAGTTCCCCACCCTTTTCCCTCTTTGTCGTCCTCACCATCTCCGCATAGACCCCTTTCCCCTCCTTTCTCCTGGCCTCAGCACTGAGGGGAGGGCTTCTGCCCCAAGAGGTGGGCCTGTGGTCTGTGGGCCAGGCAATCTTACTTCATGCTTCTCCTGGCCTGTTTTCCGTTCCCAGGGGCTGGAGAGGGTCAGAGTGGAGATGGGATGGGGCGGGACTCCTAGGTTCTGTGGGACCGGGGGAGCTGCAGAACCAGGCCTGCTCTCTGCCTTACTCTTTTGGCTTCCCTGGCCCTCTGCTGGCACAGCCTGGGGAGGGGGAGGGGATCCCTGCAGGGGGACCCCAGGCTGGTGAGAGACCCACTGCTGTTCAGGACCACATTACCCCAGCCATCCAGCAGGCCATGAGAAGGGTCAGTGGCCCACCTCCCTCCTGGGGCCTTTGACCCTGAAGCCCAGGGATGGTGAGGGTAGGGGTTCTAGAAGGGGCAAGGCCAGAACCCAGGAACCCAGGAATCTGCCCTCAGCTATAGCTTCCCTTCCTCCTGGGCTTCCTCTGCTGGTCACTAGCCCAAGGGAGCTAAGACCAGGAGGGACTGAATAGCACCCTTTCTCTTTCCCAGGAGCCCAGCCTAGCCCTCTGTTTAAGAGGTTGGGGAGCTCATAAGTCTTCTAGGGAATACAGTCTAGCCTGTAGGAAACCAAAGATGAGAAGCGGTTCCCAGGGGGCTGAGTCTTCCTCCCTCTTCCTCCCAACACCACACATAATTTCTTTCCACCCCATCCTGAGGGCCTCACCTGTTTACATATTTATTATCCTAATGGGGGCCTGAGTAGGATTGAGGGAGCTAGGAGAGGGCCAGGAGTCCCACCACCATTGGCTCATTGTGTGCTGTGTCTTGTGTATTGTTAGTGTGTTCTACATCCTCCTGGGGGATGCAGTTGGGGCTAGGCCCAGTGTAGCAAGCCTCCCCTTGCTGAGCCCCAGCTCCGGGCCCTTAACCCTCCCTCTCCCCATGGCTGGTCTGGTTCTCATGTAAACCCACTCCTTGCTTTGTCTCCCTGGATATGGATTTCAGTTAAGTATTTTGTAATCTGTTAACACTGTGTGTCCTTATGTAAATAAACTTGTTTCTGGCAGTGCCTTCTGGGGCTGTTGTCTCTCTTCTCTGGGCTTCCAAATGGAATAGAGGTTCTTATTCCCCATCCTGGCCCAAAAAACTGCTCTGCTTTTCTCCAGTCCCTGGAGTAGCCAATTTAGGAAACAAGAGGCTGGGGTGGGAGGGAGCAGTGTCTCTGTCCTCAGAGGTTAGAGACGAGGTTTCACCAAACCTAGCCATAGCATTTCATGGGACCTCTCTTGTGGCCTAGGTGGTGATGCTGGGGAGAGGGCCCAGGCGGAAGGTCTCCGTGGAAACGGGTGTGGGGGGTGCAGAACAGGTGGCCTGGCGAGGGTCTCACTTGGGATACACGCAGGCAAGATCAGTGGAAATGTGCGCATAGGCAAGAAAAGAATCCGGAAGTGTTCAAGGGCTTTATTGGGGCTGTTCTGAGCCCCTCACAGTGTTACAGGAGCCCATTGGTCTTGATGTTGCCTTAGCTCCCTGGGAGCTCAGAGGGGGAAGGCAGGATGACCAGCCTTTCTGGGAGGAGAGAAGGCCCTTCTCTGGGGCTAAGACCAGATGACGGAGCAGTGGGAGACTGAGGATGAGCAAGGCCTGCTGGGAGCTGGAAAGGGAATGGGGCTGCCTTCCGGAGTGTGGAGATCACGGAGTATTGGCTTTTTGGGGTGGGGGATGCAAATGGGAACAGGAGGCACTTGAAGTCAAGAAGAGCGGACAGGTGGTGTTTCGTGGGCACTGAACGTGTACACCACCCAGGGCACGAGGGCCAGGACCAGGCATGGCCACAGGGTGTACTTGAGGAAATTGAAGATGTAGAAAAGGCTGATCTGAGGGGGGTGGCCCAGCCAGTCCAGGGGGCCCAGCAGCCCCATGGCCAGCACAAGGCAGGCTATCTTCTGGCCATATCCCAAGTATGCCCGCCGTACCTGGGCATAGCAGGGAGAATGCAGGGCGATGCCCAGACCCAGGGCGGCCCCTGAGTCGCGGCTCAGGGAGGCAAAGGGCCGGCTATCCACGTGCACCCACTCAGGCCGCTCACACCACTTGGAGGCCAGGCTGATGGACCTATGGGGAGGAGGGTCTTTGCCAGGAAAGATTCCCCTCGAAGCATGAGGACCAATGGCTTTTAGCTCCTTTGGAGTCTACCCCCATGTTCTGCTGTGACCCCGGGAGAGTCTATTTGTGAAAAGGAACGTGTCCCCTTTTAGCTACAGCAAACCAGGGACCTACCAAGGCTAGGTAAAGGTGAAGCAGGACAGGCCCCAGCCTGCCCAAGCTTCAAAGCAGGACTTACCAAGAAAGATCCAGGCCCAGTGTAAAGAGGGTCCAATAGATGAGGCTGGCACCCAGCAAAAGGGCCAGTGAGGTCAATCCATAGAAGCTTAGCTCCCGCTCCGTGGGCACGCGGGGGGTCATGAGCCAGCCCAGGACAGCACCTAGAGAAGTGGGGTAACAGCAGCTTCAAGGGCTTCAAGGGGTTTGGGGATATGAACCCCCTGAGCTGTAGGGCAGCTTGGCAAAATAGTCTGAGCTGTAAGGGCACCTTGGGGTCCACTGTACGAAGGGAAGATCCTATACCGGTCCTCCCACTGTCGAGGCACCCCCAGGCCCACCCTGGGGCCCCAGGTGCTCACCAGTTATTAAGCCACCCAACACCTGGTGAGGGAAATGTGCTAAGAGGAAGATCCGGGACAGGCCGACCGCCAATAGGAAGGTGCAGTAAGCCAGGCTGGGTATCATCCTTACCCAGTGGCTACAAAGAAAAGCAAACAGTTCAGGGGGTGTCCATACACAGCTCGGCTTCCCCCAGCACTCAAGCACTTCATGGTTTGACCAAATACCCCAAGGCCCCCAGAACTCCAGCTCCCAGGCTGCCCTGCTGCTGGGTTTTTTGGATCCAGAGATTGGGGGGATGGTAGGCAATGCCGAGGCGTACCTGTGGGTCCTCGTGGCCAGCTGGGAAGAGATGGCCGTCATGATGGGCCAGAGGGCGGCTCCTGTGATCATGCAGTGTCCAGAAGGGCTGCCTGCCAGGGGATCCAGAAGCTTGAGGTGAGAGCATGAGCGTGGAACTCAGGAGCCCCTGGTGATAGCTGAATGCAGTTGCCATTGCACACGTCCCCCTCACCCCCACCGCTGCCCCTACCCCGCCCCACCTTGGTCCAGGCTCCCTCGGCCCTGCAGCCTACTTCACCACTGCCTGAGCCCACTGCACTCAGGTTTCTGCTTTGCCCTGTATCTCTTGGCTCTACTCAAAACAGGGTGGTTAGCTGCACTCTGGCCTGGGCACTCTCCTCCCAGAATTCAACTCAGTCTTCCCGGGCTCTCTTTGTTCTCTGGATCAGTAACAGAGGGGCTGGGTGTCTGGGTAGGCCACCATGGCTAAAAAGCACTCTGAAACACTCACCAAACCCTAACCACACCAGGACAGGGAGGTTTGGGGCTTCCCACCTGGACCAGTTTCACAAGAAGAGGGGAACTGGTGAACCTGGGCTGGGGCCTGGCTGTAGTACCCAGACTCATGGACCCACCAAAAGGGCCTGTCTCCAAACAGAAACCTAGAAGAGAACAGATGCAAGATGACATTACACGCACATGCAGCCAGGGGAACAGGCAGGGAGCAAAAAGATGTTTTTGGAAGGCCTGCATGGTGGAGTCTGCAGGGGAGTCCAATTCTGTGCATTACCTTGCAGTGATTTTTTTTTTTAACTTTGGAAGAGAATGCACGCTATTTTTAAAGAAGTGATGAGGAGACAAGAGACCATGTGTGTGCACATGTGTGCAAGTGCACACTCAGAAATGTTCATTAGTTTCATTCTTACCCCACTGCAAGGCCAGCCCTACTCTTCTCACTCCTAGTGAGCCTGGGACCTGCCTCTTTTGCTCCCAGACCCCTACTCATGCTCCTATTTCTCCCTCTTCCTATTCCCCAAATTCCAGCCTCAATTACCTACATGTGAACTCTTTAGGTGGGTCTCCGGTGTTTGAAACCGGGAAAGGGAAATGGACAGAGGAAACTGAGAAAGAACAAGGAGGACCAAAAGCTCAAGTTCCCCTGGCCTGGCAGGTGCTTCGCTGGACCCTGGGAAACAGCACACAGAAGAGGCTATGCTGCTGGGACCAGAAAGAGAAAAGATGGCAGACCAGAAAAGATGCTGCTGGGGAGGGACACGAGAAAGGGAGCTGCCTCTCCTTGCCACCAGGTTCACACACCAGGTGCTCCAAACACACTTAGGAAATGAACAAGGGCTTTGTCACGTGGGGGAGGAGCACTGAATGTGTCTACCCAACAGAGCTCACAGAAACTCTGAGCAGAGAGAGAACACAAAGCAAAGGCAATTAGGCAAAAAGGAAATGGTGAGACCGTTGCTTTTTCCTTTTCAGGAGGGATGAAACTGTGCAGTGTTGGTGGTATAGTGGTGAGCATAGCTGCCTTCCAGGAGGGATGAAACTCTTGCAGAGAAGAGTGGAGGGGAGGGTAACTCCTATATTGTTTTTCAGCAAGTCATTTCAGCCTGTTCAAATGTCTCCTCTGAACTCCCCTCCCCCAGGCAAGGCATCAGGCAACAGGGGATGAGGTGAATGGGGAGGAGCAGCTCACACCCAGAGGGAGGCATAGCTCCCCTCTTCACCCCTGAGAGAACAGGTGGCACCAAGAGATAAGCCCTGGGGGCCCCACACACTTGGCCTGGGATTCCCAGCTTCTAAGTCTGTGTGAGGAGCCCACTAGTAAACGGAGGAGAAAAGGAAGGAGCAAGTGTTCCCTGGGAGGCAGTGCTTTTCAAGTATTACTAGGCACTCCAATTACCTGAGGTGTTTGATAAAATGCAGATTCTGATTCAGTAGCTCTGGCCTGGGGCTTGAGATCTTGCACTTCTAGCAAGTTTGCCAGGGCTTCCCAAGCTGCTGGTCCCGGTCCAGGAAATGCACCTTAATTCTCCAGCACCTTAGCAGCTATTGTGAAGCCTGGCACAAAGCATGCTTCTTAGCAACTATGTCAAATAAATGAATGACTAGATGAATGAAAGCGTGAGCTGAGAAGCAGGACTTTTTGCTACTTAAGCTGCCCTAGCCTCTTCTTAAAATACAGATTCCCAACCCTTTCCCTGAAATTTCTAAGTCTGTATGTCTGAAGTGGGATGAGGTACTGCATTCTAAAGGCGCCTCTTAGGTGATTTCTCTGGTCAGGCCTGTTTGAGAAATACGGGTTTAATGAGTAACATGGGGACTGTGAGGTCTGAGGCCAAGATGCACAGTGATGCTCAAAGGAAAAAAGTCAGGGGACACGGGGTAGGGGACAGGAGGTCTTAAGGCTATGGGTTCAGTGGGGCGGGTTGGCGGGGGATGTCCGAGCCTTTAAGGCACCTGCTTAGAGAGATCAGGGCTTGCCCAGGACTCAGGGCCCTAGGGGTTGGGGGGCCAGGGCGCCGAGGGCTTCGCTGTCTCACCACTTGAAGACGAGGTTGAGCCACTCGGTGATGAGGCTGATCCAGAGCACTGCGATGCCCACGCGGCGGGAAGCGTAGTAGGCCGCGGGGAAGTAGAACAGAAAGAGGCTCTTGGGATCGCCCAGAAAGGTGACCCAGAGCCACACGTTCTCCAACCAAGGCAGTTGGTTTTGCAGTGCCTCGGCCATCGCGATGCCCGCGCCCAGCGTGGACTCCATGACGACCCAAGGGCCGGCCGGGCGGGTTTACGCTCTAAGGCGGAAGCCGAGGAGTGTCGGAAACAAGGAAGCGGCTCCCCACTGCGGCCCAAAGCCCACCTCTCTGAGCCCCCGGCTCCGCCCCCTGCCCGCGGCCGGCGCAGAGCCCCGCCTCCTGCCCCGCCCCTCAGCAGTCCCAGACTCGCGCGAGCCGGGCTTTTAGCCGGTACCGTTTCCTCCAGTGCTCTTCCCGGGCCTTCCTTTCTACTGGGCAGCGCAGGGGACAAATCTTTGCGAAGGCGTTTCCGCAGAACCCCACGTGGCCGCTGTTGCCGGCACGTGGGCATTGGGCGCAGAGGCGGCTCTCGCTGCTGTTCCGGGTCAAAGGAAGGACTGACTTGCGGGTCGGCAACGCGCCCGGTGTTCTTGCTTTGCCGCTGCGAGGTGGATGTGTTATCACCGACAAGTGGATTCCTTCCGTACCAGACCTCTTTTCTCCGGTACCGCTACCCTCCAGAGATATTCTGAGATTTCATGAAGAGAAGGCTACGGGCACTGCTTCATCGGCATTGCCAGGCATTGCCGGTCAGCGCTGAAGCGGGACCTTAAATTTACGTACACCTCTAATCAGACCATGCTCTTCTCCCCCAGCCCAAGAATCTTCCGCCCAAATTCATCCGTTATTGATTTGGAAGCTGACAGATAAGCCTCTTAATTTTGAGGAGTCTTCTGTAAACACTTGCGAATTCTTACACGTAGCAGTCTAAGTCACACTTCCTCCCACTTCTAAGCTGGCTTTACCTTCCTCCTTTCATTTCTTTGCCTTCCAAAACCCCGATGGGCAGGTAAAACCGTGAGGTAGTAGCTGGGTTGGTATGGGAAGAGGAGGGGCACACACCCACGACAAAATTTGGAATAATCTTCTCCAGGAACACACACACAAAATAGAAACCTCAGCTATTCTAGGCGAGGTTCTGCCTAGAGGCAGAGCTGGGGTGGGAGACTGTTGAGTGGCTCCCCAGTTCTTCCTACCTCAAGCAACTTTTTTCTTGGAGAGTTTTCTGATGGGTGGATGAAATTGAGAATGTAAATATGGTTCTTGGAAAGAGATTAATTTCACGGGCGCCTGGGTGGCTCAGTGGGTTAAAGCCTCTGCCTTCAGCTCAGGTCATGGTCCCAGGGTCCTGGGATCGAGGCCCACATTGGGCTCTCTGCTCAGCAGGGAGCCTATTTCCTCCTCTCTCTCTGACTGCCTCTCTGCCTACTTGTGATCGCTCTCTCTGTCAAATAAATAAATAAATAAATAAAAGATTAATTTCACTAATTAAAAAGGTGTGGGGAAGGGAAGCTGGATACAAATGTCATTTCACTTCCTTGCTAAATGTTTTTCAATTGCCCCAAGGAGAAAGCCTACATTTTCTAGGTCTTTAAAAGTTTGCTCAGGCTCTACCAAGACAACCTTAACCAGCCTACCCCCACAACTCCATTTCATCATATCTCTGAACTACTTTATGTTCCTTGAAATCACCAGTCTCTCTCTCCTTTTAGAGATCATGCTAGTCTTTTAGGTCTCAGATTTTTTCACTTCCTCTAGGAAGCTTTTCCTAACAGTACCTGACAGTCATATATATGAAAACCTATAATCATGCTACCATATAAAAAGTGGAGCAGCAGTTACATGTGACTTGAGAGGGTCAGGCTTGAAAGTTCTCTGAAAAAACACAACTAAGAAGGAGCAGTATATTTATTCCTATTACAATGATTGTACTACTATATACCCAATATTGAGAAGTTGATGTCTCTTGCAGGGCAAGGAAACACTTTTGAACTGTGTTCAGGTTAAGTAGGACCAGGGCTGGCCCTTTGCCTCTGTCTGGACTAGAGAAAGGTCAGCCTATTGTTGGTCAGATATGAGACTCCAGAATTTCCATGGAGGGAGGGGCAGTAGGTGGATTAGGGATAGAAACTGGTGATGACAGGGCTTGAAAATTGCATCTTGCATGTTTAAACTTTCATACGTCAGATGGACACTAATGGGGGAGGGCCAAAACTCCTGCCCCAAGGCCACCTTTGTCACTACTGCTTCTCATTCCTGCCCTTTGCCTGGCTTTCTAGAGAGGGCAAGATGGGAAATGGGGAAACATCTCAAGTTCCAAGGGTGATGGGTGATCATGGAGGAACAACAATTTATTAAAGACCTACTACATACCATTCATTTGTACACATCATCTCACTAAAAAATACTCTAGACAGTATTATTTAGTATAGCAGAGCAGTAAATAGCACCATCTTTGTAAATTGCATTTGTCAGGCAGACCAAATCCTTTCTGACTGTGTGACCCCAGCCAAGTTCAGTCTAAGACTTTGGTTTCTTCCTCTGTAAAATGAAGGTGGTGTTTCTTATCCCAAAAGATTATTGGATTTTCAGTAAGTAGTAAGAGGGAAGAAATAAAGATTCAGGATCAGGTTTAGTAATTTGCTCAAATTCACAGAACTTAGCGAGTGGCAGACCTGGGATTCCGATCCCAGTTTAGCTAATCCTATAAGCAATGTTCTTTCCACTACCACTTTATAACTGGGCATAATAATTTTGGGCAAGTTTCCTTAAGTCCTCTGGGCCTCACATTCCTCATATATAAAATATAGAGTTCATTCATTAAACCCTTGTGTCAAGGTGCGCACATACGTAAACAGCAGCTCCCTCCTCCTTCCCTTTTTCATCCCACGTAGGTCATTTATCTTTAACTTCTGAAAACGACTCTGCAAAGACTTTACCAAGTGGGCCCCCAGTTGCACTAACACACTAACTCAGATTCCCCTTTATTTCCTCTTCTTCCCTTTTCCACCTAGGCTCCCGCCCCACCCAGCGCGAGGCCACGCCCTAGCGTGTGACGTCAGTGCGCCTCGTGCGTCGCGTCGCGTCGCGGCGCTCACTGGGGGCCCGGCTTTCGCCCGCTGCTGCCGCCGCCGCCGCCGGCCGCGGCTGCTCTCCCAAGATGGCGGCTCCTCCGGGCGAGTACTTCAGCGTTGGGAGCCAGGTGTCGTGCCGGACGTGCCAGGAGCAGCGGCTGCAGGGCGAGGTGGTAGCCTTCGACTACCAGTCCAAAATGCTGGCTTTAAGTATCCTTCGCTGCGCGGAGCCCGAGGCCGGGCCGGCGTGTATGTGCGGTGGTGGGGGGGTGGGGGACGACGGCGGCGGCTGGGGCCCTCTCCGGGCCTAGGGGCGACCGGCTACCGCGGCGCCCGGAGCGCATGCGCACGGGCCTGAGCTCCCCTCCCCCTCTTCGCGTGTCCCTCGGTCAGCTTTGGGGACCCTGTCTCCCACCTCTTGTGGGAGCTGGGCCCCGAGCGAGGGTCAGTGGGTGGAAGGGGGCTTGACACGAGGATGCCTTTTCGGGGGAACGCTGTGAGAGGGGACACGGTGATCCGGAGAGAGGGTGGTCGTGGGAGGGGGCTGGTGGATTGGAGCCCGGATGGAAGGGGGGCGGGTAGAATCATGTGGGGAGGGGGTGTGCAGATTAAGGAACTGCTAGTAGCTCAAGGGTATAGTTTAAGAAGGGGTGTCTTCTGGTGGGATTTGGTCCAAGGAAGGGCGGTGGGGTGGTGACCAAATGGGCCTTGCTTGCTTTGGGGGAGAGTAAGTGCAGGACAGAGTTTGTATCTGAAATGGGGATAGGGGCTTGTTTTGCTGGTGAGTGTGCATGGTGCTATTGGGGGCGGGGAGTATTGAATTAGCTTTCTTAGTCATTTGAAAATTGCTGCTTTGAGAATGTTTGCATAGGAAACCTGGTCCAGACAGAAGACCACGTTTTTTAGGGGCTCCCGTAGGGTTGTGTGGGCTACAGGTGAAAGAGTAAGTTATCTTCTCCTCCTCAGCCCAGCACATGGAGTCCTGACTTTTCCATAGTAGTTGCCTCCTGTTTTGGAAGTGGCGGTGTTAAACAGAATGGAAAAGAAGGCCTGCTTCTTTGGGGTGGAAATGATTTCTGAATTACTCCAGGAAACTCAATCTTGGAATTATAGTACTTCCTGATTGTAATAAATATGCCACCCCTTCCCCTTTCTGAGCCACAGGTGGGTTTATTTGGATTTTTTTTTTTTTTTTTTGGAAGAGTAATCTTTTATGGCATCTTTCAAAAGGAAGTTTCCCTACCGAGTGCTGCATTTGAGTGGCAAGTATTTTAAATTATTTAATCACTTAGTTGTAGATTTGTAGCCTAGGAGGACATCCTCTGAAACGACAGCAACAGCCATGCCTTTTTTTTTTTTTTTTTTTTTATAAGAACTCAGATCTGGACCAAACAGACCTTTTATGATAGTGGTTTAATTGGAAGGGTTTTGGCATGAGGAATTCCTTTACTTTTAATTGGCATATAATATGCTCTTGATAAATAGTTGGAGGGCAGGTGAGTGAATGAATGAATGAATGAATGAATATATATGTATAAATGAATGATTTATTTAGCTGGGTTCACCTTGAGTGAGCCTCCTTTCCAAGTGCTGTAGTTTTCTCCTCTGCAGAATGGGAAATCTGAAATCTAAAAAAGTGAAAAGAGCAGTATATAGATGAAAGGAGTATTATACCAAGAACAGAAAGTACTGCCTCTCCTGTGTGGTTCCTTAGGTCCTAGACAAACTATATATACGGCATTAACACTGCATTATCCCTCCCTCCAACCAGAGAGGTGACAGAAACCTTTTCTGAGGTTTCCAATTTTGGATGGTATTTGGCTTTGAAAAGCTTGAGATCTTTGGGTTCTGGGTTTTGAGTGGGCAGAAGGTGGCCGGCAGAGATTCCCTGAGGAGAGCTGTGATTCTTGCAAGGCTCCCCCCTCTTGCTCATGGCACACCTGTTACACCAGCCTTGTGTGAATTGTGTTTTCCATGCCCCTTTTGGGATGTGTCAGTGCTCGGTTTGCCCCTGTTTTCCTTAACTTTATTTTCTCACCAGAATGTCCCTCTTCCAGTGGAAAGCCCAACCATGCAGACATCTTGCTCATAAACTTACAGTATGTTTCAGAAGTGGAAATAATTAATGACCGAACAGAAACCCCTCCTCCCCTAGCTTCACTCAATGTTAGTAAGGTAAGGACTTGAGGGCAGTTCTGGCTCTCCAGAATGGTGGGGAGATTTGAGATTCATTGACTTTTGGTCATACATACATTGTCCATTGTTTTTCATTTTTTCATTGACTTAAAATTGTTCCGATACCTTTTTGAAAGACCTGTCAGTTTAGGTGTTCTCTTTATTCCTGGGTATCCTCAGAAGACTTAAGAAACCTTTCAATGCCCAAATAGAGAAAGTTGAGAGTTTGCTTTTGTCCTTTGTGAAAGAGGACTTTTTTTTTTTTTAAACCTGGAGTCCATGTGTGAACTTCTGGTGTTGGTGGGGTTGGGTAGGGGTGTGGCCTGTGAACCTCCTGAAATTGTGCACACATGAATATATGTGATTTTGGTGAACATAGGGAGTACTTTGCAGATCTCTGATTCATGACCTACAAAAATTTGAAAACTACTGCATTAGAGCTTCATTTTTGTCTTTATGTTTGTATTTTGAGGTCTGACAGAATTAGAGGCTTAGGATATTTTAATCTTGGATGGATATGTTGATAATGTGGGAACCCCCAAATCACTTTGACTCTCCAGTTCTATGAGTGAAAGTTCATGTATAATAACATTAGTAATAATACAACCCCCATGCCCTGTAGTCTTTGCTGTCCTGTACTTGGAACACTCTTTCTTCCGGAATTTGGAGCCGCATCCTTCAGCACCTCTTCCAAGAAGTCTTCTCTGATCACCCAGGCTAAAGTAATTTGCTCCCATTATTCTCTCTTACAGTACTTTATCGTTTAGAGTTAAGGTGGCAGCATTTATAGTCCAACTTGGGACATTTTTGAGAGTAAAGCATTAGTGCTTTTGTTTTACGCTGGGACAGTGGGGCAAGTATAGACCAGTGTGTCCTGGGCAAATTGAAATTTAAGATAACCCTATTTGTAGCCTTTTTATAAGTATAATTGTGTATTGTTTCTTTGCTTTTCTATCTCACCAAACTTTGTTCAGAGGTTGGGAACCATCCCTGTTTTGTATATGGCTGAATATACAGAGCCTTGCACAGAATAAGTGCTTAATATTTTTGAATGAATATTAAACCTTATTAGACATTCGATTTTAGTAGCAGCTGCTTTTCCTTAAGTCTCTTGAGTTAGTGTGGTGGAAGTTTTTCCCTCTGGAGGAGTCTTGTAATAACGTATATTCTCTTGCTTCTCTCTCGGGAATGTGGTATGTTGGCTACAATTCAGCAAAGCAAGGAAACACTCAGGCAGCTGAAACAATAGAGGGTAACTGAGGCTGGTGGAATATAGTTACCTGTGATCTGGAGCTCCCTTTTTTTTCAGATTCCAGGGAAATGCCACTTGTTTTTTTAGTTATGGCTGAAGACAGATTTGGGAGGGTCTTGGGTTTCATGTTAAAGGCTGTTGCATATAGAATGTCCCATTCTTAGAAATCTATAGATTTTTTTAAATCCTGCCTTAGGTACCTTCTACTAGAATGTAGGAGCTCCTTGAGTGGTTGTCTTTTTTTTTTGACTGAAGAGATTAGAAAGATTCAGGTGAAGTTGTTTATTCCTAGTATATTGAAGAGAAAGTAGTTACTTTTGGTGTCTATAAGGTATGAGAAGTTTGTTACTAAATAACTGGATGTTTAGTGAGTATTAGAGGAAAGATTATCTGGAAGGGGGATGATTTTCTCAAATGTAAAGGACTAAGTTTCTGTTCTTGGGACCAGTATGTGCCCCCATTTAGAGGGCTTGGAGTATTATGGGGGGGACTGTTAAGAGGTAATTTTCTTATGCTTGACCTCAAATATAAATAGTTCTCGGTTATGGAGTTTGTCTTTAGGGTTTTGCTTTGTGCTGGTCAGTTTTAGATTATTAGTATTGTTGTAAACTAGTTGTTTACCCACTCTTTCAAGAAAGCAGCAGGAATCAATAGGTTAGGGAAGACAGAAGTTCTTACTTTTCTTATTTTGTGGCATGCTTGCCAGGTCTTGAAAAAGGTTTGCTGGGAAGAGGAGTCAGAAACTAAAAACTAAAATTAGGTTGGAGGGCTATCTTTGGACTTCATTTATTCACTCTTCCCTTCCCAGACGTGTTGAGGAGTCAGCTATATTGGCTTTCCCTTGAAACTATCGTTTGAGGAGGCTTTGTGATTCCCTGGATTCAATTAGACTTAGAAGAGCCTGCTGTACTATTACTGAAAACTTAAATCTGGGCAGTTGTTTGCGTATTGCTTGAATGACCTGAGAAGTTCATCCCATTGAAGAACATGGACTTGGGGATTTTTTAAGATGGAGAGTTGTTTAAGCATGTTAGGAGGGAACTAAAGTGTTCAGAGATCCCTGGAAGGAAGCTGTTGCTTTCACAGTCTTAGGGAACACCACTTATGTGCTCCACTTCCAGTAGGAAGATACCATCACATGTTGGCTCATGTTGCTGATCTAGTAAGAGCTCCGTTTAATCAATCCCGTTGATATAAATTGGATATTTGTTTACTCTGACCCAGCAGGAAATGGAAGAGAAGGACTTTTGGGGGGGGGGGGGAGAAGGACTTTTAAAGAAAATACTTAATTCCAGTCCAACTAGAGAAGGTACGAACTAGCAGTTTTTAAGAGATGAGTCTGTTTTGCTTTCCATTGACAGTTCACTGCTGGCTAAGAAGTCCTGTGTCTGTCCACAGATGTGGGATGTGAGAGACAGTAGGGTTGCTGAAGGTGGAAGTTACAGGTATCATTTGATCTTCTCCATAGTACTGTGGTACCCTGTTAAAGTGTTCTGAATTTCCTGACTCTAAGACAGAAGCATTTCAATAGAAGTACAAAAGCACATCAAAGCCAGTCATAAGTGAGGTTCAGATTACTCACCCTGTGGCTTATTAGTTTATTCTGTCATGGGGAAGGTTTAATGTTTCTTTAGGACAAGAAGAACTGTAGTGTCCACGTGGCAGGATGAAGTATGATGTTTCTGAACAAGTTCCTTTGAACTGACTCTGCTTCTTGCTCTCTGGGGATGGAGATTACCCGTGGGTTAGTAGTGTTCTCAGGAGACGATTTGGGACATGTCAACATTAACAAGGTTGCTCTTGTGTAGCATTATAAAACATTTCCTGAAATCTATTTTGTGCAAGGCGCTGTGGTAAGCTCTGCTGGGGACCACAACTTGCAAAGAACTTGGACACCTCTCATTCCATTATCTCAGTCACACCGTGTGATCTTTAGAGTGTATTCTTTTCATTTTAACAGATGAGAAGACAGGCTTATTAGTTTAAGTGACTTGTTCTGGGTTACGTGGCTGGTAGCATGGAAACTAATGTTTTTATGTGCCACTCTAAGCTAGCAACTGGTAGACATCTCATTTAATTCTAACAGTTCTTATGGTATGGGTACCATCAGCATCTCATAAGAGAGTAAACTGAGGCTCAGAGAGAACGAGTCACTAGCTCAAGATCATCTACCTACTAAGTAACAGAGCTGGAATTTGAACTCAGGTCTGATGTTTTGACTGCCAAGTCCCATGTTAGTAATGTTTCTACGTAGAGAAACCTGTGTGTGTGGTCAGGAGCATTGTGGTCTAGTAGAAAAAGCAGGAACCAAGCAGGTAAGTCTTTAAAGTTACTTCTCTGCCTCTTAACTGTACTAAGCATGAATTTCCTGACTGTAAAAATGGGATAATGTTAGAACCTATCTCACAGAGTTGCTGCGGGGATTAGATCAATTGATTAGAATTGGCAGGTGTTAGTTCTGTTCTTCTGCTTAGCTATTTGTAGCCAACTGATGTTCCTTGAATAGGCATAGGGGCACGATGGGAGGATGGGGGGGCATTGTGACTAAGGGAAGGCAGCCAAGAACATGAATGCTATTACTCTGTCAGTCTTTCCTGGCTTTGGATCGACATTTGTTCAGTTATCCGAACTTGCCAACCCAAGATTGGGGAAAATCAAAATTGTATTGAATGCCATTAATATGTAACAGAGTTAAATATTTTTAAGAGATCTCTTCTTGGTGACCAGAATTAACTTGAACTTCGAGAGCAGTGTTACCAGGTGGTGTAGTTAACACTTGACTGGGTACTGGAGTTTAGAGTGAGTAGTCACAGAACCTAGGAGGCTGTGCTTTCAACCTCTGAGACCCTTAGGAAAGAACTCATGGACACAGCCAAGGCAAGTGTATGTATGTATTAAGATAAATGCATCCAGTGCATTGAATGAGATGTAAGTCATCTTCTCACTTTGCTGAGTCGGAGAAGACTTTCTTGAAGAGATATTTGTGAGTTGTGGGGGGAGGCAGGAAAACTGACAAAGCATAGAAATTGAAATCCGCAGATAAGGTATCCACCTCCCTTACCAAACCACTGACTAATTTGTCAGCCTCTTTTATCCATTTATTACCTCTTTAGATCTTGCTAACAAGCATTGAGTTACCAGATGCACCCAGGAAGAAGAGATTCAAAAAGCTTATCATTAGCCCCTGGTAATGAAGAAGGAGTTGGGTGCCTTTGGATAAAAAAGGGTATTTGGAGATTGGGTGCGGTAGCAGGGGGGTAGTTCTGGAACGGCTGAGAAAACAAAAGAGTCACAGAGTTCACTTTAAAAAAAAAATTGTTTACCTTTAGGTAGTTGTCGTATTCAGGGAAGAGCTGGCTTACTCTTTGTTTTGAGTTCTCCCGATTTCAAAGCTAAGGTTTAGGTTAGGGGCACCTGGGTGACTCAGTCGTTAAGCATCTGCCTTTAGTTCAGGTCATGATCCCTGGTCGAGCCCCGCATCGGGCTTCCTGCTTGTCAGGAAGCCTGCTTCTCCCTCTCCCACTCCCCCTTCTTGTGTTCCTTCTCTTGCTCTGTCTCTCTCTGTCAAATAAATAAATAAAATTAAAAAAAAAAATAAGGTAAGGTTTAGCATAGCCATAGACTTTCCAGTGATTTGAGGGTTAATTCCCAAGTACAAGTACACTTCTGGAGTGGTTAATAGCTGCTGCCTTACGGCCTTTGTTCGTGGATCTGTCTTGTCAGGTGGGCCCTTGACCATATCGTGACCCTAATATGTGGAGATACGGAGTTAGCACCGATGGAAACAATTATGTTTCTAGAGAAAGCAAGTCTTTTTTGTCAGATAAAAATTTTTCTAGCTTTTAGAAGCTGTATATAACCTATTGGCTCACTTGATTAGAGTGTAATGTCAAGGCCCCAGTACCAGGTTAGAGTCCACCAGTGTTTTGCCCGTGGCTGTGAGCAGACACAGCTGTTTCCTTATGAAAGTGTCATGGTTTAGGTTGGGGGTGAAAAGGAAGAGCCCATTACTGCTGTGTGACAGGACGTGTTAAATAGTGAGTGGTATCAGATGAAGTTAGCAAGGTCGAGTGATTGCCATTTTATTTTATTTTAATTTAGATTTATTTATTTATTTTAGAAAGAGGGAGAGCACATGGGGTGGGCAGAAGGAGAGGGAGAGAGAATCTCAAGCAGACTCCCGCTGAGTGGGAAGCCTGACAAAGGGCTTGATCCCAGCACCCTGGGTTCATGACCTGAGCCAAAGGCAGACGCTTAAGCAACTGAGCCACCCAGGTGCCCCTTGGCTTAGGTCTTGATCTCAGTGTCTTGAGTTCAAACTCTGCCTTGGGGTCCGTGGTTCAGCAGGAAGCCTGTCTAAACAATCACTGGCCTTCTGAAGCGTGTCACATTCAGTGGCATTCAAACTTTAGCGTCCAAATGACAGAGCCATAGCGGGGGATGCAGTGCTCTGGGCTGGGGCTTGTGGCTCAGTTAGCTATAGCGCATGGCAGCCAGTCCTGTGAGCCTTCATTAGGTTGTTAAGGGTTTAGTTGCAAAGGGGGCTTTCTTGACATCGCAGGGTGTGGAGACAGTTGCTAGGCCCAAGTTACTGGCAGAGTGCGCCACCTGTGTGTGACTGAAGCCACCTCTGCACTCTGACATGGAGGTGGTTTAAACTGAGGGCTGTACTGCTGGGTCAGTGGGGGTATCGCTTCTGCTGTTAAGGGCATCCTAACTCTTTGGTCTTACAGCTGCAGAACAGGCTTGTGGAGAAAAGGGTGATGCAGTCAAGTTCTAGCCCTGGAATTTTGAGACTAACTTAGGTAAATATCAGAAACTACCCTGGAGAGTTCAGCAAATTGTACCTGAAGTGGAAAATGAAATGAAAGGATCTGCACACTGTGTCAAAAGCCAACTGTGTGTGTGGTCGAATGTGGGGAGTTTGAAGAGCGTTCTTCCAGCAGCTAAATTGTGTGACCATGTGTTAGTCACTTATTAAAACTGCGAACTGTTCTGTGAAATTCTGATAGTTGAGGTTTCTTTTCCTTTTATCCTCTTTTCCTCTCATTCCCCTTCCCTTCCAGGCACTGGGAATGTTAAGATGATTAAGACTGCCTTTTGCCCTCAAGAATCCCATGTGTGTTGGTGGTGGCGAGGGAGAGCAGCATTTAGCTGCTGCTGACAGTACGGTGGGGTCCGTGTTACGAGAGGTGTGAGCAAGGTGTTGTGGGCGCATAGAACAGGGGCCAGCAAACTTTCTCTGTGAAGGGCCAGATAGTAAATATTTTAGGTTTGTGGGATATCCATTCTCTGTCACAACTACTCCACTTTGTCTTTGTAGCAAAAGCAGCCATAGATGATACAGAAACAGGTGGGTGTGGTCTTTCTAATATGGCATAACTAAAACAGGTGGTTGGCTGAATTTGGCCCAGAGGCTCTGGTTTGCCAACCCTTGGCGCAGAGTGGTAAACATTTTAGGGAAGGCTTTTCTGTTGTAATAGTGGAGTAGGGTCTTGAAGAGCAAATAATAAAAGGAAGGAACTTAAATGGAATCAAGCTAATTTGGAAGGTGCTCAGTTTGTCCGTCTACAGTTTAGAAGCTTTTGCTCTTCTGTCGGGAAGCTAACCTGGAGGTTATTAGTTCTCAGAGGGAGGGAATGGACTTGTTACGTGCTGGGATTGTTTATTTATTTATTTGACATAAAGATCACAAGTAGGCAGAGAGGCAGGCAGAGAGGGGGTGAAGCTGGCTCCCTGCTGAGCAGAGAGCCCGATGTGGGGCGTGATCCCAGGACCCTGAGATCATGACCAGAGCCGAAGGCAGAGGCTCAACCCCCTGAGCTACCCAGGTACTCCACTTTCTTTCTTTCTTTTTTTTTTTTTTTTAAGATTTATTTATTTCAAAGTGGTAGCATGAGCCAGGGGAGGGGCAGATGGAGAGAATACTCAACCCCACTCCCCCCACCCAGGTGCCCCTAGATAAATATTTAAAAAAAAAAATAGAAAATGAGGGTCCAGGGAGTACTTACAATTATTGGCCTGAAATTCTTTGTCACACAAGATGTGTTTTCTGAAAAACAGTTTTATGATTTACCTTTAACAAAAGAAATAAAGGGGTGCCTAGGTGTCTCAGTAGGTTAAAGCCTCTGCCTTCGGCTCAGGTCATGATCCCAGGGTCCTGGGATCAAGCCATGCATCGCATAGGGCTCTCTGCTCGACGGGGAGCCTGCTCTCCCCCACCCCCCTGGCCTGGCTCTCAGCCTACTAGTGATCTCTGTCTGTCAAATAAATAAAAGAATCTTTAAAACAAAACAAAAATAATGTTCTTGACGTTTAGGGTGAGACTGGGGCCCTTTTCAGGTAAGAGCAGTCCTTCTCTAGAAGGCAGATAGCTTTGTTCTGAACTGGAGACATTGGTGGAAATGCCAGAATACGTTGACAAAAAGAGAAGGTGGCAGCTGAATTTTAAAAGTTTTTCCTTTCTGGAAAAAAAAATGTTTTTCCTTTCTGAAAGTATTTTCTTTTGCATTCAAATTTATATTTTCAACAATAATTTAGACTTACTTAGGTGAAGCTGTTTGTAGCAAAGGATTAAGAATGTAAGTAAGCTCTGGGGGTGTCTGGGTGGCTCAGTGGGTTAAAGCCTCTGCCTTCAGCTCGGGTCATGATCCCAGGGTCCTGGGATCGAGCCGCGCATCGAGCTCTCTGCTCAGCGGGGAGCCTGCTTCCTCCTCCCTCTCTCTCTGCCTGCCTTTCTGCCTACTTGTGATCTCTGCCTGTCAAATAAATAAATAAAATCTTTAAAAAAAAAAAAAAGAATGTAAGCTCTGGAGTCAGACTGGGTTGAAATTCAGATTCCCACTTGTGGCTTGGTAAACTTGGCCAAGTCACTAAGTTTCTCCATCTATTAAGTAGGAGGAATTTTAGTCCCTATTCTTTAGGCTTGTACAGATTTTTTTTTTTTTTTTTACGATTTTGTTAGAGAGTGAGCACAAGTGGGGTGGGGGGAAGGGGGAGGGGGAGAGAGACAAGCAGACTCCCCACAGGAAGCCCAACATGGGACTTGACCCCAGGACCCCGAGATCATGACCTGAGCCGAAGGCAGATGCTTAACCTACTGAGCCACTCAGCACCCCATTGTGCAGATTAAATGTTTTAATACACGTGAGGTGTGTAGCTTGGTGCCTAGGATGGAGTAGGCTTTCACTCAGCAGGTTGGCTCTTAGAATTTTAATATTAACTATCAAGCCTCTTAGGCTCTATAGTTCCTATTTGATTCAGTGTTTTTATACATTATTATATATTCTAAGATATTAAGACAAGTGGGGTACTCTATTTTTGGAGTTCCCAACTATCCAAAGTTGTAAAGAACAGTATTTTACTGAAACTGTCAGATAGGAGCTTTCAGCGAGGGAACAGGAAGACTTGGGGAAACTGATTGGAGGCTGGAACAAATATTTTTGAGAGCCTGCTTGTTGCTAGCTAGGAAGGAGGGCTTTCTGAGGGCGCACCCCAGGATGGGGACCGCAGAGGCAAGCGCAGGCCCTAGGATGCTGGTGGTTCTTGGCCGCCACGGTTCTCAGCCGCCATGGTCTGTCATCCGTCCGCCTCCACAGGCATGATAGCCAGTGCCGGCAGGTCCCGGGTGGCAGCTGCAGTGCTTCCTCGCCTCCGTGTGAGGGCAGCTGGCTGGACGGCCCGCGTGCACACATGAGACAAACTCAGAGTGGCTCATTGGAGTCAGTAGGTCACATCCAGTGTGTTCCTCTTTGGACTCTGCTTCCCTTGTTGTCTCAGCTGTCGCAGCCTGTTAAATACTTGCGGTAGGAACCTGTCTGGGTTCCCCACAGCGCCTGTGCTTCCCCAGTCTGGGTGTGTGGGGCTAAGCTGGCCCAGCTGGTGACTCAGTAACAAGATGAAGTGCGTATCGCTTAGATTTTGTCGTTGTGGCTGCTTCCTTTTCTCCATGTCACTAAGTGTAGGAGGAGAGGTTTGTGCATTAGTTCACTCATTCAAGGGTTACCCCGCAGCAGGCATGACTAGATGCCTTTTAATATTGATGTGCTTTGGTATCAAGTTCACATACTTTTCTCTGTTGCCCACATCAAGTTGCTATATCCAGAACGGCCACGGGAGGAAGCACTGGTTAGTAGACCAGGAATAGTTGTTTCCACTGAGTTTCATACAAAATAAAAGGAGAGGCAGGTAAGCACAGGTTGTCTTGTGCAGTCATTTCAATGAAGCCACATGCACATTAGTAATAAGTACTCATAGGTTTGTGCTTCTCACTTTGCCTGAACTCAGTTTGTAAAGTGCTACCTTTAATAGTCTTGGAGATTCTCAACAGTTAGTACTTCATTTTTTTTTTTTTTAAGATTTTTGTTTATTTGACAGAGAGAGATCACGAGTAGCAGAGAGGCAGGCAGAGAGAGAGAGAGGGAAGCAGGCTCACTGCTGAGCAGAGAGCCCACTGTGGGATTTGATCCCAGGACCCTGAGATCATGACCCGAGCCAAAGGCAGCGGCTTAACCCACTGAGCCACCCAGGTGCCCCAGTACTTCAGTTTTGATTGGAAGAGAGGCCAGCAGCTAGCATGCTTCACTGAAAATAGATGTAGTATGGTGGTAGTCATTGAATTTTTAAAAATTGCTATCCTGGTTATCTTCCCAAGTTTGTTTATTTATTAAGATTTTATTTACTTATTTGACAGAGAGAGATCACAAGTAGGCAGACAGACAGTCGGGGGGTGGGGGCAAACAGGCTCCCTGATGAGCATGGAGCCGGATGTGAGGCTCCATCCCAGGAACTTGAGATCATGACCTGCGCCAAAGGCAAAGGCTTAAACCCACTGAGCCACCCAGGTGCAGTCTTCCCAGGTTTAAAAGGTACACCCTATACACCCTACACCTCTACTGAGGGCAGCTTTTATTGGTTCCCTCTAGTGGTTTGACAGTAAATGTAAACTTACTATCTAGGAGTAACTGGACCATTTATACATATGCATGAGTGATGTGAGGGGATTCAAACCTAAGTAACTGCTAACTTGAGGGTAGAGTGATAGTCATTTGCTTTACAAAAGGAGTCTTATCTACGGTTTTCATGAATTTTCAGGAACATGCCTAAAAAGAGCAAGGTAATCTCACCCCCAGTTTTGAGAGACTTCTGGATTCCTTTTGTGAGGGTAACCATCCTTATTCCTGTTTGTTAGGCTCCTCTGAGGGAGAAATTTACCCCTTTGTATAAGTTCCAGGTGAAAGAAGATCTATGTAGCTGAATCAGATAAAAACATTTTTCAGATTGCCATGAAAATACAATTCATAAACAGACAGCAGGAGGTTTCAAAGGTTGCATTGCATCCAGATCCCCCAGAGCACAATTGCAGGTACAAGTAGAGTAATTGAGAATATTGGGGCAAATTGAAATACAGTCAGTTTACTCTGATTTCTGTTGACTTTTCTTTCTTTTTTTTAAAAAGATTTATTTATTTATTAGAGAGAGAGAGAGGCAGAGAGGCAGGCAGAGAGAGGGGGAAGCAGGCTTCCTGCTGAGCAGAGTCCAAATCGCGGCTTGATCCCAGGATACTGAGACCATGAACTGAGCCGAAGGCAGAGGCTTAACTCACTGAGCCACCCAGGCGCCCCTCTGTTGATTTTTCTAAGGCTCTTTTTTTTTTTTTTTTTTTTGGTAAAGATTTTATTTATTGGAGAGCAAGAAAGGGCGATGAAGGGCAGGGAGAGGGACAACCTGACTTCACACTGAGTGCGGAGCCTGCTGCAGGGATTGATCTCACGATTCTGAGATCACGACCTGAGCTGAAACCAAGAGCTGAAACAGGAGTCGGACACTTAACCAGTTGAGCCACACAGGTACCCCTCTAAGGCACTTTATCATTTAGCATTTGGGACCTGTTTGCACTATGAGTTGAAATAGAGAATCATCTAGTCTATTCTCCTTTGCTCTCAGAGCCTTTAGAGGAGATTATACACCTGGTATTTTGGGGGGCTGGAAGCGTATTTTGAAATCCTTGTTTTCTAACTGTTGCTGTTACTCAGGCTGTCCAAAGGAATCACTTCTGGCTGAGATTTATATACGTTTTATTCTGCCTCTGGCAAGAATTCAAAAGTGACTCCTTTCCTAGCCTTTTTCCTTCTTCTTCTAGCCTAAATTTGTCAGTTCTGTTCTTAAACATTCAGCATAGGTGCCTGGTTTCCTGAGCCATTTCCTCTCTTACTGAATGGGTGAGGTTAGTTTTTAATTTGCTATGTAGGTGACAAGGATATTTTGCTGGGGGTATCCTCTCTTGTCTAGTCAACACAAGCTTTATAGAAGCAGCTTTGTGTGATCCAACACAGGGAGATGATTTTGGTTTTCAGGGATAAACTTTGTTTTTTTTTTTTTTAAAGATTTTATTTATTTGAGAGAGAGAGAGAGGGAGAGAGAGAGAGGGAGCATGAGAGGGGGAAGGGTCAGAGGGAGAAGCAGACTCCTCGCTAAGCAGGGAACGCGAGACTCAGATCCTGGGACTCCAGGATCATGACCCGAGCCAAAGGCAGTTGCTTATCCAGCAGAGCCACCCAGGCACCCACGTTTTTTTAAAAGATTTTATTTATTTATTTGACAGAAAGAGAAAGATCACAAGTAGGCAGAGAGGCCTACGTTGGGTGGTGGAGGGAAGCAGGCTCCCTGCAGAACAGGGAGCCTTATGTGGGACTTGATCCCAGGATCCTGAGATCCTGACCTGAGTTGAAGACAGATGCTGAGCCACCCAGGCGTTCCAGGGATAAACACTTTTTTTTTTATTTTTTTAAAAGTTTATTTATTTATTTGACAGAGATCACAAGTAGGCAGAGAGAGAGGAAGGGAAGCAGACTCCTCGCTGAGCAGAGAGCCCAATGTAGAGCTCTATCCCAGGACCCTGGGATCATGACCTGAGCTGAAGGCAGAGGCTTTAACCCACTGAGCCACCCAGCGCCCCAGGGATAAACTTTATTTTTTTAAGATTTTATTTATTTATTTATTTTTTAAAAAGATTTTATTTATTTATTTGACAGAGATCACAAGTAAGCAGAGAGGCAGGCCAGAGAGAGGAGAAAGCAGGCTCCCTGCTGAGCAGAGAGCCCGATGTGGGGCTTGATCCCAGGTCCCTGGGATCATGACCTGAGCTGAAGTCAGAGGCTTTAACTCACTGAGCCACCCAGGCGCCCCAGGGATAAACATTTTTTTTTTTTAAAGATTATATTTATTTATTTGACAGAGATCAAAAGTAGGCAGAGAGGCAGGCAGAGAGAGAGAGGAAGGGAAACCGGCTCCCTGCTGAGCAGAGAGCCTGATATGGGCTCCATCCCAGGACCCTGAGACCATGACCTGAGCCGAAGGCAGAGGCTTAACCCACTGAGCCACCCAAGCGCGTGGGATAAACATTTTTAAAAAGACCTGCAAGTGAGACCTTCCTGCCTGTTCACAGGGTAAGGTAAATAGCTGCCTGGTCACTTGCGCTCCATAGGAGCCCTGGGAGAGTGTGGTTAATCCAGGGGAGCACTGTTGCCCCCTGGTTTTCCCTTCTTTCCTTGAAGACTTCAGGTTTTGTACAGGGTTGTTTGGCAAGTGAGACTCAGGGAAACTCCTTATTATCAGGGTTTTCTGGGTGACTAAGTTTTGCTTTTTGCTGCTTAAAATAGGCCATCAGTGGTTCTTTTTCTATAGAGACCGAGAGCTTTCTTGCTGCAGTTGGGATTGCTGAGGCTCTGGGGAATACTGTCAGCCCTGTGCATTTCTTTCTCTGTGGAGTTCTAGCCTGGTAGGGCCAGAATGGCAGGACCAGGCTTGAAAGATTGTTTATTTAGTGCTGCTGTACTTGCCTCTCTCCACGTGCTGGGGACTATGTGAAAAGGGAGCTCAGGCTTCAGATCACTGCAGAGTTCTGGCCTTTCTTTCCTCTTTTCCCTGGGGACACTGAAATGACAGCATGCATGACCTCTCTCTTCTGTGTTCATACCCCTCACCCCTCAGATGATTTTTGAAACTCAGAGGCAGTGCTCCCCATAACCCAAAGGTCTCCTTTTCTCTTCTTCATGGTCAAACCCACACTTAATAAAGTGCTTCATTTTGCTAACAATTAGATACTTTGCCTAAATAAACAAACTGTATTTGGTCTATGGTTTGAGGGGTCACTGTTAAAATGGAATAGAAATGTTTAGGAATTCCAAATATCCAGGTACTTGGGGATGTGTATGAGGTGTGACTCTCTATTATAAGGAGCTGGTATTTGGGGACAAACTGTTTGTTCTCATGTGTGTGTCTGTATGTCTTTAGTGTACTAGCTGCAGCATCGTGCTCATGTTTGTGGGCCTGAAAAATCTCCAAATCATTTGTTTGACTTTCAGATGTATTTTCTGCCTTTCATTTTAACCATCTTGTCCAGCACATTTGTTTTGCTCTACACTGAAACGAATTTGTACTTCTGGAGTCTCTAGCAACGAGTACAGTAGGGTGGGGACTAGAAGTGTATTAGAGGGACAGTAGGGGTTGACAGGGCAACCCACCCCTGTTGGAAGGGATTTACTAGATTTTAGTAGACTACAGTAGTCTCCCCTTATCTGCAGGGTTTGTAGTCCCAAGACCCTGGAGGATGCCTGAAACCGGAAATAGTACTGAGCCCTATATGTATTAGTTGTTTTTTTTTCCTTCCTGTACACACATAACTATGATAAAGTTTAACTTATAATTAGTCACAGTAAAGACTAACAACAATAATTATTAATAACAGAAAAAGTATAACAATATGCTGTAATAACAGTTACGTGAATATGGTCTCTCTCTCTGTCTCAAAATACCTCATTGTATTGTTTTTACTCACCCTTGTGCTGATGGGAGGTGATAAGATGCCTCTGTGATGTGATGAAATGAGGTGAATGATGTAGGCACTGTGATGTAGCATTAGGTTATTGTTGACCTGACCTGATGATAAGTCCAGGAGGAGCGTCAGCTGTTTCCAGACCAAGGTTGACCCTGGATAAGAGGAGGGGAGGGGCGGGGAACTACTATACTAGAGTTTGTTAGAATTTCTTTTGATCAGTTTGTGAGCATTCCACTAGAGGGCAGATAAGGAATGAACATAAAGTAGAATGCAAACCATTCCATATTCTAAAGAGTAGGATATCAGTCTTTTAAGTTGAAGGTCGACAGTATCCATGGGTTAGGTTTACTTGAGTTTTGGCTCCCCATGTGAGCACAGATAGTGGTACCAGAAAGGTCGTCTTTAGAATCTAAAATTCTCGTCTCTGAAGGTGTCATAGGCATTAATTTCTAAACCTGAGACTCTAGCAGTGACTGATAAAAATTCTTAATTTTCTCCTTTCATAGATATGTGTGCGTTACCTTTTTTTCCGACTGTCACTTCCCAGTCCCACTGTGTAACATTGCTGTGCTTTATTTTCTGCCTAGCTCCCTTTAGCACCGTCTGAAGTTACTCTGTTTTTGTTCGTGGTCTCTGTCCATTCCCCGCCTCCGTGCTGTATCTCTAGCCTAGCACAGCGCATGGGTACCTGGTGGGCGCTCAGTAAGTGGATGGAAGGAATGTTTGCCACTGTAGCGGTAACTATTCAGGCATCTTGGGGTGCACTTTGTTTCACTTTTGGACTCTGAGAAAACTGAAGCTACCAAACCAGTCTTTCCTAGCCTCCTTTCCTCAACAGGTCCTGACTGTTGGGAAGAATGAAGGTGAATGCTTTTCTGAGTCTCTTTCCTCTCCCCCACCCTAGCTTGCCAGCAAAGCACGGACAGAGAAGGAGGAGAAGCTGAGCCAGGCCTATGCAATCAGCGCTGGTGTTTCCCTAGAGGGCCAGCAGCTCTTCCAGACCATACACAAGACGTGAGTCGGGGGAGCATAGGGGTCCCTTGTCCCCGGGGGCGATGCTGCCTGGCCGCGCTGTGTGGTAGTCGTGTTCCTGAAGGTCAGCAGAGGTGCTGGGTAGTGTGTCGGCAGCACCTCGGTGTCCAGGGACGTGGGTTTTCCCATCCAGGAGAACGGTGGAATCGCGGGCAGGTTGTCTTCCCTGGCCTTCGTGCCTTCAAGTGCAAAACTTCATTTGGGATTGGATTTTCCTGAAGATCCCTTTCAGAACTGATATTCAATAATTTAGAACTCGTGGCTTCTTTCTCTTTATTATTTTGATCTTGTAACTTTCTCCAGAAGCTGATGCAGTTTTACTAAGGGAGAGTTACGTGTCTGTTTCTTTCTAATTAATTGTACATCGGGGTGTATATAGGGTTTAGGGAAAGCAGAAGGCCACCTTATTACCACCACCTAAAAGACATTTTGTCACAGCAGAAGTCATTTGACTCTCCACTAGCTTCCCTAGCTGCTGAAAAACTGAAACATTTGACACTCCCCCCTCCCCCCTGCTGCCTTCTGTTACCCTATTTAACCACCTGGGTCTGGTGCACAGATGGCAGCTGGCATCAGAGCTGTCTGAGGCCGTGGTATGAGTGTCTGAACATTTACAGGTATGTGAGGGAACTCTGAGGAATATCAGCTGCCCTGCGTTTCCCCAAGTGTGAACTGGAATGGGTTTTCCCAGTCTGGCAAGTGCCCAGCTGTCTGATAATTGAGAGGGGCTGGTTTGAGGAGCGGTTTCCGTTTCGGGAGGTAGGGGACAGTGTGCAGATCATAGCAAGTTGGGGGAATTTCTTTTCCCATCTTTCTAAAGGTGCTATTTCCCCCTAGGTCAAAGGTTGGCAAACTGCAGGCAGATCAACTCCTTTCTTTATGTATCATCTGTGGCTGCTTTTGTAGTAGGCACAGCAGCAGAATTCAGTGGTTATGACAGAAATTGGATGGCGCTCACAGCCTCAAATACTTACTGTCTGACTCTGTAGAAAAAGGTTGCCAGCCCCTGCCCTAGGCTGCTACTTTAGTTGAATCTAGTGGCCTGAGCCTCGCTGTTCATTTGAATTCAATTTGGATTAGACTTCTGAGGCTGCCACCAAGGTTTTCTCTGGTTTTCTAGGTCCCCATTGCTTCTGAGTAATTCTTCTGGGCTCTCCTTGGAATGAATGTGCATCATGTCATTGCTTTTCCTAGCCAGTGATGCCCAGGGGCTTTCTTGGCTACGGCACCCTACGGGCTGCTGGCCTCTGGTTACTGTGTGAGCTGTGAGCTGAGAAGTTGGGGTCAGTTTTCCCGAGTTACTTATTTATCAGGCAGGAGGTGTGGGATGCCTCCAAGAGGCAACTTTCACCTGCTTTCTTCTCCTTCCAGCATTAAAGACTGTAAATGGCAAGAAAAAAACATCGTAGTCATGGAAGAAGTTGTTATTACACCCCCATATCAAGTGGAAAACTGTAAAGGCAAAGAGGGGAGTGCACTGAGCCATGTACGCAAAATAGTAAGTAAAGGAGCCGGGAACCTTTAGAGAGAGGGATTCCTTGGCCTTCACCCCTCCGGCCTCAGGGCAGGCCCTTGTGCTGCAGTCTCTGCCTGCTCTGACATGCCAGCCCGAGAGCAGCCCTGCCTAGTCCCCTGTCCCCTGTGCTGCAGTGCTCCACTGCTGTGCCTGGGCCACTTGTGTGGGGAGGGAACCCACTGGGCAGTGTGATAAAGTGAGCGCTCAGCCCCATGTCCTCGGCAGTGTGGCTTTTCAGAATTAGCCAGACCATTCCATGGGACTGCGCCTGAGCAGTTCCTCTCATCCCAGGCTGGGTTCTTCTCAGGATGGGCTGGTTGGTATCAATCAGTTGCTTTTGGCGTCTGTGACCCTGCATATGTCATGTGACTGTCTCGACTGAGTTGCAGCATTTGTAAAAACACTCTGAGCATCAAGAGACCAACATTGTGGGTGTAAAAAGTCTAATACTGTGAATTCCCTGTCAGCTTTTCTGCACTTACATGAAGAGGGGAGAGGGAGTTGGGGTCAAAATAATCTCTTTTCATACTGCGTTTGAGCTTACCGGTTCACTTTCTTTTAGACAGTCTGAGCTGAAGGTGCAGCACATGCGGCTGAAACAAAGAGGCCGCCACCTCTCCCTGGCCAAGAAGGCCCGCAGATAGCGAGGGCAGAGGGGCCTGAATGGTCCCTGAGCTGGACAGCCAGGACAGGCTGTGGAGGCCTGGCATGAACTGTTTGGGAGGCCTTGGTGCCCATCTCCTGTTCTGACCTAGGCTGAACTGGTCTCTTTCAGGTTGAAAAACATTTTAGAGACGTGGAAAGCCAAAAGATACTGCAGCGTTCACAAGCCCAGCAACCACAGAAGGAGGCTGCCCTGTCATCCTGAGTCCGCACACACGGAGGACTCTTCCAGCATCCAGCCGACGAGGCGATGGTGGTGGCTTCGGCGGAGGCAGGCCGGGGGAGGGAAGGGATCCTATATTTCCTGTTGGCTCTTGTTAACAAAGGGTCGGCATTTCCAAATCTTAGACTTGAACAAACAAAACACCCAACAAAAAAGAACAAGAGAATAATTTAAAAGTTGAATCATTACTTGACTAACAGACTTCGGTCCACCATGTCCTTTTCACAGCCCCCTTCTGGAACAGTCACCTTGTTAATTTTATTTTTGAAAATTCCTTTCCTGCTCTGCCCTTTCACCTCTGACTTTCCTAGTCTGTCCCTGCCATTCTGTTTTTATAAGTGGCTACACTTGCCTTCTGAGTGATTGAAAGAAACTTTTACATCTTCTCTTCCAAAATAAAAGTAACAAGCTGACTGTGATACTTAAGTTGAGACTAGAGCAGCAGACAGAGGTCTCACTTTAAATTTGTCTTTTTTTTTCTTTCTTTTTTTTTTTTCCTTTTTTTGCACAGGGCATGGCTTGAATTAGTTTTATTTTTCTTAACTTTAAATATATATATGAAAATATATATTAAAATGTTCTCTAAATATTTTCTGCTTCTTGCAGGTCTCTTTTTACTAGATCATGGCCGCTCTTCCCACCTCATCCCTTCGAAAATAAAAATGTATTACCCTCCCCACCACCTATAGCCAGGCAACTAACTTGACTTGGTTCACAGCAAGAATCTTCTGCAGCACTTTCTAGAGCCAGTGTTTGCAGGTGGGATTCGGCTGTGAGGGTTCCTGATGGCTTTTTAGTCTTTAACCGTGTGTGTGTACCAGTCTCACATTGGGCCAGAACCTCAGGATTCTCCCTCTGCCTTTTGTCTTACTTCATGGTACTAGAAGAACTTCCTCACCACTCTCCTGTCTCCTAGATGGGAGAGTCCGCTGCCCTGTCTCCTGTGCCCTCTGCAGGAAGAAAACTTTTGCATGGCACGTCTCAGCTCCTCCTCGAAGGATGATTTTCTTCCATAAGAAACCTGGAGCCCACCTCTCCCGGTCTCTCGAAGTCTGTATCCAGAGCCACTAGCCCAGGAGAAAGCTTGGGTGACCTGTAGTTTCTCTTCTCCCACCAACCTCCTGCTTTTATGCCCTTCCCCACCCCCTTAAATTTTACAAGCTTATGATAGTTTGTATGTGCTCAGCCGATGGGCAGAAAACCTGGAGAGAACTTCTGGACTTTAGCCCACCAGTTTGTCTGGTTTGACTAACCTGCTGAGCGCAAAAACTGGCACGCGGTGCCCCTGTGCCTTCAGGGCAGTCCAGTGGGGCCGAGTGTGCCACCAGCTGAATATCAGGCACCTAGTGGGAAGTGGGTGATGCTCATGTGACTGGCTAGAGCTTTGGGGGTGGGGTGGGGGTTAACTACTATCTTTTTGGCCATGATCTCTTTCCCCTTCCTTTTTTTTTTTAATTAAATAAATGGATCAAAATTAAATAATTCAAGCCCTGCCTTCAAAATGAAATTTTTTTTTTAGTATTGTTTAGCAAAAACAATAAAACCCAAATTTTTTTAACCATCACTCATGTCTCAGGTTTGTACGTGCTTTAGAGACCCCAGAGGGTGGGGGCATAAGGGGGGGTGTTTGGTAATCTTTCCCTTTAGATTCTCTGCTTTCTGCTCTTTACCTTGTCTCTTTCCACTCCATGGAGCTCACCCAGAGATACAGTGCAAAGTGTATAATTTGAGAAGGGGATCCAGGGTTGGGAGGTGTGTGTGAGTGGGGTAGGGGCACACAGAGCTGGACACATACATGAGGCCATTTGTTATGGGCTGTTTGGATGAAAAACGAGAAGCCTGAGAAGGGTACTTTCATCTGCCTGGTACTTGTAGATTTAAAGTACCAGGCCTTCAATTTAGTCTGCATGGAAGTGTAAGCTTCTGGAAAAGGTGAAAGAGGGAGGCAGAAGGGAGGCCTTGTAAGCTCTAGAAACCGTAAGAGATGCCATTAAAGGATTGAATGTGATTAATGGAAAATAGAAGCCTGGGAGGAAGGTCTGTGTCATGTATCCACACCATCACTTCCTCCCCATTAGTCTGTAGGTGTGAATGGAAGACTGTGGGTACCAACTGTTTCTGGTAGACAGTACTTTTTTGACTCTTCAGTTTTAGTTTATGAAATGATGGGGAACCTGAAGCACTTCAAATGTGGAGTTAAGACTGTAAAAGGCAGTGAGGTAAAGAAGAAAGAACAAGGACTTTGGAAGCATAACTAATTGGGCTGGAATCCCCACCCTCCCTTTCCTCACTTTGAGATTGTGGGTAAATCATTTCACCAGTCTGAGCCTTTGGTTCCCCACTGTCAACGTGGAACTCATACCTGTTCCCTACTGTTGGTGTGGAAGGCTAAAGATCTTTAAAATGCTTGCTACCGGAAGGTGCTCTGTAAATGTTAGCTGGTCAGAGGCCAAACTGCAGCCTTTTCTCCCCTTAAGGTCCCTCGTGCTCTTATGTCGAACCCCTTAAGTTTAGACTGTACATGCTGATGATTCCTTTTTTTTTTTTTTTTTTTTTTTTTTTTTTTTTTTTTTTTTTAAGATTTTATTTATTTATTTGACAGACGGAGATCAGAGGCTCTGGCTTTGTTTTGGAAGCCTGGCTTTACATGGCATTTTATTTTTATTTTTTATTTTATTTAAGATTTTATTTATATATTTGACAGAGACACAGCAAGAGAGGGAACATAGGCAGGGGGAGTGAGAGAGGGAGAAGCAGGCTTCCTGCTGAGTAGGGTGCCCAATGTGGGGGTGAATCCCAGAACCCTAGAATCATGATCTGAGCTGAAGGCAGACAGACACTTAACGACTGAGCCACCCAGGCGCCCCTTTATGTGGCATTTTATTTATTTATTTATTTTAAACGATTTTATTTATTTCACAGCACAAGCAGGGGAAGTGGTAGGGAGAGGGAGAGGGAGAAGCAGGTTCCTTGCAGAGCAGGGGAAGCCCCATGTGGGACTTAATCCTAGGACTCTGGGATCATGACCTGAGCCAAAGGCAGTGGCTTAACCAACTGAGCCTCCCAGGGGCCCCTTATATGGCATTTTAAATGAGGTTGATAAGGTAAAGCAGTTGGGCAAGGGAGGGGGTTGTCTCAGTCCTGCCTTTTTTCTAACCGATTTCACCTCTACCTCTGCCCTGCAGTCGAGGGGAATTCCTTTGATTATAATATGAAAACCACTCCTTTTACAGAAGGAGAGTGGGTTCCAAGGGCTAAGTGACTTGTCCTGAGAACCACTGCTACCTGTGCTGACAGAGCTGAAACAAAACCTCAGGCTTACATCCACATGTGGGCTCCTACTGCCGCGCTCTGACTTTCCAAACTGATGGCATGTCCCCTGCTCACTTGCTTGCCAGGTGTAGGATGGGGCACAGACAGGGCAGAGTGGCAGAAAAGGCCGGCTAGATTGGACGAGCACTGAACTGTTGAAGAGTATGGTGTGGAGGGCTCACGTCTCTGATGACCCGTGTGCAGGTAGCTCCGCAGGACACACCGACCTCCCTACCCCAGCGCTCAATGACTTCCCCTCCCCGTGGCTGCATGCCTTCGGGTTTACTACTGTGGCAAAGCTGTAGTCAGGACGTTCTAGGTAGCATGCGCACAGGGAGCCGATGCTGAGTCTGTCCTGTGAAGAGGCCGAGCAGTTTCTTGCTGCTTTGAAAATTGCTCAGGCACTGTGGTCTTAGGTCAGGAGCTCCAGCCTGGAACTCGTGATGAAGGATAAAGGCCCCTTTACATTTTTGAAGTTAAGAATGTGTGTGTGTTGCAATCTGTTCTTCCACAAGACCTACTAGTGAGTAAAGGAAGATACTGAGATCTTTTAGTCCTACGCAGGGATAGAACTGGCTGTCTTCTTGACACGAGGGACACGGTGGTGAGAACGAATGAGGCTAGGACCTGCAACGTGCAGGGTGAGCAGCGGTGGGGAGAGAGGCCGGGGCAGGTCTGGGAATTGGGATTGGAGGATGGTCATTGTTTACATGGTGCGTTTGCTTTCTTATCACTGCTGGAAGAGGCTGCTCATGCCAGAGATTTCTCCTTTAAGAATCATCAGCATGGCGTCGCCTGGGTGGCTCAGAGGATTAAAGCCTCTGCCCTCGGCTCAGGTCATGATCCAGGGAGCCTGCTTCCTCCTCTCTCTCTCTGTCTGCCCCTCTGCCTACTTGTGATCTCTGTCTGTCAAAAAAAAAAAAAATTAAAAAAAAAAAAAAAAAAAAAAAAAAAAAGGAATCATCAGCATGTACAGCCTAAACTTAAGGGGTTCGGCTTAAGAGCACAGGGGACCTTAAGGGGAGAAAAGGATGCTGTTTGGCTGCCGTCCACTGGTCATAGACTACTGGGGCTAGAGTTTCAAAACAAGTTTGTTCTTTTTTATTTTAAAAGACTTACATGGCTCACTAGAGAAAGCTGGAAAATAAGGCGAACGTTTTCCCACTCCCACCCCTGATGGCTAACATCTTTCGAAACTTCCAGATTCTAAAACATTTCTTTATCCCTACCCCTTGCACTTCTACACTGCAGTGTGCTTCATGTCGGATGAAACTTGCTGGCTGTGGTTGCCTCATCCCCAGCTCACGAAGGGCATGCTAATCTTAGCATCTTAGACTTGTTACAATCGAAGAAACACGGGGATAGATGATCTCTCCGATTACTCCCAGCCTGTCTTATTTTATCTTGTCTGTCTTATCCTACCATGCCTTGCTTCAGAGCCACCTCGGAAGCCATCCTCGACAATTAAGGTAGAAGGCGATTCCTAGAATTTTTTTGTATTACTCACGTCATGGGGCATGTATGATGTGCATTATACGTTATTTGTTTAGGTTTGCCTTGCGTGGTCTGATGGGGGAATTTTGAGGCTCCAAGGCAAGGATAATGACTTCCTCATTTTTGTAGTATTCCCTAGCACCCGGCTGTTGAATATAATTGAAGGTAGAAGTTCGAAAGTTACCAGTTTAATAACTAGATGAGTTGCCTGAGTGGAGGAGACGTAAAGCCATCCAGGATGCAGTGGGATTTGAGGAAGGCTGGAGGTCCAGCTTGAAAAGAGGACAAGGGATCAGCAAAGGACATGGGAGATGAAGGGCAAGGTGGGAGCAGCGGGGCTCTCCCTCAGGTTTCTTGAGTGCATGCTTCGGCGGCTGGGACCAACCCTGGGCGGGCTGTGGCCTCCCCGTCCCATTTTCCTGTCATTTTCAATTTTGTTGAAAAGTTTAACAGGGAACTAACTCGCTTCCTGACTGGTTAAGTGAGGCGAGGGTGAGGCATATTTCTAGTGACTTCTCAAATAACCTGTCCCATCAACCCTTTTGATGCTGACTCTGCAGTTAGTTTTAGTGGAGGAATTCGTAAGTGGTGGCTTCTTTTCGGATCCGGCCCCCTTTGTTCTGGTCTCTGTCCTGGTTTCAGGTAGCTGCTCCTGGTCATTGTGGGGAGGTACAGGTACTGCTCTGAAGACAACATTCTGGAATGGCCCCTTGAGATGTCATATAAGCTGAAATCTGAACGAGGTGCCAGCCAAGAGTGCTTGGATAGGGGCAGCAGCAGGTGCTAAGTGAGGGTGCTAGGAACTTGGGGTGTTTAGGAATGACTAGAAGACAGGTGGCTGAAGCCCCGTGAGCAAGAGCCGGATCAGGCAGGGCCTCGTTGCCATCGTAGGGACTGGAATCTGTTCTTGGCACAGTGGGGAGCTGTTCGAGGGTTGGAAGCTGTCGAGGGCTTTAGTCTGTCAAGGGGCAAAGGTGGAATCACATCGCTGCATTCCGGTCATCCAGGCACGACATGGTGGTGACAGAGGAACAGGGCTTGCTGATGAAGAAGGTTTGAGGCTGAGGTGGTGGGCGGAAAGGAATGAGAGCAGCTACCGGGTAGATGGCAAACAATGAGAGAGGAAGAGTTTTGTGGAAAAATCAAGAGTCTTGTTCTGCCATATTTGTCTTACCCATAAAACCCTGAAGAGCAGATGGCAGCCGGACAGGTGGGTGACAAGCCTGGCATTCAGCAGGGACTGGGCTGCAGCTGGGGTGTTTCAGAGTCATTACCTCATCGTGAACTCCAGAAGGTCGTAGACAAGATCCATGGCCACAGATGTTTTGGCTTCTGATGGGAAGAGGCTCTCCTTCCACTATAAAGAGGAAGGAAGGAGAAGACTGTACAGTTGCTGGTGTTTGTAGATTTAACGGGGAGGTGAGGGCAAAGGAGGGCATGTCCACTGGTTCAGTAGACACGGGAGAAATGGCATGGTTGCTGAGGTCCAAACTCATGCATTTAGCGTGTAACCAGATGCCCATTGTGTGACCTTGAGGTTGTCCCGCCAAGTGGCCGAGGTGCGGACACAGAAGGTGGAGAGCTGGGCACAACCAAGGGTGTTCATCAGGTGGGCACTGTAGGGGGAGGGGCAGTTTGGCTGGGATCCAGTAATGGACTCTTCACCCCTGCAGATGGAAGCTGTTCTCAGATACATTTTGGCTTTTGTTCAGATTACTCTTTCTGAAAGTGTCCCACTGTCCTCCTTGTGTCCTGGCTATGGGAAGGAGAAGCCAGAAGTCAGTATGTGAACAGTGTGCAGAAAGAGGAGGCTTCTGGGGCTGGGATGGCCCAGGCGGTATAAGAAGCTCAGCACAGATACCCTGACTTAGAAATGTCACGGATTTTGCAGCTCATAGGGAATAGTCCAGCCTTCCAGTTTATAATTTTTTTTAAAGATTTTATTTATTTATTTGACAGAGAGGGAGAGACAGTGAGAGAGGGAACACAAGCAGGGAAAGTGGGAGAGGGAGAAGCAGGCTTCCCGCTGAGCAGGGAGCCTGATGTGGGGCTCAATCCCAGGACCCCAGGATCACGACCTGAGCTGAAGGTAGACACTTAATGACTGAGCCACACAGGCGCCCCTATAATTTTTTTTTTTTTTTAAGATTTTATCTGAGGGGCACCTGAGTTGCTCGGTTGAGCGTCTGCCTTCAGCTCAGGTCATGATCCCAGGGTCCTGGGATCAAGTCCCACATCAGGCTCTCTGCTCAATGGGGAGCCTGCTTCTCCCTCCCTCTTGCCCGCCGCTCCCACGCTTGTGCTCTCTCTTGCTCTCTCTCTCTGTCAAATAAATAAAATCTTAAAAAATAAAAAAAGATTTTGAGGCACCTGGGTGGCTCAGTGGGTTAAATCCTCTGCCTTCGACTCAGGTCATGATCCCAGGGTCCTGGGATCGAGCCCCACATCGGGTTCTCTGCTCCACAGGGAGCCTGCTTCTCCCTCTCTCTCTTTCTGCCTCTCTGTCTACTTGTAATCTCTGTCTGTCAAATAAATAAATAAAATCTTTGGGGAAAAAAGAGAAAAAAAAGATTTATCTATTTGAGAGAGAGAATGAGTGAGACAGAGAGAGTATGGGAGGGGGAGGAGCAGAGGAGGAAGCAGACTCCCTGCTGAGCAGGGGGCCCAACCCAGGGCTCCAATCCCAGGACCTCGGAATCACCCAAGGGTGATTCCGACTGAGCCACCCAGGCGCCGCATCTTCCAGTTTAAATATCCTCTCTCCAGCATCCTCAATAGACTGTCTGTCTCTACTTGACCTCTTTCATTGATGGGGAGCTCACTGCTTTGTGAAACTGTGTCCTTTTGTCCTGTAAGCAGCAGCTCCTTTCTAGAGCCATGGCTAGAGCTCAGGTGTCCAGCAAGCTGGCCCTGCTCTTCAGGATATTTCCTTTCCTCATAGGCCCCGGCCGAGGGGCACACAGATGTGACTGGGAGCGTGAAATGGCTTTTTTCAGCCAACTATTCCAGCCTGTTAAGAGCTTTTAAAAAATCTTGATTCTGTAATATAGCGGTTATCCATCCCAGTGTTGTATTAATTCCAGTTTGTATAAACTGTCTTCTGTGTTTTCATTATTGCAAGGAATGTGATGAGAGACTTTAATAAGATCCAGATGTTTGTCTGAGATAGTCATCTAGTTAGCCTATCAAAAAAGGAATCGAAGTTGTTTGAGTATAACTTACTTTTGGTGCCCTCATGCGGGCACCTGGTAGTCGCTGTGTCCTAGGTAACTGCTCACACATCATGCTCAATGAACCTTTTTGAATTTTGTTAACTGTTGTTACACTTGTCTGACTTAATGAAAGTTGGAACTTTTGATGAGCGAGCTCGTCTCTGGTAACCTTCAGTTTGTAATATTTTCTCAGATATTATAATTTTTAATTTTGAAAAATTTTTAAATAAAAGATCTTATTATTATTTATTATTTGAAAGAGAGCTAGCTCATGAGCAGGGGGCAGGGGGAGAGGGAGAAGCAGACTCCCTGCTGAGCAAGGAGCCCCATGTAGGACTCAATCCCAGGACCCTGGGATCATGACCTGAGCTGAAGGCAGACGCTTAGCCCACTGAGCCACCCAGGCATCCAATGAAGATTATTATAATTTGGGGGGCACCTGGGTGACTCAGTGGATTAAAGCCTCTGCCTTTGGCTCAGGTCATAATCTCAGGGTCCTGGGATCGAGGCCTGCATCGGGCTCTGCTCAACAGGGAGCCTGCTTCCCCCTCTCTCTCTGCCTGCCTCTCTACCTACTTGTGATCTCTGTCTGTGAAATAAATAAATAAAATCTTTTTAAAAAAAGATTATTATAATTTTTAAATAAGATTCTATTTTTTTAAGTAATCTCAATACTCAAGGTGGGGTATTGAGATTACTTTAAGTAATTTAAGTATTTAAGTAATCTCAATACCCAACAACCCCACAATCATGAGTCACACACTCCAGCGACAGCTTGCCAGGTACCCCTTAAAGATTATTGACAGTGATTTTTCAAATTTTTCATTTTAATTTCCTTGAACCAGATCCCTTGAACTAATTCAAAGGGGCCCAGATCTGATCAATCAAAGGGTCAGAGGGTCAGATTCATATTCTAAGTTGATGGTGGCTCAGCTGCTTTTCCCATTCTGGTGATAATCTGTGTTATTCACCCATAGACCTTAATTTTTTGAGGGGTGTTTGGCAAGTGAGACAGTGGCCCAGTCTTGGTCACTGTGGTTTGGTGGTTAGGCGCATGGCCGGATTCAGACAGGTCTAGGTCAAGTCAGATTTCACCGCAGCCGCTGATCAACAGTGTGACTTGGCAGCCTATGTATCTTTGCCGAGTGTTAGTTTCCTCTGTAAAATGAGTGTCTCAGTTGAGGATTAAATCAAGCCTTTAATGAGATGCCTGGCGCTTGGTAACCATGTCTTCCATATGGCCATTAGGATTCTCTTAAGACCTGCTGCGTGGGGCTGGTGAGCACACTAGGGAACCCAGAAAGAAACTTGTTTGGTTGGCCTCCTAGGGGAAGGCAGAAGTGGTGGGTACAGACACCCTGTCCCCAGACCAGTCTGTTTTCAGGAGACAATGCTGGACACTCTTCAAAGGTCAGAACAGAGTATTTTGACCTTTGGCCCAGTGAGGAGAGAGTATTTCTTTCCTTTGTGTCCAGAGAAGATGGATTATAGATGGGTGAATATATATGTGCATATATATATACATATATACATATACATATATATGTATATATATATGCGCATATATATATATATATGCAGATTATAGATGATGGCATATTTCTTAGGCAGGCAGTATAGAATGAAAAGAAGATGCCTGGCCCCTTTTTGACTTGTGGATGTGAGATGTGCTGAGTGGAGGCCTCCTAGGGGCCTTAGGCTGCCATCCTGACAAGTGATAGGCCAGGATGTGGGGCTCAAAAGATGTGGGGCTCAAAAGGAGTGGTGGTCTTAGGCAGGGCAGGATCCTACTCCCCTGGTTATAAGGCCACAAGGCCTTGGAGATGTCCTCAACCTGCCCCCTGCCCCATCCCCACCCTCAGCGCTGTGGCTTCCTTAAGATCGGGTCTCTGCTGCTTCGGGCTGGGGTTCTGGCAGGAGGCCAGGAGGGCAGGTAACCAGAGCTGAGATTCTTTTCACTGCTATTCCTGGGCTGGGGCTGCACTTGGCAGGTGGTGCCAGGAATACAAGGGAGTGCCTTGCACTTCTGACCTCAGCGGCCAGATTAAGCCAGGGTCCAGTCAAGGCTGTGTCTTCTTGCAGAACAGGGACTCTGCAAATGTTGGCTGGTTGAGTGACGCAGGGAGTGTTTAGGGCCAGGAAAAGGCAGAGGTGCTCCTGGGCTGTGGGAAATAAGTGGGGGTGGGTATGGAGTGAGAGGAAAGAAGGGGTGCCAGACTTTAAAAAGGCCATCTTCCCTGATTGTTTTTCATCCTAGTAGGCATAAGGGAATGACAGGTGGCGGGGGTAGGGGATCAGAATGCTGGTGTCTCAGGCTGCAATGGCACTTGCCAGAGCCTTGGTAGCAGGTTAAATTATGGGAGATGGAGGGAGGTGTCCATAAGACCATGTTGGGGGACATGGCAAATGGTGAGACCCCTGAGTAGTATCTGCTTTTCCTCTCCCTAGCATACCCACACTCCCCAGAGTCCTGGCTGGAGGAGTGAGGCACCAAGGTCTATATATCCATGAGCCTGATGCAGGCCTGAGGTTATCATCCTCCCAGCCCCTCATGGGGCAAGGATGGGGGAGGTGTGGCTACTCCTTCCATATGGTGGCTATGGCCTTACTCAGGAATCTGGTGGCAGTGAGCCCAGCACCGTGCACCTGTCCAGTCACAGGAAGTGCGGGGTATGAGAGTTCTCCCCCGACTCAGCCTCCCTCTCAGGCTCTCTGGCAGAGTGACTCTTGGAGCTGAGCCACGATAATCTGAGTGGGGACTTTGGGTGTTGCTGTGGGATCTGGCTGTGGAGCCCTGGGGTGCCTGGGTCTCCCGGAGTGGTTGCACCTCAGCCACAACCAGCTGGCCTGCCTGCCCCTGGACGTCTTCACCACCCCAGACTCTCTGCTCTTCCTGGCTCTCTCTCACAACCTGTTTATCATCCTGGACCCCTGCAGCCTGTGGGGCCTGGGGAACCTGAGCAGTTCAAGCTAAGTCCCAAATGGCTGACCGAGCTGGGCAGAGCCAGGCTTGGGGGCCTCTTCTGTCTACACTAGCTCTTGCTGGCTGGAAACTGCTATGAGTGGCCTGGCCACCATGCAGGCCTGGAGGTCCCCTGTGGCTAGGAGTAACATCAGTGTGCTGGAAGCTGAGGTCTCTGCAGCCTCATTTGCGCCAGGCAGCCTCTCTCCAGTAGACGACTGCTTGCCACACCTTAGTTTCAAGGTGACTGCAAACACCTAGATGGCAGGCATGTGGCTGCTGCTGGCTAGTAACCCCTGGGTGCAAGACTGACCTGCAGTAGGCCTTTGGGAAACCTGGACCACCTGTGGCACTTGTGGGTGGTCAACCTGGGCAACCTGACTTCTCCTGGCCCTCACCAGTTGGGGGTGGTGCTGAGCGGTGCGGAGGCCCGGCTCTGCCTGCCTAAGACAGCTATTGTGCTGGATACCCTGGGCACCATGCTGGTCACTGTGGCTCTGGGCATGGCAGTGCACAAGCCCAGGTGGGGCTCCAGGGGAGCTGGGGAGTGGGAGAGCCTTCTGGAGAGGGAGGGGCTGCTGCAAAGGGAAGTGAAGGCAGCAGGAGGAGGGAAAGCAGATAGAGAGGTGGACATCAGGTAGAGATGTAGATGACAAAAAAGGCTGTTCTTCAGAAGTCTTTCCAGCTGAATTGTCGTCCTGGACAGGAGTGGGAAGAATGAGGGGGTGGGCGGCAGGGGGCAACAAATGGCTGTGTTCCTCTCGCAGGCATTCCTCCCACTCACCTGGTCTCTGCCTTAGCACAATGCTAGCATCTTTCCCAAGCCTAGAAAGGGATTTGACCCTTAGTACTTCTCAGCAACCTTCTAGGGACTAGGGCAGTAGAAGGCAGAGACTGGAGACCAGAGGGAATTAAGGTGGGAGGGGTACCCAGGGAAGCTTCATGAATCCGTCTCCTGCCCCTCCCCACACATGTCCCTGGCCACTGCTGTTGATAAAGTCATGAAGGTGGTGGGATGGGGTAGGGGTATTGTTCCCGTGGGGACAACCCAGTCAGGCTCCTACAACTATTTTGTGGGCGTACAGTGTCCCAGTTCCAGTCTTCAACACCTTAGCTTCCTCTTGAGGGCTCTGCATTCTTGTCACATTTGAATTGGGAATGGGTGAAGAGATGGAAAAATAAAGCCAAGGGAAAATTTGATTCTGTACTATGTACTTGTGGAAAACTCACCTCACGTGGTTGTCACTGGTGCATGGGGGGAGGTAAACAAAATGGCCTTTAATCCAAGTTTTTTCTCATTCCCTTCGTCTGGACATTCCTCTTTCCCACCCCCACCCCAGCATATAGGTACACAATAATCCCATTTCCTAGATGTTATATCCTAGATGGATATATCTGTCTCTCCCTCATGTTTCTGTTATGCCCAGGCTTTATTCCAGGGACTAAAAAATAAGATATGAGAGGTGTTGTATGTAGCTTTACTGGCTGAGTGGGAATTTTTAATTCACATGAGGCTCCTCTCCCCATCTCAGGCAATTGGAAGCAAACAGACCCGAATTAAACAGCCTGGTGGGAGTGCTTGTAGTCTTAACTTCAATACTGGAAGATGAATTTGTGTGTGGCAGGGTGGTGGTAGGGGGTGCAGGAAGATAGGTGGGGGTGGCTTTGTGGTGGCAATCCTGGAGTGCCCAGAACTTTCGCCCATTTACTGAACGAATTACTTACTGACTACCTACCATGAATGAGACCTACTGGCCACATCTTCTGTTCATTTATCTATTTAACATGTATTTCCTGAATGCAGCTCATCTACTAGGCTGCGAGGACATAGTAAGCAGGAATCCAAGACTGTCCTTGGCCCCACGAAGCTCACAATCTAGGGTTAATCTGGTCGTTAACAAAGAATCTAAAATATATAATTGCCATTGTGCTGAGGGATTCAAAGGAAGGGTATCTGATGTCAGGAAAACTTAAAATAGGGGGCTAAGAATTAACAAGGAGGCCAAAGGAGAAGCTGGGGAGGCCAGCTGGAAGCCTGCTGCTGTTAAACCAATAGAAGTTAGCAGGAGCACTGGAGCTGGAGAGAACAGACTGATCTGAGATGTCCCCTGTGTCCACATCGGATCTTGCTTTTTCTCTCAGGGGATAGAGGGAAGACAGACAGAGACCAAACTTCTCCACGAGTGACTTAGCCAAGGGAACACCTTACTCTAAAATTAAATAGAAGAAGAGAGATTTTGTGTATGTTTACACCATCTACCTACCCTCTGCTATGAGCTGGTACCATCACTGCCACACTGAAAGCACTGAACTACGCTGGGAAGTGGATGTCCTCCTCATTTTTTTTTTTTTTAAAGATTTTATTTATTTGACAGAGATCACAAGTTTGCAGAGAGGCAGGAAGAGAGAGAGGGGGAAGCAGGCTCCCCGCAGAGCAGAGAGCCTGATGCGGGGCTCCATCCCAGGACTCTAGGATCATGACCTGAGCTGAAGGCGGGGCTTTAACCCACTGAGCCACCCAGGTGCCCCTGGCCTCTTCATTTTACAGATGGGTCTTAGAAAGTGCAGGGGATATGCCCCAAGTCCGTTAGGGTTGGAGTTAGGATTGGAGCCCAGGTTTAGCAGCAAACACCAGTTCGTCCACGGCGCTGATATCCTGCACCCACTGTTCCTTCCTCTGGTCTAGTTTTCAATTTTGCATCCACGAGGAGGGGTCCTTAAGCCCCAGAGCAGGGAGAAAGGATGAACTCCGCAGCTGGAACACATCCTTCTGTCCGGAACTAGAGAGCGAGAGCACTATTTCCCGTCGGAAGGGGAAAAATGCTGTCCTCAGCCCCGCCCCCGCCGCCTCGCGAGATCCGGAAGTTGCGTGTCGCATCCCGGCGCCAGCCTCCCCGTCGGGGGTGACGCCGCAGCGGACTGCCCTTTCCCAAGATGGCGTCGAAGATGGGTTCGCGACGGTGGATGCTGCAGCTGATCATGCAGCTGGGTTCGGTGTTGCTCACACGCTGCCCATTCTGGGGGTGCTTCAGCCAGCTCATGCTGTACGCTGAGAGGGCCGAGGCGCGCCGGTGAGCGGGCCCACGCGGCCGCCGAGCGCGGTGGGGTGGCGGTACGGCCCGTCCGAAGAACGGGGGTGCAGTGAGGTGGGGAAGAAGTTGGGACCCTTGGGCTGGGGAAGAATTGGGATCTCGGGCTTGTTAGGGGCCCTGGTCTGGGGCAAGGTGGGCATCGAGCGTAGCGCAGCGGTCCTGGCCGTGAGAAGGGCCTCCGGTTCAGGGGCGCAGGGGAGCTTGTGGGAACTTAGGGGGTCGTAAGGCTCTTCTCCCGCTTCATTCTGTCCTCGTTGCTTCCTCCCCTCTCCGGCTCGCAGGAAGCCCGACATCCCAGTGCCCTACTTGTACTTCGACTTGGGGGCGGCCGTGCTGTGCGCCAGCTTCATGTCCTTTGGAGTGAAGCGGCGCTGGTTCGCGCTGGGGGCCGCCCTCCAGCTGGCCATTAGCACCTACGCCGCCTACATCGGGGGCTACGTCCACTACGGGGACTGGCTGAAGGTGAGCACCTCGGCCCAAGGCGGGACTTCGCTAGGGGGCTGGGGAGCCCGAGGCCAGTGCCCAGTGACCCCGGGGCAGCGGGTAATGCATGGTGCTAGCCAGTTGCATAGTGTGAAGCCTGGGAAGGCAGAACCCCTAGGCTTGTGGAGATTGTTACAGACTGCAAAGATGAAAGGCCCTCAGAGACCACACAAGACTGTCTTTCAGGGCGTGAAAACTGAGGTGCAAAGATGAGAAACAGACTTCCCCAAAGTTACACGACAGTTAGCATTGCAGGTGAGGCCAGAACCCTTTATGCCATTAGTTAGTAATGTCAGAATATAGGGCAAAAGGGACCTTGGAGAGTACTGGTTCCAGCCATCTGATTTCATGAAATTTAATTAATTTAGGGCGGCATGTAAATCTGAAGTGCCAGAACCTGTACCAGGTGCTGCAGGTGTGTAGATAATCCTGGACAGAGGCAGGGACTGTCAGTCCAGTGGGGGTGGCAGATGTGCGAACAACTACCGGACAGTGGGATCCCTGATTTTTTTTTTTTTATGGGATAGACTATACTCTATAGCAGAAAGAACATTGGGATTCGAGTCTGTACACCTGGAGGTGTAGAGGGGGCAACTCTTGGTATCTGGACACTTTCTGTAGGACCTTGGACAATTTTAGTAATCCCCTGGGCCTCAGTTTCCACTTCTGATAAAAAGAGTTCTATCTCTGCTGCACCTGCCCACCACACTTGGAAACGGTAAGAGGGTTCATCGGATGGAATGGGATGTATAGAGATGGGCAGTGCTGTGCTCTAGACAGCCAGGAGAAAGGTGGTGGCTGCAGTTCCTGACTGGGGTCCCCTCGCCTCGGTCCAGGTCCGGATGTACTCTCGCACAGTTGCTATCATCGGCGGCTTTCTTGTGTTGGCCAGCGGCGCTGGGGAGCTGTACCGCCGGAAGCCCCGCAGCCGCTCCCTCCAGTCCACCGGCCAGGTGTTCCTGGGCATCTACCTCATCTGCGTGGTAGGTTGGGGGGTTGCTGGTAGGTTGGCTGGAAGTGCTTGCCTGGGAGTGAGGCAGAATCCAGGGAGGTGGGCAGAATAAGGCCCTGCATATATAGTTCCTGATGGTCTGCCTCCTGGACACTGCCCCAGCCAGCTATTGGGCTCAGGAACCATTCAAGTGCCTGAGACCTGGCTGAGGGTCCCTTCTTCCAGCATTATTGCCACCAGGGAGAGAAGAGGTTGGATTGACTGTCCAGTCCCAAGCCTGAGAGTCAGCAGAACAGGGTGGACTGGTCCTCTCGTGGCTTCAGCCTGCAGAGGACTGGGAGAGGGAGCAAAGGAGAGGTTTGGTGGGATTCAGACACCAGATGGGGCTCTGTTGCTTAGAGTTGGTTGGAGTAGTGAGTTATGGTACTCCCTAGTGGACGACCTAGGGGGAGCCAGTGTGGCTGGGGACCTGGACAGGCTCCAGGTCACTTGGCTTCATCTTGGTTCCTGGGCACCATATCCCATGTGCAGAGCTCTGTACTCAGAGGTGAGAGCCCCAGTCTGGCAGCGGAGACACGCTTCTGCCCTCCTGAGCCCCAAAGGTGAGGAGAGACAGGCCCTAACCTCCGGAGTTCCCTAGCCTGTGTGGGGGGAGATGCAGGCCCTCCTTTTAGAGAGCCCCAGGTCTGAGCCAGGAGTCAGGGGCCCCGCTGGCAGAGGCTGACTTGCAGTTGGCATCTCAGGGCCAGCTGTCCCCAGACAGGCTCCTCAGCCTGCAGGAGAGACTTATAGGATGGTGTGTCTTTAGGCCTACTCGCTGCAGCACAGCAAGGAGGACCGGCTGGCCTATCTGAACCATCTCCCGGGAGGGGAGCTGATGATCCAGCTCTTCTTCGTGCTGTACGGCGTCCTGGCCCTGGCCTTCCTTTCGGGCTACTACGTGACCCTGGCTGCCCAGATCCTGGCCATTCTGCTGCCCCCCGTCATGCTGCTCATTGATGGCAATGTCGCCTACTGGCACAACACACGGCGCGTTGAGTTCTGGAACCAGATGAAGCTCCTTGGAGAGAGTGTGGGCATCTTTGGGGCTGCCGTCATCCTGGCCACTGATGGCTGAGTGGCACGGGGAGAGGCCGAGATGGGCGCAGCAAGCCACCGAGGGCCACCCGCCTTCCTGCTTGCTGGCCCCGTTGTTTCCTTCTGCTTTCCACTCTGTTGGTTTGGTTCTTTGCTGTGTGTGTATGTGTTGGTAAGAGGCAAGTCTCTTCCCTGGTACCTGGGCTCGGCCCTGGGTGGGTGGGAGCCCCGCTCACGATGCCTTACAGGGCTTTTTCCTGTTCGGTGGTGGGAGACCTGAGGCCAGCTGCTCCCTGGGTCTCCTGTCTCAGAGAAGGGAGTAAGGCAGGGCTTGGGGGGGGCTACTGAGAATGGAAGACAGAGGAAGACCATGAACCAGAAGTGAGCAGATGTGAAAAATTCCTTTTTGAACCTGGCCAAGCGCAGCTAGGCTCTACAGTGCTTTCTGGAGACTGAGACTGAGACTGAGACTGTGTGTGTTGACACGTGTTCGGGGCTGGGAGGAGCCAGGGGCCAGGTGCCGCGGAGTGCGTTCTCAGGGTGTGCTGGAGGCAGAAACAGCACTTGCTGTTGCCCCACCTTGAAAGCAGAGCAGGCCGCTGCCCGGGGTGTGCGGGGGGTAGGGCAGGCGGTGGCTAGCTTCCTGCCTCCTGCCTGATGTTTCCAGCTCTATGGTTGGCCTGGTTGGGGTGAGTGCCCTCCCAAAGACCAGACCACACAGTCCTCCAAAAATAAACATTTTATATAGACATTTGGCTTTGCTTCTCTGTTCTCCCCGCAGGGCACATTGCCATTGGCTGGGATTGATCTTGGGTTTTTTGAGAGACCGCATCTGGTTAAGCCCCACTTTGGTTCCCCCGTGATCTCTGCCCTGTTCTGAGGGTTCCCACAGGCCTTTGGCCGTCTAGTCAAGATCCTCCCTGTATTCTGCCTTTGATCCATCGCCTCGGTCCCTGTGTCGTAGCTTGTCTCTGCCTACCCTTTTTTCCTCCTGGTTTCTTTTGAAGAAATCTTTGGTGAGGGCAGCTGGCAGGGGGCAGGGGGGCTAGCATTGAGTGTCCACTCTGAGGATTTTACATCTTACAGATGGGGCAAATGGAAGCTCAGAGAAGGTGAGCAGCTTCCCTCAAGCCACAGAGCAAATGCAGCCACAGCTGGATTCCAGGTCGGGCCTGTCTTAATGCCCACACACAGCTGTGCGCTCTGTCACCCCTCTTCTGAGGGAAGGCAGAAGCTGCTCCTGGGGTTTGGTTCTGTCATGGCCCTGCTGTGCCATGATGGTCCTCTCCCTGCTTGTCCATGCACCTCCTGATTGAAAGTAGCCTGGCGACCAGCATGGGGCCTGTCACATCGCGGGGGTCAAAAATGTGGAATGAGACCTCTGGCTTTGGGCTCCTGCTGGCTGAGGTGTTCTCAGCAGATGGACACAGCCTCCAGTGGGTCTAGGGGAAAACATCCAAGTCTGGGCCTTGCTTGGAAAGAGAGCTGGGGCTGCTGTTGGTCTGGTCTGTGGGGTGGAGGGGAGCCCCACTGGGGGCTGCTGACATCCAGGTGAGGGAGACGGTGACAGCATTCATCTTGGAGGCACTCCATCTCATTTAGCTCCTCTCTTCCCTCTGGGAGCCCCCTGGTTCTCCAGCCCTCAAGATCTTGCTCCCAGAAGGTCACTGCTCATTTCCTTTCAAGTGTGAGCTGACTCTCAGACAAGTATTTGTGTTTTAATCAAGGCCTCCTGAAAAGTTGTAAGACCCAAAGGGATTAAAGTAAGTGGTGGACTATCAAGCAAATGGGGGTGATATTTTGGATAAGGGGGTCTCGAAACAGAACGGAGGCCACAGAGACTGGCCCACCTTTAAGGTTCGCCCTGAAGGCAAACCGGCAAGCCCTCGACCCTGGCTTCCCAAATCTCTAGACTGAAAAAGGAAGGCCATCTGGTTATAGTTATGGAGCCAGTGGTGAGGGTCCGGGGTTGTCTTGGACACACCCTTCTTCCTGGGCTTGTGCCCTCTTGGGCGCCCCCCTCTGGACAGAGTAGAGTAGGAGCCGCTTCCTTCTCTGCAGATCACTTAGCCATCAAGCCTGGTCCAGCCTGTGGCTGCCTGGGATCATCACCTCCAGCAGGCATGACTTTGGTTCACCCTGGTTGTCCCAGGGCCTGAAGGGCAGGCAGTGAGGGTCAGCTGCCTGGGTCAGAAGCTGGCTTGCAGAAGGAGTCCGGCAGCCCCTTGGCATGGTTGACCAGCTCATAAGAGTCCCGGATATCGGCCAGGCCAAACCAGAAGAAGATCCACTGCTTGTTGGAGAAGCTGCCATCACTGTGTTTGAAGTACCTGGTTGGGGGGAAGGAGGCAGCTTTTAGGGCAAGCTTTTAGGCATGCCATCTACATGCTAGGCACCCTGCTGTTATCCGGTTTCACCCTTACAGCAGCCGCCAAGAGCCTGGTGGTGTGGTATGCTCTTTGCACAGAGAAGCAGCTAAGGCCCGGAGAAGCTAGTTGACCTGCCAGAGTCCCAAAGCTAGGAAGCTTAGACTGAGGACGTCCTTTGCTCTGTGCCTCCAGGGGAGGGGTTCTTGTTCACCTCTTGGTCCCCACACAGCTGGATGAGGGCATAGTTGTAGAAGGAAAGAGAAAGGAGAGACCATTATGCTGGAGCTGCAGTAGGCCTGGGGTCAGCGCTTGGCCATTAGGCCGGGAATAGAGACTGGAGGATCAGGACTCTTCTAAGGACGCTGGGAGAGTCAGGGAGTGTCTTCAAGGAATCCACTGCAGTGGGACAGAGCGTGTTTAAGTGTGCTCTGCTTCTGGGGAAATCTCAGATTCCGTGTGTGGTCTGCTCCTTGGGGAATGTGGGATCACATGGAGTGGAGCCTTTTCCTTGGGGGAGGCCCAGCCTTCGGGGGGCGTGGCTGTGGAGAGCTGGGGCGGGGGCGGGGGGCGGGACCTACCAGGGATTGATGGGGTTGGTGACGCGGGAGCGCCAGAAAAGCGTCTGCAAGTCCCGCCGCAGGCACTCCCAGAGCATCTGGCCCGAGCCTTGTCCCTGGCGGCTGGAGCTCACCACAAACTTGTCTAGATATGGGGTGCCTCCCAGTACGGGCTCCGTGGTTAGAATGGCGGCCGCGTTGTACCTGGCGCAGCAGGGGAGAGGCAGGCTGGGACCTCTCTTAGGCCACAAGCTGCCCAGCTCTGTCCCTCGGTCCCTGTCCCCTGGGTCCCGCAGGCTCACCCCTCAGAAACGTAGACAGAGTGCAGCCGTGGGCGCAGCGAGGCCAAGTAGTCGTCCCGGAGCTTCTTGCCGAAGCTGGCGTTGACCAGGTTCACCAGGCGGCGCTGGTCCAGGCTGTCCAGGCTGCGCACCCGCAGCATCCGCTCTGCGTTCTTGAACAGGGTCCCAGACCCTGGGGGTGGCGCAGAGCGCGAGGGGTTGGTTAGTTTAGCCCGAGAGCCAGGGCCCATCAGCTCCTGCCTGTGCTCTGCCTGGTCGTCGGAGGGGGGAGGGGTGTCCGGATATGACAGGGGCCAGTGGGACAGTGGCCCTCTTGGGAAGATCTCCACGATGAAGTGATCTCTGCGGTCAGCAGAGATACGTGCAGGATTTTCATACGGGGAGAAGCTCTCTCCTGGCAGTTTGTCCCTCAACTTCGGTCCATCGTGCGGAGTCCCACCTACTTCCCCTAGACCCGCCTGCCTCCCCCAAAACCCTGTCTTGCCTGGTCTCCGCCCCCGCCCCGCCCCGCGGCGCGGCCCGCACCCTTGTTGCTGAAGAGCTCGGTGAGCAGCGTGGCGGCGGCGGCGATGACGGCCGAGGAGTGGTGCGGCAGGCGGCTGAGCACGTCCACGATGAGCCGCATCTGCTGCCGTTCCTTGGTGCTCACCCACTCGGCGTTGCTCACCACGTCCAGGTCGGCCGGCAGGTTCACGTTACTCAGGACCTGCGTCCAGGCCCAGGGGGTGAGCCTCTGGCCCGCAGCCGGCCGCGGACGGCGCCCCTAACCCCCACGGACCCCTTTACCCTCGCACCCTCCCGGAGTCCTCGGCTGAGGAGGGTTCGGAACTGGGCACCAAGCCATTCCCTAGCCACCCGGCTTGACTCTGGGGCCCGTCAGGGAGGCGAGCAGGGAGCCCAAGAAGGACTCAGCCGGGACCGGGGTCCCGCGAGCGGCGCCCGAACGGAGGGGATACACCTTCTGACTGCTGTCGCGCAGGCCTCCTGTGTTATTGAGGAAGATGATTTTGGTGGGCTGTAGCGCCTTGGCCAGAGCCGCGGTCACCTCCAGCGAGTCGAGGAGGACGGAGCGGCGCGCCGTCGTCTCCCCGATGGGGCACAGTATGGGGATGCTGCCGGACTCCAGGCACCACTGTAGCAGGTCGGTCTCCACGGAGACGATGCCGCCGTAGCTGTGGGGCCAGACGCTGTGCTCAAGAGGGCCCCCTCCAGGCCTGCGGGGCTGGGGCGGGGCGGGCGGCCGGGCGAGGTCTAAGGACGCCGGGCGCACGCGGGACCCGCACTAACCTGGCGTGAGGGGCGGGCTCAGCCGCGCTCAGCACCGAGCCGCCGCCGAAAAAAGGCACGGCAGGGGCAGCGTTGTGCCGCAGCTCATCCACCAGCACCTTGCAGTTCTGGGCCAGCTGTGCCTTAGCCTCCCAGAAGGAAAGGCAGCCGGAGGGCGCCGTGGGAGCGGGCAGCCCTAGGACAACCAGGGGCTTCATGTCCATGCGCTGCAGGAATGCCAGAGCGAAGGCCAAGTTGGATACGGCGCTACTGCACTTGAGTACCTCCTCGTCCACCTGTGGGGGAGGGAGCGTTCAGAAGGGGCAACACTGGCCCTGACTCCCGCAGCCTGACCACCCCCCACTCCCAGCCCTGTCGGTGTCCCCTGCCCTGCCCAGGAGCAGTCAGGCCCCATTCCTGGCTACCGGCGCCCACCTGCTCCGCCCTTTGCCCCGTTGGGTCTTGCCATCCCCTTATCTCGCATTGGTGTTCCTCCCTCTGTGCCTCCCTGCGACCTTGGACTCTATGAGTTCTTGGGGGGAGGGGTAACCCAGGCACCTCCTGTCCAAGTTCCCTACTTGGGTTCCCATCTGAACCCATAATCGCGCCCACGGTGTGTGTGCGTGGTGGGGAGACTTCTCCAGCGCATCACACTTGGGGGATTACGGTCCCCCAGTCTCCTCGCCTGGGCTGGGCGTGAGACTATGGGAGCAGCGCGCAGCTTCACCCGGCGCCGGGCACTCGTCCCGGCACCGTCTCACCCTTTCAGCTTCCGCTGTGCAGAGTCGCAGCGGGTCCCGCCATGCCTGGCGACACGTCGCCGGACAGCCCCCATACATCCCGTCGCTGTGGCACGGCCGGCGCCGGCCTCCGCTCACCTCGATGACTGCGAAGGGCTTGTCTGCGGAGTGGTAGCAGGTCTGGAACTGCGTGAGCCAGTGGCGCGCCTCCCCGGGGCTGGCTCCGCACTGGTTCAGAAAGGCCTGGATGTCTCGTTGCACCAGCGAGCGGCCGGCCGGGGGCCCCGGGGGGTCGGGAGGGCCCGGGGGCGCCGGGGGCGGTGTCCATTCCTGCTCTTCCGGGGCAGGCGAGCGGAGGTCGTCCTCGGCGCCCTCGGGCCCTTCCCGTGCGGGCTGGGCCGGCGCCCAGGCGGTGCTGAGCCGGCGACCTGGGCTGGCGCTCCTGGCCGTCCGCCGTCGTGCGCTGCCGCTCAGTCTCCGGGCACCCCCAGGGCCTCGGGGACCGCGCAGCCTTCCTCCCACGGAGGTGGTCCGTAGGGCCCAGGCCAACCGCGCCGTCGCCATGACAACCAGACTGGCTGGTCCCCCCACGAGTGCGCTTCTGTCCACAGCTCCCGGCTCTGGGGGGCTCTTAACCTGCTGCAAGGCGGGGCTGGACCAGCCCGGGCGGGGCGCGGACTGGGGGCGCAGAGTCTTCTCTGGGTGCATTTGAGGAGGGTCAGGCAGGGCATGGGTCAGAGGGCGGGGCCACCAGTATCCCCCGCCCCTGGGCGGGGGGAGCGGAACCCACTAGCGCCGGTCACGCGGCAGAGATAAGGGGTGGCGAGGTGTCTTTCATCTGCTGCCAAGGCCGGTTCCAGGAAGGGCTTAGGAGACCCAGGGTGGCTTTGGCGGTTTGCGGGTTCTGGATGCTTAAACGGGAGTGTGAGGAGGGCAGGAGGGGAGAGCAAGTGGCCGCTGCCGCTGTTGCCACGGGACTGAGGGAGGAGACCGCAAGGAGAGGCAGGGAGGAGTGGAAGGAAGGTGCAGGTGTGCCAGCTCTGCTGAGGGCGGGGATGCCTCTGTCCTATCATCAGAGATCAAAGAAGATTGGAGTCATAAGGTTACCAGGGTTTGCAGGCTCCAGACAGTGGGTACCACTTGGAAGAATTTTGTCATATTCTTAAATCACCCCTTCTTATTTATTTTAGTTTACTTTTTATTTTTATTTTATTTCATTACCTTGTTTGAAACCAGGCCATCAGCTATATGCTCGAGACTGTAAGCACTGGGAAGCCAGCTTCAGTGTTCTTTTCCCAAACATAAGCCCTTTTCCACCAAGACAAGTGTCCAGATCTGATGGGAAAGGGAACCGAAAGGGGAGTCACCCCTTATTAGTATGAAATTTTAAATTTAATTTTATTATTTTTTTAAAGATTTTATTTATTTATTTGACAGAGACCAGAGATCACAAGTAGGCAGAGAGGCAGGCGGAGGGGGTGGTGATAGGAAGCAGGCTCCCTGCTGAGCAGAGAGCCCCATGCGGTGCTCAATTCCAGGACCCTGGGGATCATGACTTGAGCCAGAGGCCTTCACCCACTGAGCCACCCAGGTGCCCCTTAGGAAACTTTTTAAATTTAAAATTTATCAAAATTTATCCCTGTCAAGATTGTAACTAGAGAACCAGTATCCCCTTGCTATCATCAGAAGAAAGCCTTAAGAATAAAGCCAGAACGAAATCTTAATCAGTTCCAGCCAGCTAGTGTTGCCAGCTCTCTTGGTAACACAGAAGGCCGGCGAGTGCCCAGTGTCAGAAGCACCCTGCAGCCTGGGAGGCTTTCTGCTGACATGTGGAATGCCAGGCACTGTGCAAAGCATTTCACATATAATAATTCATTTCGTCCTCACGATGACGCCAGGATGGGTATTATTATTCTGCCCACTTTACAGGTGAGGAAATCAAGGCACAGAACAATGGGAAGGCCAAGGTTGTTCCTCTCATCAACAGTGGGGCTGTTCTTTGAAGCAAAGCAATTCTGCTTCAGCTGCATGCTCCTAAACAAGATTTGAAAAGGACCTGAAAACTTTCACAGGATGTGATTCACTGTGACTTGATACTGTATCCGCCTGCTGCCAGAAGCACCCCCCACACTATCCGTTGTACACATCCTGCGCTTCCGTACTGTACTGGGTGCTGGATCCCCCACACGCTGTCCTTGTAAAGGAGGAAAGCAAGTGTGAAGGAGCAGTGACTTGGCCAAGGTCACACTGCTGTTAGCGTCACTGCCAGACGTTGGGCAACCTAAGTTCTCGCTACTGCTCACTTCTTCCTTCTATGCAGTTCTGTGTTCCCTGGGCTGGGGGTCAGGACTCTGGGGGCTCTGCCTGAACCGCCAGTGGTGGCTTGAGCTGCTTCTCTCCTGAGTATCTCAGAGGATGCTGGGGGAACACGCCCACCCTGTCCCAGGATCCCCCGCCAACACACTCATGCCTGCACCCACACGTGCGCACACACAACACACACAGGTGCTATCCTGGGCAGGAGACTCCTGGCAGGGGGAGGGTGGAGCTGACCTTTGTGACCTTGTCCAATGACTTTTCCATTTTCCTACTTAGAAATCCTGGGTTCCCTTAGAGCATGGAAGGTCTGTACCCCCTACTCTGTGGGGGCACCTCTAGGGCCTTCTGTCTCTTTGCAATTTACTCCTGCCCACCCCCTACTTCCCTACACTTCCCAGAATCCCCCAGGGGAGGTGGTCCTAGCTCCTGGGGGCACTAATCACTTTCCAAGCCTCTCATCGGTGCTCCCACCCTCCCTGGCCCTGCCCCACTCAGGATTCCTCCTTTCCTGTCTCTCTGCCCCAGCTCTGTCCTCTCTTCACGCCTCTCCCAAACGTATGCCTCTTCCAGGCCCTTTCCCCCTCCTCCCAACTCAGGGCCTCCATGAGAGCAAGGCTGACTTCTCACTTCAGACGGGAGCTCCCTGAGGGCAGAGTGGATGTCTCCCTCCGACCAGGGGCCCACCCATTTCAGCCCCATTTCCCATAGGCTGGTGGGGCAGACAGGGGCTGGGGAACTGCTTCCTACTGCCCCACTGCCTTGGGCTTTAGCCCAGAGGGCCGTGTCCCCAGGCAGCCAATGGGCCCAGGGATACCCTGAGTAGATGATTAACTCTAGGCCCAGTGACCCTGGGGCCACTGTGTCCTCACTGCCTCTCTCTGGGGGAAGGCCAGCCTCTGGTTGGAGAACTGGCCCTGCTTTGTGGAGGAGATGAGTGTGGGTGTAAGAGGTCAACACCCCTGCCCGACCCCACCCCTCCGAATTGAAGGCCGCCAGGATCCCTGGGGGTCTGGGTTCCAGAGAGAATTTTCCTCATTCCCCCTAAAGCAGGCCGTCGTTTTGTTTTTCAGAGCAAAGCTTGTTGTCATTGTGCCCAGAATCAGGCTCCTGTCTTCTCACCAGGCCCTGGGTCATGGAGATGCTGGGAACAGACACAATCCGCCAACTCCTCCAGACACTTCCCTCAGCACGGGCTGCAGCCTTGAGCACGGGAGCTGGTTTGAAGGGCCAGGCTGTCCCTCCTACTAGAGCCCTCCTTGGCTGCCCCTCAGGACAGGTAGGTGTGGAAGTGACAGGAATTCAGCCAGTCTAGGGGCCGGGATGACAGCTGACGGTTCCAATCAAAGCACCTGAGGGGAGATACACACACACACACAGAGTACACAAATGTAACATCCCACACCATCCACTAGGCTGCACGCAGAAACACAGATGTCTAGACACACAAGTGTACGGAGATCCACAGAACAGTGGAGACCCACACCACTCGTTGTCACACAGGTGTACACATGGCGAGATGCACATGTACAGGCACAACAGGTGAACAGAGAGACACGGGTCCACCCAGACACGCATTCATGTGCAGAATTATGCCAATTTACACGCGCGGCCACTGGGTCATTCATAGGAACACAGACATGTACATGTGGGCAGGGGCTGAGAACACACAAAGACATACCAGCTGTTATCAGTGACAACTATGGGGACACTTAGATCTGGAGACATGAATGTATGTGGACTTTTGTGTGTGTGTGGGCACGCGCACACTCACACACACACTACATACAGAGTTAGAGGCGGACACCCCCCCCCCCTGGCCCGAGTTCACACACGTCTACGCACAGACAGAGGCACAGAGCTGTACTCATTCACACACCGTGATGGGGTCTGGCATGGGTGAAGTGGCCAGGAAACATTGAAGGAAGGAAGGAAAGAGAAGACAGAAGGAAAAAGGTGGAAAGGGAAGCCTGGCTCTGTGGACCCTGTGCTGTGGGACTGGCTCGAGGACCACCCGACAGCCCCAAGGTGGCCCTCTCCGTCCGTGAGGAGGGAGAGCCCAGCGGGAGAGAACAGAGGCCTTGGTCAACCACAGTTTTGTGAGCACGTATTATGTGCCTGGTCGTGAACGGGGTGCTCAGAGGACGCAGTCCTGTTTCCCTGGCTGGAGACCAGCAGGCCTGGTGCTGCCACTTCCTTGGTTGCCAGGGTTTGGGCAAGGCACTTAACTTCTCTGGGCCCCCGTTGTCTCCCCTGTAAAAGGGGGGGGAAAGAGAATAAAACTTAATCTCATGCGCAGTAGTGAAGACGGAAAGCTCTCCATGGGCACGCAGTCAGCCAAATCCACACTGTGGGAAACCATAGGACAGACAACCTGGTTTCCTCAACAGGTAAATTACAAGGAAAAGAATAAGAGAGAGGAGGGCGGAGTAGATGAAAAGGTGTGTGTGTGTGTGTGTGTTTTATGGATTCTATTTTAAGTAATTTCTACACAACTCTGAGATCAAGAATCATATGCTCTACTGCCTGAGACAGCCAGGGCTCTCCCTAGAAAAGACTGATTGATTGATTGATTGATTTTAGAAAGAGTGAGTGCAAGCTGGGGGAGGGGGAGAGGGAGAGAGAGAATCTCAAGCAGACTCGGAGCCTGTTATGGGGCTCAATCCCACAACCCTGATCATGACCTGAGCCGAAATCAAGAGTTGGTGGTTTGGGTGCCTGGGTGGCTCAGTTGGTTAAGCATCTGCCTGAGGCTCAGGTTATGATTCTAGGCTCCTGGGATTGACTCCAGCATTGAGCTCCCTACTCAGCAGAGATTCTGCTTCTCCTTTTATTCCTCCCTACTGCTCATGATCTCTCTCTTTCTCTCTCTCTCTCAAAAAAAAAAAAAAAAAAGAGTTGACAGCTTAACTGACTGAACCAGCCAGGTGCCCCCCCAAAAGATTTATTTTTTAAATTAATTAATTTATTTAAATATTTTTATTTATTTATTTGACAGAGAGAGAGAGAGAGAGATTACAAGTAGGCAGAGAGATAGGTAGAGAGAGAGAGGAAGGGAAGCAGGCTCCCTGCCAAACAGAGAGCCCGATGCGGGGCTCGATCCCAGGACCCTGGGATCATGACCTGAGCCGAAGGCAGAGGCTTTAACCCACTGAGCCACCCAGGTGCCCTTTTTAATTTATTTTAAAAGATTTTATTTATTTATTTGAGAGAGAGAGAGATCACGAGCAGTGGGGAGGGATAAAAGGAAGAAGCTCCATGCTCAGCAGGGAGTCCTCCTGATGCAGGAGTCGATCTCAGACCCTTTGATCATAACCTGAGGCAAAGGCAGACGCTTCATAGACTGAGCCACTCAGGCACCCCCCCAAAAGATGTATTTTAAAAGTCTCTTTTAATCCTTATTTGAATTCTGAATCAAACAAGCCATAAGAAATGAGACAATTGGAAAAATTTGATCACAAAGGATATTTGATATATTAGTTTTTAGGTGTACTATGATTGTGTGTTATGTTTTTTCTTAAAGATTTTATTTATTTATTTGATAGAGAGAGAGATCAGAAATAGGCAGAGCGGCAGGCAGAAAGAGAAGAGGAAGCAGGCTCCCTACTGAGCAGAGAGCCCGATGTGGGGCTCAATCCCAGGACCCTGGGATCATGGCCTGAGCCAAAGGCAGAGGCTTAACCTACTCAGCCACTCAGGCACCCCGTGTGTTATGTTTTTAAAACTACTCCATATGCTTTAGTGTACATCCTGAATATTTATAGATGAAAGGATAAGATGTCTGGCATTTGCTTCAAAATAGCCCTGGAGTGGGGAGGAAAAAGACACAAGGCAGAGGATCAAAAGGTAAGAGAGGAAAAAAGTGAAGACAAGAAACAAAAACCAAAACCCTGGAAGGGACAGGGCGGGGTGGGAGAACAGAGACAGTAAGGCTCACTCCAAGTCGGGAGGTGGTATGTGTCGAAGCTGGACAGTGGGCAGAGGATTCATTACACTACCCTCCGCTGTGTATGATTGGACAAAAGAGAAAATTCAGGGAATCCCCATAGGTGCAAGTTAGCAGCCTGACACGTAAACTCCCCATAAAAGCAAGCTTTCTTCTTCCATGAGTACTTTTCCTTCAAGGCACAAAAATGTGAAATATTATATAACTCCACAAATACGTAATTTATGGATTGAAGAATTTCGGTTCCAAGTGTGCCATGAGCCTCTTGTCCAGCAGGGGGCTCCCTACTCTCCCCCTCTTCTGGCTGCTGTCCTGGGGGTGTGTCAAAAGAAGGAAGCTATCCCCGGTGTAAGGGAGATGTTGGAGGCCTGTTAGCGTTGGCCAAAGACCTTCTCTTGGAGACGAGAGAAGAAAACACACACACACACGGAAGAATCCGTCCATAACCCTATGATGGTTAGAGTCTTCCTACAGTCTACAATCTCTGGGGACTGGGAGTATTTAGGAAAAGGCTACTGTCTTTTTTATTTAATTAAATTAATTTATTTGACACAGAGAGAGAGATCACAAGTAGGCAGAGAGAGAGTGGAAAGCAGGCTCCCTGCTGAGCACAGAGCGTGTTGCAAAGCTTGATCCCAGGACCCTGAAATCATGACCTGAGCTGAAAGCAGAGGCTTTAACCCACTGAGCCACCCAGGCACCCAAAAGGCTACTGTCTTGAAGATCATGATGGCAGACTCTTGGTCCGATAGGTTCTAAGCACACGAAGTCGGTGTGATGATTATTACAGAGATGCTCGGAGACAGATGATAGACAAGTAGAGATAAAATTCTTGAGGCAAGGGCACCTGGGTGGCTCAGTGGGTTAAGGCCTCTTTCTTCGGCTCAGGTCATGATTCCAGGGTCCTGGGATCAAGCAGGCTCTCTGCTCAGCCTCTCTGCCTGCCTCTCTGTCTACTTGGGATCTCTGTCCATCAAATAAATAAAAATTTTTAAAAAATCTTAAAAAAAGAAGAAAGATTCTTGAGATAAGATTCTGGAGAAAGCGGAGAGCACAGTGGAGAGGTAGAAGGGGTTCCACCAGGAGTCACCCGGAATCCACAGGTGGAGATGGTTCAAGAAGAAAGGGGCAGCCCGCACCATAGATGCCTCAAAGCCTGAGAACAGGCTGCTGGTTTCACTTATCAGTGACTTTCCCATTTCAGTGTGTGTATGTTGGGGCGGGGGGTGGGGGGCTGTAGGGTAGGAAAGCCAGGTAGTAGACAGTTGGGGAGGGGACTGGGATGAGCCCACTGGAACTCTGGGAACTCCTGGCCGGAGAAAGAAGCAGAGCCTCCTTTAAAAAAAAAAAAAAAAAAAGATTTTATTTATTTGAGAGAGAGAAAGTGGGAGAGAGAATGAGAGGGGAGAAGGTCAGAGGGAGAAGCAGACTCCCCATGGATCTGAGTCTGATGTGGGACTCGATCCCAGGACCATGACCCGAGCCCAAGGCAGTAGCTTAACCAACTGAGCCACCCAGGCAGCCCCAGAAGCAGAGCCTCCTTATTCAAAACATGGTTCTTTACATCAACTGGGGGCTAGTTGAAAATGTGGAATCTGAGGGCCCTGCTCTAGGCCTACCGAATTAACATCTGCACTTTAATGAGGCCCCTAGGGGATTCTTTGGGGGTGTCAAAATCTGGAATAATAAACTGGAATAAATAAACTGGGGCAGAGGTGTGGGCGGGTCTCAGGAAGTCAAGAGAGGTGGCATTCAATATGGGGGTGTCCCTCGAGAGTTTGAGGTCAAGGAGGAGATGGAGGGAGAGGTGAAGGCCCTGGCGTGGAGCTGAACTTGGGGCTGTTGTGTTTATGGTTTTGCGGGGTGTTGTGTGGGACTCATGGGTAAGGTTAGGGGGCGCAGCGCTGGGTGGTACTTCTCTGACCCATGGCTGAGGGGATTACTCATCTGTGTGTTCCAGAGAGGAAAGAAGAATGTGCAGAGGTGAGTGAGTGTGTGTGTGTGTGTTTGAGGGTTCTGGCATGTATGAAGGGTGAGTTGGGGAGCAGAGCTCATATATATCTTTTGTGTGTTTTTGTGCTTTTATAAGTTAGAAGCCAACAAATGGAAGTTTCATAGGGTCCATCCTAATACGTGCGTGTCCCAAGGAGAAGGTGATGTGTAGGCAGAGAATTGTGGAGTTCAGGGCTTAGGAAACTGTCCTAAGGTTGAACAGCCCGCCTGCTGGACTTAGGGAACTCTCGGCCCCACCCGACCTGTCCTCCAGGGAGAAGAAACCCTGCAGATTGTAATTACATACTATTGCCACGAGAGGGCGGTGTCGGCTCGGCCCGGCGATTCGAAGACCGGGTGAGCTCCCAGCGAAGTTACAGCGGTTCGCTCCAGGAGCCGAGTGAGAACCGGTCCCCGGCAGCGAGTCTGGGGGCCGACTCTTGGCCTTGGGGCCCAGGCTTGCCGCCCCTCCCCCGAGCTCTGACTAACCTCCACCCCAGCCAATGCTCTTCCAGAGTCACCCCATCTTCGGACGCCGCTCTTCCATCCTGACACCCCCAACCTTCCTGCAAGTCGACCAGCCCTGGGGTGGGGAGAGAGTGAGCTAAGGGGGAGTCAGGACCAAAGGCGTTGAGGGGAGTGAAAGGTTCCCAAAGTTGGGAAGGTGGGGCTCAGGCGTCCTCAGTCGGTGCGCATGAAGGGAGCGCCCACGGTGGCCCGACAGGGTGCTGGACGAGTGGATCCGGGGACACAGGGCTCAGCCCTTGCCTTGATCTGGAGTCGTGGTTTCGAGTCCCAGCCTCACAGAGTGGCCTCGGAATGGCTTTGAGCAGGACTTTCCCTCCGACTGCGGGAACTTTCCTTTTCGTCTTCTCGGTGGGGAGGAAGCTGGCTTCCCTCCCGATTTACCGACTCACTGGTCGTTGCAGGTCGTTGAGAAACCCCGGGGAAGGTACCAGTGTTAGTGTGCCAGGGCAAGGGCAGAGGCGGGGAAGGGCAAAGCCCAGCGTAGTGAGGCCAGTGGTGTGGGTGCAGCTAAAGGAGACCGGGGAGCCCCTGTAAGATTTTGAGGAGTGGCCCAGTGTCTGCTGGGCTCCTAGAAGTTAAGGGTTGGTGGTGGGGGTGGGGGGGAGGTGGTGGAGCCCAGGCAGAGACCAGGGGTCTGACAGTGGGAGTGGAAGGAGCAGCTGGTGGTTCCGTTTAGGGCGTAGTTAATAAAAGGACAACAGCACAAACCTCAAAACACCAAACACCTTTTTTTTTTTCCTTCATTATAAAAGTAATTCAGGAGAATTACTGAAAACTAGATAAATAAACCTGTCTAGCCTACTAAGACAGTTGCATTTGGTCTTTCTTTCCAAGCTCTTTCTTATACATGAAACAAACAAGGATGGCTGTATTGTGGTGTGCCTGTAAATATTTCCCTGAGCTTCACTTAGGATGTCAGGAACATTTTTCATATTAGGTCCCTATATTCGTTTCCTAGGGTTGCCCTAACAAAAGACCACAGACTGGGTGGCTGAAAATAGCAGGAATATATGGTCTCACAGGTGGGGAGATTAGCCAGGATCAAGGCACCAGTAGGGCCACCAGAAACCTGTAGGGGAGAATCCTTCCTTGGCTCTTGTAGCTTCTGGTGTTTGCTGGCAGTCCTTGGCTTTCTTTGCCTTGAAGATGCCCCACTCCAATCTCTGTCTTTGGGGTCACGTGGCTACCTTCTCCCTGTGCGTGTCTCCTCTTCTTAGAAGGACACACAAGACATATTGGATTAAGTGTCGCCTACTCCGGTATGACCTCATCTTCATGAATTAAGACCACAACATCTTCCTTCCAAATAAAGTCCTATCCTGAGGTACTGGGGGTTAGGACTTCAGCATATCATTTTGGGGGACACAATTCAACCCGTCACACTTCCTAACTGTGGCTTTTATTGACTAAGATTTCAACAAGCGTAAAATTCCCTCATCTACTTAATTAATTTCTATTATTAAACATTCAATTTGCATCCAACTTATATATGATTATAAATATATTTAGAATTTCATGCATAGCATGTTCCTTCATACTGTCAAATGATTTTTTTTAAGGATAAATATTCAGAAGAGGGAATATCTGATTGAAGTTTACGGGAGGTTATGATTATATTTTCAGTTTGGGGAGAGTACAGGATGTGAGGAGACGAAGCACAAGGCAGAAAAGAATTACCCACAGGCTCATCCTCCAGAGGAAGCTTCTATGAGCGTGCCTTTTTTTTTTAAAGATTTTATTTATTTCTTTGTTTTTAAAGGTTTTGTTTATTTATTTGATAAGCAGAGATCACAAGTAGGCAGAGAGGCAGGCAGAGAGAGAGGGAAGCAGGCTCTTGGGGCTCGATCCCAGGACCCTGGGATCATGATCTGAGCCAAAGGTAGAGGCTTTAACCCACTGAGCCACCCAGGTGCCCCTTAAGATTTTATTTTTAAGTAATCTCCATACCCAAGGTGGAGCTGAAACTCAAAAGCAGGAGATCAAGACTGGGAGGGCTCCACCAACTGAACCAGACAGGCGCCCCCTGCTGTATATTTTTATATATACTTCTTACTCTTGTTTTTTCTGGGTTGAGATGTTAGGGCAGGTAACATTTTGTATTCTGCTTTTCCCACTTAAAGTTCCAAACAGCTTCTTATCGGAGCAACCTCATGATCAACTTTGGGGTGACTTCATAATGTTACATATGGGGATACTTTAAAATTTATTACTGAATATGCTATTATCAGATATTTATGCTACTTCGAAGTTTTCACTATTATAAATAAGTCTTGGTACACATTTTATGCATATATTGCTGAAATGACTTTATTTCAGTGGGTACCCAGAAACTGAACTCCTAGATTAAAGTGCATAAATGCTCCCGAGTCTTTGGAAGTTGCTTTTCAAAAGGGCTGTACCAATGCCCACTCATTAGCCGAGAATGGACGCGTATGTCTATTTGCCAGCACTCTTGCCAGCAGTAGTGTTATCATTTTATTTATATATTTTTTAAGTTTTGAAATCTTCCCAGGCAAAAGAGGGTGTTCTGTTTTGTCTTTTTTGGTGACCAGTGATGCCATTTGTTCTTATGTTTTTTTTTTAATTTTTTATTTTTTATAAACATATATTTTTATCCCCCGGGGTACAGGTCTGTGAATCACCAGGTTTACACAGTTCACAGCACGCACCAAAGCACTTACCCTCCCCAATGTCCATAACCCCCCCCCCCTTCTCCCCACCCCCCTCCCCCCAGCAACCCTCAGTTTGTTTTGTGAGATTAAGAGTCACTTATGGTTTGTCTCCCTCCCAATCCCATCTTGTTCTTATGTTACCTACCCTCTTTCAGAAGTTGTCTCTTCATGTCCCTTTGTCTTTTTGGAACCTAATGTTTTACATAGAGACATAGAGATCTGTAATTTCATTTTACGTATAAAAGATATTACCTTTGGAGGCGCCTCTCTGCTCAGCGGGGAGCCTGCTTCCCCTTCTCTCTGCTTGCCTCTCTGCCTACTTGTGATCTCTGTCTGTCTGTCAAATACATAAATAAAATCTTTAAAAAAAATATTACCTTTTGTCATATCTGTCGTATGGATTTTTTTTTTTTTTAAGTCTATTGACTCATTTAAAACTAGTTATTGGGAGGGATGCCTGGGTGCCTCAGTTGGTTAAGCTGCTGCCTTCGGCTCAGGTCATGATCCCAGGGTCCTGGGATCAAGTTCCTTGCTCAGCGGGAGCCTGCTTCTCTCTCTGCCTCTGCTTGCTGCTCTGTCTGCTTGTGTTCTCCCTCCCCCCTTTCTCTCTCTCTGACAAATAAATAAATAAAAATCTTTTAAAAAATAATAAAAAAATAAAACTAGTTATTGGGAAATGCAAGCTAAAACAACAGTAGGGGGCACCTCACTGGCTCAGTTGGTGGAGTGAGCGACTCTTGATCCTGGGGTCGTGAGTTCGAGCCCCACGTTGGATGTAGAGATTATTAAAAACAAACAAACAAACAAACAAATCCCCACAACAGTAAGATGCCACCTCACACACTGTCAAAAACACCAGAAAGTAACAAGGACTCACGAGGAGGCAGAGAAATTGGAATCCCTGTGAGCTGTTGGCAGGAATGCCAAATGGTGTAGCTGCTATGGAAACAGTATGGCATTTCCTCAAAAAGTTAGGAGGGTATGGGGTGCCTGGGTGGCTCAGTGGGATAAGCCTCTGCCTTTGGCTTGGGTCATGATCTCAGGGTCCTGGAATCGAGCCCCACATCGGGCTCTCTGCTCAGCGGGGAGCCTGCTTCCCCCTCTTTCTCTGCCTGCCTGCGCTCTCTCTTTCTCTCTGTCAAATAAATAAAATCTTTTTTAAAAAGTTAGGAGGGTAGATTTTATGTTACATGTATTTTTTGGGGGGTTTTATGTTATGTATATTTTACTGCAATTAAAAAAAAAAACCCAGGGAAGGAGAAAATAGAACAGATAGCCACTAAAAAACTTAATGGGTTTTATCCTGTGTAAAGTATGTCTGTGTGCTGGGCACGGAGATTATAAAAACAATAAGATGTCAAGGTGCCCATGCACCACGAGGATCCAAAGTGACATTCACACACAGTCTCATCTGCCTTTTGCTGGAGGATGGAGCAGCGGGGGGCCAGGGAGCATTTAGGGGTGACAGCCAACCCCAACCAGGGAAGGTGGGGTGGGGGTTGAAGGGAAGGAAGGTTCCTGGCGGGCTCCATCTAGGACAGATTAGGCTCGAGCCAGGCAAAAAAGAGGGGTTCATGCGTCATTTCAGTTCTGCTTTTATGACACGTACCTGTGTTTAACGCTTCTGTGGGCAAAGCTGTTGACCTTTCTCCTGTGTTCTCGTCCAGTCCTTTCTACTCACAAAGGCCTCTTCCCTCAACAGGTCTGGTTGTGCCGCCTTCCAGATTTTCTATGGTTCAATGTATATTTTTTAAAGATTTATTTATTTATTTGACAGACAGAGATCACAAGAAGGCAAAGAGGCAGGCAGAGAGAGAGGGGGAAGCAGGCTCCCTGCTGAGCAGAGAGCCCGATGTGGGGATCGGGGACTCGGGGACGTCAGGGCTCGATCCCAGGACCCTGAGACCATGACCTGAGCTGAAGGCAGAGGCTTAACCCACTGAGCCACCCAGGTGCCCCAGTTCAATGTATTTTTACATGTAACTCCTTAGTCTACCCAGAAATTACTTCGGTGGGGGGGGGGGGCGCCTGGGTGGCTCAGTGGGTTAAAGCCTCTGCCTTTGGCTCAGGTCATGATCCAGGGTCCTGGAATCAAGCCCCGCATCGGGCTCTCTGCTCAGCAGGGAGCATGCTTCCCTTCCTCTCTCTGCCAGCCTCTCTGCCTACTTGTGATCTGTCAAATAAATAAATAAAATTAAAAAAAAAAAAGACATGACTTCGGGGATGGGTGCGGGGTTCTGGGGTTGGAGGGGAGGAGGACACTGGAGGGGACCCCAATGGGAGGGCGGAGAGGCAGGAAGGGGATGTCGGGCGGCTGCCGCGGATACTGTATTCATTCTGCTGTTCTCCCTCCTGCGTGCTGGTTGTGGACCCTCTTTCCTCCCTGGTTGTTTGAGGTGATGGGTGAGGAGGTATATAGCAGAAGCCCTGGGTGATGGGAGGCGATGATCCAGTAAGACCCTGCTGAACTTGACGCATGAGGATGCAGGGCAGACTGCTGTAAGGACTTCCAATATAGAGACTGACTAGGACAGGATGGAATTGTATATGCCATGGCTGCTCCTCAAGCTATCACTCTCAGCTCCCGCTTTCCCCTTCCTTATAAATACAGTCGACCCTTGTACCATATAGGGGTTAAGGATGTCAAAAATCTGTGTGGAGCTTTTGACTCTCCCACAACTTAACTTCCAATACCCTACTGTTGACCAGAAGCCTTATAGAGAACACGAACAGCCGATAAAAATAAACGTATTTTCTGTTAGATGTCCTGGATGCTGTGTTCTTACGATAAAGTAAGCTAGAGAGAACATGTTATTAAGAAAATCATAAAGGATGGGGCACCTGGGCGGCTCAGTGGGTTAAAGCCTCTACCCTCAGTTCGGGTCATGGTCCCAGGGTCCTGGGATCCAGCCCCACATCAGGCTCTCTGCTCAGCAAGGAGCCTGCTTCCCTTCCTCTCTTTCTCTGCCTGCCTTGCTGCCTACTTGTGATCTTTGTCTGTCAAATAAATAAATCTTAAATAAAATAAAATAAAAATATATAAAATAAATATATTTTAAAAAAAGATAAAAGAAAATCATAAATGAGAGCAAGTATATTTACAGCACTGTATTGTATTTACCGAAAAAACTTGCATGTAGGTGAATCCCCGTAGTTCAAACCCGTGTTCTTCAAGAGTCATGGGTCATTTTATTTATCTGCTTTTTATTTATCTACTTGTTTCGGGGTGTGTTCTTGCTGGACCATAGATCCCTGGAAGGCAGATCTCGCTGCCTGTGCCTGGAGCAGGTGCTCCTGGAGTATGGGTGAGTGAATAAGAGGAAAGAATGGCCTCTTTGTGCTGACCCCCGGGGGCTGTGGGCGCGCAGGAAGCCAGGAAGAGCTGCGTTCTGAGCCGTCTGGTCCAATGCCTGCGTGCGGATTGCTGGACAAGGGAGGATCGGGATCCTCCCAATCTGGGGCAGATCCCTTATGGTCTGGTTTTTGGGGTCTGCGTTCCTGCATTCTATGGGGGGCAGGGAGACTGCGGGGCCGGGGAGTCTCCAACCCACGGATGCCCTCTTAGCTGAAGCTGGGGCTGGGCTGGAGATGAGGCAGAGACTGGGCCTCCGTCTGGGTCCAGAGGGACAGGGCTGGGGGAGGCAAGGCTGAGTCATGAAAGCAGCGGTTCCTGATGAAGTTTCCTGTCTCAGGGGCTCAGAGACATTCATTACTGCCAGGAGGAGAAGTAATTAAGCCAGAGAGCAGAGGGGTGGGGGAGAGGGAGGCCTGGTTTTCTCAGGAGGCTCCTGGTAAAATTAATAAGGGCAGAGGAAGGAAGGACTCTGCCCAGTCCGGGAATATTGGTGATAGAGCCGTGGCTTCAGGGCTGGAGTCACCCACGTATGTGCTGAACACCAAAGGAGTGGACACAGAGGCCCGAGGCATGTGTCGCTGTCCGGGTCCACGAGAGCAGCCTGAGATAAAGGAAAGAGTGCGGATCAGGGCCCCATTGGCCCGTGCTTTTGCCCCAGTGTCCATTTAACCGCTGTGGGACCTGGGGCAAGTTGCTTAACCTCTCTGAGCCTCAGTTTATCAGTAAAATGGAGCTAATAACACGGACCTTACAGGATTGCGATGGGGCACCAGTTGAGCACATGCTCAACGGGAGGCCTGGCATGCATGGACACATGTGGAGCTGGGATTCCAGAAAGAGTTGGTGGCAGTTGGGCACAAGAATCCATCCACAATTTGGTGGAGGGGCAGGGATGTGTAGGCTCCCCTGACAGCGGCCCATGGCTCTGAGTCCCGGGGCAGGCATATCAGCCCCAGGTATGGTTTAACGGACCCCTTCTCAGTGGTTTTTCTCCAGTTTCTGTGGTCCTTGCTATGGCCTTGCCATGGGAATGGTATTAGTCCCATTCACAGATGAGGGAAACTGAGGCTCAGAAAGACAAAATCAATGGGCTGTAGAACTGGGATTCCAGTTTAAGCCTATCTGGGGCCACAGTCCTCAAAGGATCGTTTCCTTTAGGCTGCAAGAAACCCAGTCTTGAGGGGAACCATGTGGAGCAATGGGGCCACCTAGCCTCCTCTGCAGACACCCTAAATTACCTGCACAGAAATGGGAACCTGGATAAAAGGTAGACACCTGGGGCGCCTGGGTGGCTCAGTGGGTTAAAGCCTCTGCCTTCGGCTCAGGTCATGATCCTGGAGTCCTGGAATTGAGCCCTGTGTTGGGCTCTCTGCTCGGTGGGGAGCCTGCTTCCTTCTCTGTCTCTCTCTGCCTGCCTTTCTGCCTGCTTGTGATCTCTCTCTCTCTCTCTCTGTCGAATAAGTAAATAAAATCCTTTTTTTTAAAAAAAAAAGGTAGACACCCCTCCCTCTCACTCTAAGCCAGCCTTCCGAAAATTCTCCTACAGTCTCCTCTCCAGTGTTCAACATGGCGCTAATCACAGCCTGGACGGCTGTGGGTGTTAGCACTGAAAAAAGCAAAAAACAAAAAACTTCGTCCCATTCCCCAATTTTTTAATTGGAAAAAAAAAGTATCTCTTTCTTTTAATTAATTTGTATTTCTTTGATTAATAGTGAGATAGAATACATATTTTTCACATTGATTAGTTACTTGTGTATTATCCTTGCTCGCTTTTTGAAATGGGGGTCTGGGTCATTTTTTTTTTTTTTTAATTGATTTGTAGGTACTCCTCACATATTCCAGACCTTAATGCTTCTTTGGTCATATGTGTGATAAATATGTTTTCTTGAGTTTGAGTCCTGCCTTTTACTTTAGTTTTTTTTTTTTTTTTAAAGATTTTATTTATTTGACAGACAGAGATCACAAGTAGATGGAGAGGCAGGCAGAGAGAGAGAGAGAAGCAGGCTCCCTGCTGAGCAGAGAGCCCGATGCGGGACTCGATCCCAGGACCCTGAGATCATGACCCGAGCCGAAGGCAGCGGCTTAACCCACTGAGCCACCCAGGCACCCCTTACTTTAGTTTTTTTTAATTATATAGAGAAATGTTATGTTTTAATGTCGACCAACTTATACAATTTTTAATATATTCATTTTGTTTGTTGTTGTACTTAGAAGGGCCTTTTCTTTTTTCATCGTAAAAGTCCTATCACCGGGATGTCTGGGTGGCTCAAGTCGGTTGGGCCTTCCGCTCCAGTCATGATCCCGGGGTCCTGGGATCGAGTTCCACATTGAGCTCCTTGCTCGGTGGGGAGCCCGCTTCTTTCTCTGCCTCTGCCTGCCACTTTGCCTGCTTGTGCTCTCTCTTTCTGAAAAACAGATAAATAAAATCTTAAAAAAAAAAATGTTCTATCACCACTTTCCTACAAGTTTGGAGGAGGAACAAAGTCATGCCCAGCATCACGGGACCTCATGCAACCAGAGTGGATTTAATTAAGAGCAAAATCGAGATTTAATGATCTGACCAAGTCCGGGTCTAGACTTCAGTAATCGATTTCAGTGACCTCAGCGCGGACTCGGTGCCTGACAGCCAGATGCCAGCTGTTTCCTCCGCTGTGCTCAGTGTCCTCTTCTGGAACCCGAGGAGGCTGGACTAATCTGCTGGCTTCTCTGGAGGAGGTCCCTGCAGGCTCTGGGTTCGGACCGGCGCCAGGTTCAAATTCACATGCTGAGGTTTCCACCTAAGTAAGCCGTTTCCACCTCTGCGAAATGGGGTAGTCACGGTGCCTCCCCCACCCAGTGGTTGGAAAATTGTGACGAAAATGGAATCAGATGATTCTCAGGCAGCCCTGAGCCCCAGCTAAGCCTCGGTCGAATGAGATACGAGTAGTACCAGTACTGGTAGTGTTAAGGAATTCCTGACCAGTCTCCTGCTCCCACCCATTGGGAATCGAGGTCAAAACGTGGGTCCCTGCCTGTGTCGCCGCCACCAGGGGAAGGAGGCCGGGGCAGACGGATGAGCTCGGAGCAGCCAGGGCTGGTGGCTGAGGCCGGGCCCTGGAGAGGAGGGACAGGGGGCGATAGGCGGGGGCGGGGGCAGGTAGCACGCTGATGCAGTGTGCTGGGGAGTCTCCGGCCTCCCCCGGTTGGGGCCCTCCTAACCGCGACCCCATCATATCTCCGGATCCGCGGGGCCATCGGAGGCGGGCAGGATGCCGGGAAGTGGCGGTGCTCTCCGCTGCCTCCGGCTCTTATCAGCGCCGGCCGGATGAGCGCGGCGGGGCGAGGGGTTCCGGCACTGCTCGCCGCTGGCGTTGCGGGAGATAATGTGTTTGCGGGAGATAAGCGCGGCAGGCTCTGTACACAGACGCCACTTAGCTGTGCAAACACCTGCCGCTCGCCTCGGGCTGGCAGCCGGCGCAGGACCCCCGGGAGGGTGGGGCCGCGTGCGACGGTGGCGGTCACCTGCCAGCCGCCAGCGTGTGGGGTGAGCGGTGGGAAAGGGTGTGGAGTGGGCAGACCTGCGCGCCGGGATTCCCCTGCAGCCTCTGGGTCCCTGAGGGTGAGAGCTGCGTGCGTGTCCGCGAGGCACGGTGGGCGGTGGGTGCAGGTGTGTATCCGAAGGGGTCTTCTTGTGATGCGTGAGCCCCTGGGTTAACAGCCCTCACACCCAGCGGTGTCGCCTCCAGCCGGGCCTCAGGGATCTATGCAGTACTCCCTACCAGGTGTTGCCCTCCTGCCCATGGGGACAGGCACGGAGACCCCGAGGGTCCCAGAATCGGGGGGGGGGGGACGCGCTCAGGCCACCTGTGTCCTGGCAGGGCTAGGTCTGCGGGGCCACTGATCAGATTCCAGAGCTGGGAGCTAAGCTTGCAGGGGCTTCCCTGGGAGAGGCCCTGGAAAGTGACCACACCCTCTGGCTGCCTCCTTCATCCCAGGGCTGTCAGCTCTGCCCCCGAACTCTCCTTAGATCCCTGTTTTCGGGCGCCTGGGTGGCTCAGTGGGTTAAGCCGCTGCCTTCGGCTCGGGTCGTGATCTCAGGGTCCTGGGATCGAGTCCCGCATCGGGCTCTCTGCTCAGCAGGAAGCCCGCTTCCTCCTCCTCTCTCTCTCTGCCTGTCTCTCTGCCTACTTGTGATCTCTCTCTGTCAAATAAATAAATAAAATCTTTAAAAAAAAAAAAAAAAAAAGATCCCTGTTTTCCACTCCCAGCTGCTTTGAGGATCTCAACATGCTGTTCAACATGGCGCCACGGGCTTGGTGCCTTAACCACTCTTTTCCTTCTAAGGTTACCCGATGCCAAGGTTGTCTGAGGGACAGACCATCTTATCTAGGACAAAATGAACAGCTGCCCTCAGTACAGGGAAGCCTACTCAACCCACTGGTTAGAGGCATCCAAGTTGAGCCCAGCATCCAGCTTCAAGCATGTCTTACTGACATCACATTAGCTTGGAAGACTGTCCAGTTCTGCCATGCCTGTTTCTGCCACGTGCCCAAATCTGCTTTATTTCCTGCTTTTGCCAGAAGCTTGGTTAAATCATCATCATCATCTTCTTCTTTTTCTTTTCTTTCTTTCTTTTTTTTTTTTTTTTTGCCTGACTCCTGCCCCAAAGTCAGACCAAGTACTAGCATACAGGTTGTACACTGCAATAGAGTATTGAATCTCAGGGGCACCGTTCAATTTGTAGACACGGAGTAGTGTATATGAGCATGCAGTGATCTTGCCATCAAATGTTTGGTCAGTAAGGGATCCCCCTTCTTTGAAATACCACACAGGCACCCGGGGCCTTATGATAGGAGAATTAAGCAGGCAGTACACCCAGTTGGCTCAGTCCATGGAGCCTGTGACTTTTGATCTCTCAGAGTTGTGAGTTCAAGCTCCACGTTGGGCGTGGAGACCACTTAAAAATAAAATCTTTAAAAAAAAATGACATTCACACAATGGAATATTATGGAAGATGCGAATGAACAAGATCCAAACACGTATAACAACAGGATGAACTTCACAAACCTACTGTGGAGGGTGAGGAGCTGGACACGAACACTTGCCACGTGATTCCATTGATATGTTTGAGATAAGGGTACGTGATTACCCTCAGCAGGGCAGTGACGGGAAGGGGGGGCAAGAGAAGGACTTCTGGGGGATGGTAACATGCTCTGTCTCTTATACCGGGTGCTAGTTACACGGGTGTGTTTAGTTTGTGGAAACCCACTGAGCTGAACATTTACAGTTTGTGTGCAATAACCAATGGGGGCTATTCTCCTATTTAAAAAAATGTTGAAAAGTTTAAAACATTTATAGATGGGGCGCCTGGATGGCGCAGTAGGTTAAGTGTCTGACTCTTGGTTTCGGATCGGGTCAAGATCCCAGGGCCTGAGATCTCAGGGTCATGATCTGACCCGGGGGTCAGGCTCGGAGTCAGACTCTGGGTTGGGCATGGAGCCTGCTTAAGATTCTCTCTCTCCCTCACCCTCCGCCCCTCTCCACCATCATGTGCTCTCTCACCCTCAAATAAATAATCTTTAGAAAAAAGCATTTATAGAACCACCATTTGGATAAAAGTAAGCTCTCTGCCACGGACTAAGCTCTCTCTGGCCTGTTTCTTCCTCTCCTTCCTGTCTCCCCCCTTCCATCCCTGGGTCTCGTCTGGATGCCCAGGTCTTCATTTTCCCTTTGGTTGGCTAGTTGCTCAAATTGTGGGATTGTACGCAGATACACCTACAGTTTTTCTTGTTACTGTTATTAGAGAAGGGAGTGCTTTAAAAGGTTTTATTTTTTTCACAAACATGCTGTATAGGTAAGTGCAGTCCTTGTCCAGACATCTTGTTTCCCCTTCAGTGTGTTGTCGTTGGGGATTATTAAGTCCAGCTGTGCATGAAGAAAGACTCGAATTTATAAAGTCTCAACCTGGTGGCTCTCAAACTTGAGTGGTGTCAGAACAGCAGCAGCCTTATTAAAGCCCAGTCCCCACCCCCAGATTCTGATTCAGTAGTTGTCAGGATGGAGCTGGAGACTGTGTCTTTCTAACAAGTTGTGAGGTGATGTTGTTGCTCCTAATGTGAAACCACACTTTGAGAGTGGTTGCCAGAAACATACAAGGTCGTATTCTCTTGTATAAAAAGCCCAGAAGTTGGCAACCCCGGGTTGATGTGGTGGTGAGTTGTCAGGGAGCCAGGGCTTGTCAGGCTTTCCCTCTGGCTGTCTGAGATGTGTCCTTTGCCTTATGGTCCAACGTGGCTGCCTGAGCTCCAGCCATTAGGTCTTCCTCCAGCAAATAGAAGGGAGGATGAAGCAGAAAATAAAAACAAGAACAAAACACACACCATTATGGTGCCTTAAAATGCCTCGAATGACACTTTCTAGAAATTATAAGCATAGCTTTCATTGGCAATCCATTGGCCAGAACTTAGTCATATCTACATAACTAATTGCGAGAGAGGTTGGGACTATGTCTTTCTTTCTTTCTTTCTTTCTTTCTTTCTTTCTTTCTTTCTTTCTTTAAAATCAGGTTTCAGCTAAGTCTGAGGTTCTCTGACTAATGAAGAGAGAAGAATAGATTTGGGGACAACCAGCAAGAGTCAGAGAACATATCCCAAGCCACCCTATCCGCCCAGGGCCAGGGCCAGAGGCCCAGGCCCAGCTGGTTAAGATTAGATGACCTCACATAAGGCAAGTCACTTTACCTCTTTGTGTCTCATATCTCATGTCTATGAAATAGAGACTTACTCATATCTACATTGCAACTCACATTTACTGAGGCTCTTCCCGCCCCGCCCCCGCCACCGGGATGGGGGCCACAACGGAGAGAGATAAGTCAAGGGCACTGTCTGCGAGGTGCCCACAGTCCAGAGGGCCAATGGATAAACAGCTCTGCCCTTCTGAAGCAGGGTGTTGGGGGATATGCTTTGGGGAGCCCAGCCACAGAGTGGGAGTGGGTGACCTCTATGAATAACGTTTTCTCCTACCTTTACTGTTGCAGGAACAGATAAACATCGTGAGTGTGTGACTTACAAATAGCTAAGTACTTTGGAGAATGTGTGGCTTTTCTTTCTGAGGGACAGACCTAAACAGAGTGTCTGGGCAGTAACTCTCAATGCTGCCACGGCTCACCAGGAGCAGAGGGGGGTAACCTGGGGGAGAGCGTGGTGGGGGCTTCAAATATTCGTGGAGGCCATGGACAGTATTCCTCAGAAAGACCATTCTTCACACAGATTTTGTCACACAACTTCAAGGGGTTCACAGATTCCTGAATCCCATCAAAGGACCCTGGTTAAGAACTTACTGTAGGGGACAGCTGGGTGGTGCCATCAGTTAAGCGTCTTATTCTTAGTTTTGGCTCAGGTCATGATCAGGGTCATGAGATCGAGCCCCATGGCAGGCTCCCCATTCAGTGGGAAATCGCTTGAGATTCTCTCTTTCCCTCTGCTTCTCCCCCCACTCATGTGCGTGCTCTCTCTCTCTCTCTCAAATAAGTAAAAAATAACAACAACAACAAAACCCCCGAAAAACAAGCAAACAAACAAACAAACAAAAAACCAAAGAAATCCCAAAAACTCTTATTGTAGAGAAAAATCTCAGCTAGTGGTGGTTTTTAAGAGCCTGAGGTTCTGGGACAGCAGTTTCAAGAGGTTTTCCTGAACATTCTGGAGCGGGGACCACCAGCAGGAAAATCCCTGTGGCAGGGGCGGGAATGGCTCAGAGACTGGACTGTGGTTTCTGGGGACCTCAGAGCTGGGCAGAGGAGAGTGGAGAGCAGGGGGAGGTGAGGCGAGAGAAAGTGGCCAGAGGGGCGAAGGAGGAGGGAGGCGGGGAGGGCCATGAATGTCATGCCAAAGAACGGGCAGGTCTGTGGTGCCTGTGTTGGGGGTAGGTAGGCCTAGAATGGGCCTCAGGCCAGCATCCTCTGGCGGAGGCAGTACTACCCCCGCACCCGCGTCCTGTTAGGTGCAAGGTGGTGTCAAGGAGAGGCACACCCCCCCACCCCCTTGCCAAACCCTAGTTTCCATGCAGCTGGCCTGGGTCTCCGTCTCTCCGGGAGGCGCCAGCAGGACGGATGGTGGGTTGTGTTCTGTTTTCTCCTCTCTCTGCTGTCACCTCCCTGCTGCCTGCATGGATGGCACAGACTGAGTCACACTAATGGCTTTCCGTGGAGCCCTCGGAACCAATGAAGCTGTTAACAAGTGAGGGAGCAAATGAGTCGTACTACTTATCCCTCCACGGGGGCCTACGGAGCAGGCCGGGGCTGCACAGGGGGCATGGAATGGAGTAGGGGTGAAGCCTGTTGCTTGGGCGAGGGAGGGAAGGCAGGGGGTGGGGAGAGGGAGAAGCAAGAGGTTCTGGGTAGGGGAGGAGAGGGCAACGTGTGGAAAGGGAGTTAGTGAGAGCTGTGGAGAGGGATGGGAGATGCAGAGGGCAGAGAAGTAGAGAGGGGAGCGCGAGGGGTATTGGGGTGGGGTCGGGGGTGAGGTGAGGGTCCGCCCAGGTGCCTCCCTCAGGGAGGCAAAGATAGGAAGGCCAGGCTTTGGCCTTGAGGAGAGGAGACCACAGCTTGGATGGGGAGGGAGACAAATATATCCATGACTTTATTTATCAAAAGAAACCTGTGACCTGGGCTTTTTTGTTCCCTTTTTGCAGAGAGGCTCAGAGAGGTCAGGCAACTTGCCCAAAGTCACACAGCTGAGAAATGCTAGTGAGCTTCAAACCCAGAGCTGTCTGATTCTGGAATCCATGCCTTTCCCACTTCCCTCGGTTTTGCAGGTATGTGGAAGAGAAGACATGATGGGAAACCGCTAAGAACAGATTACTCTGGGTTGATCTAATTTGCCTCATTAATGGAATTACTGGATCGGGGGTGGAGGTGCCACAGGCTCCTTGCATCTGGACTTTAGCAAGGCGCTTGGCAAAATCTCTCCTGACATCCTGTGGACACAGGGGTGACATATGGGCAAAGGGCTCAATGGCTGGAAGAATTTCTAATTGGATGTGGGGCCGATTCTAAAGGCAGTTGATGGCAGAGCCGAGGCAGTGACTCTGTTCTTGGTCCTGTTCTCCTTCACCTTTTTTTTTCCTTTTTCCTTCCCTTGTAACTATATTCCATTATCCAAGTAGCAAATGTCTATTGTAGACAAATGTAAACTATGGATATGCAAAAAGGAAGAAAAGGCATCCTGAGGGGCACCTGGGTGGCTCAGTGGGTTAAGCCTCTGCCTTAGGCTCAGGTCATGATCCCAAGGTCCTGGGATCGAACCCCGCATCGGGCTCTCTGCTCAGCTGGGAGTCTGCTTCCCCCCCTCTCTCTGCCTGCCTCTCTGCCTACTTGTGATCTCTGTCTGTCCAATAAATAAATAAAATCTAAAAAAAAGAAATAAGAAAAAAAAAAGAAAAAGCATCCTGGATCTTACTAAGAACGTTCGCCAAATAGTCTTTTCAACTTGCTGTAAGTTTCAACATTTTTGGAATGAAATGTTGGAGATAAAAAAAAACCTTCAACAACAACAACAACAACAAGCCCTCCACAAGGGACGCTGGGCTGGCTTGGTCTGTAGAGCGTGGGACTCTCGATCTCAGGGTTGTGAGTTCGGGCGCAGGTAACCCACTGTTCACATTTAGGGTGTATCCTGCCAATCGCTTTATTGCAAATAATGGCCATAAACTCTAGCATTTTATTGGGCATTTACGAGAGCTGGCCACGGTGCTGAGCATCTTATGGGCACCGTGTCATTAAATATCCACATCTCCCTTTATGGGCACTTTTATGATCTACTTTCCACAGATGACAACGCCGAGGCTCAGAGATGACGTAGCTTGGCCACAGAGGCTGGGGAAGATGAAGCGAGTTTGTACCAGGATTTTTCTGGCTTTGGAGTGGAATTCTGAGCTTCTAGGAGACCCTATGCTCTCTAAAAGCACCTGGACCTGCTCCCCGACAGTTCTCCCCTTCCCACCTCACCTCCTCCAGGGGGCTGCTTGTGCCCGGTGGTCATGAATCTTCATGCTGCTTCCCTTCTGCCTGTACGTCCTCGAGGTGGACCTCCCAGAAGGAGCAGACCCCAGTGGAACAGGATATTCTCACGGCCTTTATGCAGACATCTCCAGTGGGCATTTCTCATATGTTCCTTATACAGAAAGATGTCTCAGTTCAAAAAGCGAGGAATTTATTTTATTTTTAACACTTGAACAAAAAGATTTTATTTATTTATTTGACAGAGAGAGAGCACAAGTAAGAAGAGGAGCAGGCAGAAAGAGAGAGAGAGAAGCAAGCTCTCTGTTGATGCAGGGCTCGATCCCAGGACCCTAGAATCATGACCTGAGTTGAAGGCAGAAGCTTAACTGACTGAGTCACCCAGACACCCCAATTTTTAACCCTTTTTGAAATCTTACTATTTTATCAGGAACTGTGTCAAGCTCTTTAGAGATAATAACTTTAAAAAATGATTCTGAAAAGTAACATACACTAAAATTGACTTTTTTGGTTGGGGAACAATTCTGACCTTTTCTTCTTTTTAATTTGACAGAGATCACAAGTAGGCAGAAAGGCAGGCAGAGAGAGGAGGAAGCAGGCTCCCCACTGAGCCAAGAGCCCCATGTGGGGCTCGATCCCAGGACTCTGGGATCATGACCCGAGCCGAAGGCAGAGGCTTTAACCCACTGAGCCACCCAGGTGCCCCAACAGTTCTGACTTTTAACATGTGTGTAGATTCCTGTGGTCACCACCACAGGTCAGGGTTTGCAAGAGTTATGTCACTCTGCAGGACTCCCAGGCACTATCCCCGTGTGATCATTCCTCCTCCTACCCCTATCTTCAGCAACTACTAATGTGCTCTTTATCACCATAGTTTTATCTTTTTGAGAATGTCCGTAAATAGAATTCTACAGTGTGTGACCTTTTGAGACAGGCTTTCTGCATTCAGCCCGACGCCTTTGACATTAATCTAATTTATTCTGCATCTCAATGGTTCATTTCTCTTCACTGCTAAGTAGTAAATATCCCAATATATGAATGCACCATAGCTTGTTCACCCAGTCCCTCACTGAGGGATACTCAGATTGTTTTCAACTTAGGGCAGTTATGAATAGAGCTGCTATAAACACTCATGGACAGGTTTTTTTTTTTTTTTTTTTAAGATTTTATTTATTTATTTGACAGACAGAGGTCACAAGTAGGCAGAGCAGCAGGCAGAGAGAGAGAAGGAAGCAGGCTCCTTGCCAAGCAGAGAGCTCCATGCAGGGGTCGATCCCAGGTCCCTGAGATCATGACCTGAGCCGAAGGCAGAGATTTTAACCCACTGAGCCACCCAGGCGCCCCATGGACAGGTTTTTGTGTGGACATATGTGTTCATTTCTTTAGGATAACTGCCTTGGAGTGGGATTTCTGGGTCATATAGGGTCTAAAGGGTTTCTGGTTGAACTGAAGAAGAAAATGGCAATGTCTTTAGACATCCGTCTGACTCTTCCTTCACAATTCTTTTAGTGCAGATCTGCTGGTAGCAAATTCCCTTAGTTCTTCCTTTCACTGAGAATTTCTCTTCTTTTTGCTTTTTTTAAAAGACTTTATTATTTTATTTTAAATTTTATTTATTTATTTGAGAGAGAGAGAGAGACAGCATGAGAGGGGAGAAGGTCAGAGGGAGAAGCAGACTCCCCGTGGAGCTGGGAGCCCGATGCAGGACTTGATCCTAGGACTCTGGGATCATGACCTGAGTTGAAGGCAGTCGCTTAACCAACTGAGTCACCCAGGTGCCCTTTAAGATTTTATTTTATTTTATTTTATTTTTTTAAAGATTTTATTTATTTATTTGACAGAGAGAAATCACAAGTAGGCAGAGAGGCAGGCAGAGAGAGAGAGAGAGGAGGAAGCAGGCTCCCCGCTGAGCAGAGAGCCCGATGTGGGACTCGATCTCAGGACCCTGAGATCATGACCTGAGCCGAAGGCAGCGGCTTAACCCACTGAGCCACCCAGGCGCCCCCATGAGTGATAGTTTCAAGGTCATTTCAACGTCAAAGCTTTTGCACTGGGGTTCAGCTCGGTGTCTTGTGTGAAGTGTCCAGTGGCTAGTCTGGGACCTGGGCGGTGGTTTGTCCTTGAGTCCAGTCTCAAAACCTTAGGCTCACTGCTGGAGACCGGATCCATTTGAGTGCAGGAACCGTCTCCATGAATCAGGAAGGGGTTCTCCCCAGACCCTGAATCTACTGGTGCCTTAATCTTGGATTTCCCAGTTTCCAGAATTGTGGGAAATAAATTAAGTTACTGAGGGGTAAACTCAGGAACTTGTGAATTTGGTGAACTTGCTCTTCCCTGGCCGTGATTTCCTTCATGTCCCTCATGCCCTGGGGCTTCCCTGCTTTGTTCTCCAGCAAGAAAACTGGGGCTTGATTTACCCTGCCCTGCTGCACACTCCCTGTGACCGTGACCGTGTTCAGGCTCACCCCAGCCTCTCGTGAACACAGCTCTTTGATCAGAGGGGGATGTTCCCTTCCCTTAGAGTTTAAGGTATGCATTGGGGGGGGGGACTTACTTTTACCACTACCACTGCCGTAAAATTCTGGGGGCCAGGGCAGGAGTGAGTGCAGAAGAGAAACCCAAGGGCTGCACTACTCTTTCTGAGTGTTAGGCCCCCCTTCTTCCAGTCTCCAGGCAGAACCAGGGCAGTTCTGCTGGCGACCTCTCTTTTCATTGCCGTCCTCGTTCTGGCTTCTGGGTGGTCTTATGTCCCGGCTGGGGGCCACCAGAGGAAATGGGGATGTCACTACCTGTTCAGCAGTGCTCCGAACTCTGGCTTTCTTCCTCAGTGTGCCCAGTGTGCTTGGCTTCTCTGACTCCCCACATGGCTGCTCCATGCCTCGACGTTCAAGTTTTATATCTCCACTCAGTGGGAGAGACGGGGCAGCCTGGCCTTACTCCGTCTCATCTGGAACATAATCGCTTTTAAAAAATTGTCACAACTGAGGGCCCCTGGGTGACTCAGTGGGTTAAGCCTCTGCCTTCGGCTCAGGTCGTGATCTCAGGGTCCTAGGATCGAGCCCCGCATTGGGCTCTCTGCTCAGCAGGGAGCTTGCTTCCCCCTCTCTCTCTGCCTGCCTCTCTGCCTACTTGTGATCTCTGTCTGTTAAATAAATAAAATAAAATCTTAAAAAAAAATTGTCACAACTGGGGGCGCTGGGTTGGCTCCGTCAGTTGGGCATCTTTGGCTTTGGGTCATGCCTTTGGCTTGGGTCATGATCCCAGGGTCCTGGGATCCAGCCCCATGTGTGTGTCTCTCAGGCTCCCTGCTCAGCGGGGAGTCTGCTTCTCCCTCTGCCTCTGCCCCTTCCCCCACTTCTGCTCTCTCCCCCACCTTGCTTGCTCTCTATCTTAAATAAAAAATTTTTAAAGAATTAAAACAGTCACAACTGTACGAAGTAGATACTGTTGTCATCTACATCTGACAGATGATGAGACTGAGGTTCACGGAGGGTGAGTAATTTGTCCAAGGTCACACAGCTTGTAAGTGGCCAACCCCATCCTCCTGGCCCTGGGAGTGCGTGTCCTCAGTCCCGAGTTCTGCAGCCTCAGAGGCAGGTGCACGCTGTCCCTGTGGAGCAGAGCGAGGTCTGGTCCCCCTAATGGTGGGCGGGGCCCCATATCCGCCACCGCCCAGCCTGCAGGGCGGGCAAAGGGAGGGTGCAAAGTGCAATGGGACAAGAATGCACTGAGGAATTGTACACGTTCGTGTGTATGCACGCTTGTATATGTGCTTGCTAAATCGTGCAGCCCATGCCTGTGAGGGGGTGGATTCATTCGCTTAGCAGAAGTATTGATCCCCACCCCCAAACCCGCCCCATAGCATCCCCCACCCCTGGGGATACATCATGAAGAAAGCAAAGACCCCTGTATTCTAGGAGTGTCTCCATCTCTTCAGGCACTACAACCAATTACCATAAACTTGGTAGCGCTTAAAAAGCAAAATTTATTTCCCACAATTCTGGAAACTGGGAAATCCAAGATTAAGGCACCAGTAGATTCAGGGTCTGGGGAGAACCCCTTCCTGATTCATGGAGACGGTTCCTGCTACGTCCTCACCCTGGCGGAAGGGCTGAGGGAGCTCGCTGGTACCCCATTCGCCGGCCCTCATCACCTCATCATGTACCAAAGACCCCACCTGCTGAGAGCACCACCTGGGGGTGTGTGTGTGTGTGTTTGTGTGTGTGTGTGTGTGTTAGGATTTCCACATGCGACAGTCGGTCTGTCGCAAGTAGGCAGACAATACATATAATAAATAAGTTATTGTGTGGTGTGATAGAAAGTGGGAAGTGCTGTGGGAGAAAACAGGACAGGAAAGGAGCATCAGGAGCGCTGGGGCAGAGGGTTGGGTGTCTGTTTATTGACAAAGAAGGACCCCTGCGATGTATCCTCGAATGACAGATAAAAGCCAAAATGCCTTCTATACTGCATATCCCATTTTTAAAATTTACGGATCAAAATGTGTTCTACAAGCCTATAGGAGGAGGATGCCCCCTCACCTGTACCTTCCATGTGGTCCCCTCTATTCCCGGGAGCACACAGTAAAGTCAAGCCCTCTCTGACGGATTCCTTTGTGGTTACTCCCCAATTCCGAGACCTGCTGCCCGTTCGTAGATCTGCACTGCTCTGTCTCCAGACTTCCAGAGAGCGATGCAAGTCACTTGTGCTAGGAAGCCAAGATTTCCCACTCAGCTGCCTGTGAGTTGGAAATTCTCTTCAAGGAGCCGGAGATCCCTGGAGATTTGGGGATCAAGACAAGGGTCAGATACTGACTTGCCCTCCCGGTGCTTCCATTCCATCTTCTGCACGAATGGGGCGAGTCGTGTTTGCAGTGAAGACTAAGCGAATATGTGAAAAGGCCTGGTGTCTTGACAGCACTAGAGAAATATTGATTCATTATTTTGGTTCTGTGGGTGGCACGGAGTTTTGGTTGACTGGCAGACATCCAAATGGGTATGTCTGGGACCAGAGATGATATAGGTCAGGAGCTCAGCAGAGGAGCAAGTGACCGGGATCTGGGGCTATTCGCAGAGGGGGCTGTGGCATAAGAAGAATATACATTTGGTCTTTGTCCCCAGTTCCCGACGCAGAGCTCCTAAAAGCCCTTGGCATTTTCTGGGTAAGAGGAGCATCTTTTAGTTTTAACGAGGGGACTCTTGGTGAGTGGGCCCCTAGATACCTTCAGGAGGGGGACTGGTCATCAGAAAGACCAAGCCTTGATGGGAAGCCTGGAACTTTCAGCTCTGGTCCCCCATCTCCAAGGAGGGCGGTGAACCACAGCCCTGCAGGACAGGAGCTCCTGCCCTCGGGACCCTTCCGCGCCTTGCCCCGTATGCCTCTCTATCTGGCTGCTCATCTGTATCCCTTCTAACGTGTTTTATAGTAAACCAGTAAGTGTAAATAAAGTGTATTCCTGAGTTCTTGGAAATGTTCTAGCAGACTATCCAACCCAAGGATGGGGTTACAGAAGTCCCGGATTTATAGCCTCTTGGCCAGAAGCACAGGAGGTCCAGGGGTTTCGACAGCATCTGGAGTGGGGGGCAGGACTGTGGGACTGGGCCCGTGAGTGGCGCCAGCTGTGCTCACCTTAGGTAGTTAGTGTCGGAATTGGATCAAACTGCTGAGGGCCTGCTCGGTGTCGGGAGAATCAGAGACGGTGGTTGAGGCAGGAAAACACCACTGAGTTGGCTAAAAATGTGGGGGAAGGTGGGATCCTCGTGGTGGGGACCATGTTTCCTAGGCTCCCTCCTAGTAAGGAGTGTCCACATGACCAAGTTCTGGACACTGGGGTAGGAGAAGTCATGTGTGCAGCTTCCCCCATTAGATTTTCAATTTTAAAAAGATTTTATTTATTTGAGAGAGAGAGTGAGAAAGAGCATGAGAGGGAAGAAGAGGGAGAAGCAGACTCCCAACAGAGCTGGGAGCCCAATATGGTACTTGATTCAGGGACACTGGGACCATGACCTGAGCCGAAGGCAGTCATTTAACCAACTGAGACACCCAGGGCCCTCCCCCCCATATTAGATTTTTTCTTTTTTAAAAAGATTTTATTTATTTACTTGACAGGGAGAGACGCAGCGGGAGAGGGAACTCAAGCAACGAAAATGGGAGAGGTTAGAAGCAGGCTCCGGGCAGAGCAGAGCGCCTGATGCGGGGCTTGATCCCAGGTTCCCGAAGGCAGCCGCTGAAGGACTGAGCCACCCGGGCGCCCCCACCCACCCCTATTAGATTTTTAAAAGGAAAATGCTCACCCTCTACTTCTTCCTTACTCATTCCCAGGAACTGGCAGTGAATGTGGGGAGGTGATCCCTCTTCTGCCATACAGATGAATGCAGCTATCTCGGGGTAACAAGATAGAAGGGGCTGGGCTCCTTGGGGGTCAGAGCCACTACCAGAGCCCCCACCTCTGGACCATCTGCCAGCTTGGACCTTTGTAGGAGAGAGAAGCCAACCTCCTGCTTCCTCCTCCCCTCCCTCCCCTCCCCTCCTCTCCCTTTTCCTTCCTTCCTTCCTCATTTCCTCTTTCTTTCTTCCTTTGTTTCTTTCTTCTCTTTCTCTTTCTTTCTCTTTCTCTTTCTTTCCCTTCCTTCCTCCCTCCCTTCCTCCTTCTTTTTCCTTTGGTCTCTTCCTTTCTCTCTCCCTCTTTTTTCTTTCTCTCTCTCTCTCTTCTCTATGCTGGGCATGAAATGCAATGCGGGCCTTCAACTCATGACCCTGAGATCAAGACCTTAGCGGAGATCAAAAGTTGGATACTGGGAGCTCCTGGGTGGCTCAGTTGTTAGGCGTCTGTCTTCAGCTCAGGTCATAATCTCAGAGCCCTGGCATAGAGCCCCACATTGTTCTCCCTGCTCAGCAGGGAGCCTGCTTGTCCCTCTCCCACTCCCCCTGCTTGTGTTCCCTCTCTCGCAGTGTCTCTCTCTGTCGAATAAATAAATAAAAGCTTAAACAAAAAAAAGAGTTGCATAGTTAACCAAATGAGCCACTCAGGCGCCCCTTTATTAGTTCTTTAAACTATTTAAGTGATATATACAATCTATAAAAACATTCAAATTCAAACTATACAGAAAGTAGGTAAACTGCTGGAGAAGTTCTTGCTTAGATAGAAGCAGGACTGGGTCACTGGCCGGTCTTCAGAAAAAGCTGGCCCAAGTGGGCAATCATAAAATAGAAACAGAGGGGTGCCTGGGTGGCTCAGTGGGTTAAAGCCTCTGCCTTTGTCTCAGGTCATGATCCCAGAGTCCTGGGATCGAGCCCCATATCGGGCTCTCTGCTCAACGGGGAGCCTGCTTCCCTTCCTCCCTCTCTGCCTGCCTCTCTGCCTACTTGTGATCTCTGTCAAATAAATAAATAAAAATCTTAAAAAAAAAAAAAAGAAACATATATGACTTTGTTAAATCGTTTTGACTTCAAACCTATAAATGCACATTTAAGCCTCAGGCTGTCTTTGAGCTCTTGACTCGAGGTGTCCTTGTCTTCCTTGCATTAATCACTCCCACAACCCATCACCTGTTATTTCCAGTTTCCTTAAATGGGGTGAGAAGGTAAGGACACAAGTGAAAATATCTGGTGTAGAAGCCACCTAGATTTTTTTTTTTTTTTTTTTTTTTTTAGAAATTTCTCCAAAGAATTTCTAGTTACCCTTCACACCTCATTCAACATTTCTGCAATTCTCTGGTCGGTTCAAAGCAGCCAACTTAGTTTTCAAGGAAGTGATTCTGTGCACTCACATTTCATCAGTTTGTGTACTATTTAATTGAATTATGTGATAATAGGATTATGGGATTATAGGATTACAAAGACAAGTATACCTGGCTGAAACAAGGCGAGAGATCCAGCTGACTCTTGGTAAACAGGCAGCCCCGACACCGGACACCTGACACCCTGGATGGGGGGGCGGATGGGGGGGAACCTGAAGTACCTGCTCTTTGAGACCTGGGGTCAGAACGCTGTTGTTCCCCGAACCTGTTTTTTGTACATCCTGAGTACAAATGGTTTTACGACGGATGGTTTTATATCTTTAAATGGTTGGAAAAAATCAAAAGGAGAATATTTTATGGCCTGAAACGGATGTGGAATTCAATCTTTGATATCCACCAGTAAAGTCTCACTGGGGTGCAGCCCCGCCCCTTCTTTGTTTGTTTATTTGCATAGTTCTTAGGAGGCTTCTGTGCGACAGTAGCCAAGGTGAATGGCGGAACAGAGACTAAAATATTTACTGTTTGGTCCTTTACAGAAAGGTTTGGCTGATGCCTATTCTAGTGAGAAGCCTGAATCTTGGGATTGCACCAGGCCACAGGTATCTGTCACCGCGATTTCCAGAAGGACCGAGGACTTGCGGTAAGGGAAGCTTCTCTAGGGCAACTCCGGCCATCCGAAGCGAAAATCCTTTCTCTCTTGGCATTCCTGCCTCCCAAAGCCGCCCCCTTGGTAAAACCAGGATCCATGGTGTGACAGTTTGAACCATTTCTTATTGACCTCACTCAGTCACCCACGGTCCCCGTTGTCCGTCACAGGGCTTTGTACACAGTGACAGATCACGAGAAGGAGAGGGTGGCCCCTGTCTGTTCCCCTGCCATTAATCTAAGCAGATGACAAAGCTTCCTTGAATGCAGCTGATATCTTTTCAGACAGGCGCCATTGCTCCGCGGTGTCAACGGGTTATTCCTCATTCTCTGCTTCACTCCGTGCAAATGGCCAGTGTTTTTAGGCAACAGGACATTTGTATTCATGACAGAATGGATCCGCTTGCATTTTGAGATGTGCCGTCGTGGTAGCCAATATTTTCCAGGGCTATGCCTGGGAAATCAAGGTGGCATAGAGAGTTTCACATGGGCTAATAAATGCGTAGCCTTAACCATCGGAGAGCAGAGCAGACCTATCTGCTGCCTAACCACCATTGACATCCATCCATTTTCCACTGTCTCCTCCAGGGGATTTTTTTCCTAGCTAGATGCAAGACTCAGTACTGTCTGGATATAACTAGGCATTGTCCTTAGGTGACACGTGTGTGGGATATCTGCACCCGTGAAGAGTGTATGTGTGTGTGTGTGTGTGTGTGTATGTCTGGGCCACCATCACGTTTTGGCTGGATTACTGCAGTGGGTTCCTAACTGGCTTCTCTGGTTCTGACCTTGCCCTCCTACAGTCTGCTCTCAACATAGCAGCTGGGATGCTGCCTTTAAAACCCAAGTCAGGGGGCCCCTGGCTGGCTGGCTAAGTGGGTGGAGCAGGTGACTCTTGGTCTCAGGGTTGTGGGTTTGAGCTGCACATTGGGTGTTGAGATTACTTAAAAAAATAAAATCTTTAAAAATAAATGAAAAAAAAATAACACCTAGATCCAATCATGTCACTCCTTGGACCGAAGCTCTCGTGTCATTCTGAGCAAAAGCCAAAGTCCTCATAGCAACCTACGAGGCCCGACATGGTCCAGTCCCCTGATGCCTCCCTAATCCTCTCCTTCTCACTGACCCCACTGGTCACTCCACTCCAACCACATGGACCTCCTCGCCATCCTCAAACTGTGAAGCCCACTCCTACCTCAGGGCCTTTGCACTTGCTCTTTCCCCTGCCTGGAACATTCTTCCCAACATAGCCTCATGGTTTGCTTCCTCACTTCCTTCAAATGCCCTCTCATAAGTGAGGCCTTCCACAACCACCCAGCATAAAATAAGTCCCGCACACTGCAGTACTCTTTCTGCCTTACCCTGACTTTTCTCCATAGTACTTATCATAATCAGACATGCTACATGCTTTCTTGATTGATTTTCTATTTCTTGCCATTAGAATGTAAGTTTCACGAAGGCAAGGATTTTGCCCCTTTGTTCACGGCTCTGTGCTTAACATAGTGCCTAGGAGAGAAGGGAGAAGGGACTTAATAATTGCCACGTGGCAATCTGCTGTCCACAGAACCTTGGGCATGAGGCCTTGTTGAGGGTGGAAGGCAGTGGCCTAGCCCTGCCCAGCACATGGTAGATCAAAGAGAGCCCCTGTGTGTGGGAAGTGGGGGACAGTGGGCAGGCAGTGGGATGGGGGAGAGAATGCTAAGCCGCTGGAGATGTGTGCCATGGATCATCCTATCTTGAGGAGTGGCCCTGGAGCCCCCCTGGGCAAGGGGAATGCTCAGCTGGGGTCCCAGTTCCTGGCCTCCCTGACCTCTGGCCTTTCCTGGCCTCCAGTTACTAGGCGTTCTGAGCATGGGGATCAAGGGCAAGGGCGCCCCCGTGATTCTGTCCCCCTTGCTCTTTGAGGACAAGTTGGAGGCAGGTGCTGGTCCCAAGTCTACAACAACAATTAATTTGAAGTTTCTGCTTTCACAGCTATCAGCCCCCCACGTCCCAAACACGTCTAATAGCAACTGAGTCATGGGTCAATGCTGGTGGTGCGTACGTGGGTGGGGGGTAACTGAGTGCATTGATCGAGGGCCGAGATGTCATCCCCACTAATGAACAAGTTAATAAAGTCTTCACTGAGGAGGTGGTGATTAATGAACCAATCAGCTTGCCCTGTAATTGGGAAGTGGAGCTGAAGGGCGGGGTGGGCCCGTGGGAGGTTTGTAGGCTGTGGTGGGCCGGCTGCTGTCTCTCTCTCTCTCACAGTCACTCTAAAGGCAAAGAGGGAAGCGACTACTTTAGGGGTTGTACCTTGAACCCAGGCCTTCTGCCATACCTTCTGGCTTCTCTACAGTTTCTCCTCTGCTCCCGTCTGTCCTCAGAACCGCCCCCCCCCAACTCCCCGAGGAAGGAGAGGCCGCCAATTCCCTTTGGGCACTTCGCCATCACTGTCCTCTCTCTCTGCCTGGGATCAGTACACCAGAAACCTCTGTCATGACCCCAGCCAGGGCTGCAGAAGAGCAAATGGCTCCCACTCTCCACATCCTTGTCCCCGTTAGCCTGCAGGGGTCCTTATCTAGACTCCGACCCCTGGGATTACAGCTGTTCCAACCAGCTCCCTGGCTATTGCCTTGCCGTCTGCTCCCCCAACTGGACCCAGACTTGTCCCTCTGTTTTCCTCTCTATCTCTGTGTCCTGGCAACTCTCCAGACTGGGGCTCTGCAAGGAGAGTGCTGGGCCTCCTCCCTTAGGATGGGGCTCCCTGGTGATACGGCTTTGCCCCTCCCCAAGGGTATGGGGATCCCCAAGGGCATGGCCATGACTGTCCTCTGAGACTGAGGGTCCTGGAGAACAGGGCTGTGCACCTGCCCTCAGGTGAATGATTTTTCTTCTCCCTCTGGGTATAGAGTCCATGTCCCCTCTTCTGCCTCCTTGCTCAGCGTGCTGCCCTGGCCTTTCCTGGGATATGCAGGGCCCATGGGCCCGACTGGTTGATAAGGCGCCTTTCCGGAGAGTGCAGGTGATTGAACCTATAAAAAGGTGATTGAGGGAGCCCTAGATTCTCCACCTTGAGAGAGCTCTAAAAATAACACGGCCATCTGTCCTGGGGGGTGGAGGGGCTGGCGCAGAAACAAGATGGCGCCTCCTGCCCTCAGGGGCTGATGGGACACAGGGAAGCCCTGGAGGCTCTGGCCAGGCTGGGAGAAAGGGAGATGGAAAGGGCTTTATGGGGAGACTCCCTAACAGCCCTCTTTTCCCAGTGGGAGCAAGTGGGCCTGATGTGGTTGGCCTCTCAGATTGGGTAGCAGGCCCCCAAATTAGACTCCCCTCTCCTGCTCCCACGCCCAGAATCCCACCAGGATTCTGGTGATTCCTAGTAGTGAGCCATTCTGCCCCTCAGTGGAGAGGGCCTCTTCCTGGGGTCTACCCCAGCGCTTTCCTTTTGTTCAAAGCCTCGGTTCCCTCCTCTCTCAGACCTTCGGTTACCTCATCTGTAAAATGGGTATAAACTCAGATCATTGGGTTGTGCTTCGATCCTGTATGGCTCGTGCACAGGAGGTGCCTAATAAACAGAGTCCCTTCCTCTTTCTTTCAAAGGTCCTGGGGGAGGATCTTTGCCCCAGAACCCAGTGGAGACTGAAATGGCCTGGGGACAGTGGGCCTGGGTCTGTGCGTGTCAGGCTGGATGCGCAGGTGGCCGACTCAGGTGCTTCTGGGAGAGGGGACTGGCCTCTGCCTCCTTTTGGCCCTCTCCCCAGATCTTTATCAGAGAAGGGACATAGTGGGGTGTCCAGACAGACCTGTCCCCTAGGACATCATAAACAGCGTGTCAAGAGCCCAAACCATAGCTCCTACCACACCTCCAGTAGAAAGAGGCTTTCCCTGCTTTCCCCGCGGGTTGTGCCTCCCTCAGCCCCTCTCCAAGGAATTGCAGAGGGAGGGCTGAAAAGGTTGCCTTTTCCGTGGACCAGTCACGGGTCTCATGGGGGGAGGCAGTGTCAAGCCTATGCCCGTCCTTCCCACCCATGGGTAGACTAGGGAAGATGGAGTCTTATCCCTGGTCCCAGGGGCTGCCCCAGGAGTCTACATGCCAACATTCCACTTCCTGGGGAGGCTACACCCTGCTGTTGGGGGGCTGTGGGGGGAAGATGGGGTTCAGGAGCTGTCCAGGGTCTGAGTCTGAGTCTGATCTCCAGGAGACATCACGCACTGTCTGCGTGTACACTCAGCGATCTGGTGGGGGTGGAGGCAAGGAAGAGGAAGGGCCCTCCCCACCTCTCCAGCTCCCCCTCCCCCTCCAACTCCCCCTCCTTTTCCAGGCCGAGATATAAGCCCCGCAGGGAAGGCGCTGAGCAGAGGAAGAGGCCACAGCCTGACCTGCAGCAGTCCAGCCCTTGGGACGCCTTTCGCCGGCCACTTGCTCATCCCTGCTTCTGGATCTGTCGCCGTGAGTGGCCCGGGAATGGTCTGGTGCGGGGGATCCCGGGCTATTTGGTGGAGAAACTGAGGCTGGGATGGTGAACATTGGGGCTGAGAGGCCAGCATAGCCCTCCGCTTCCAGCTACCGTTCTGGGCAGTGCGAATGGGAATTGGGGAGACCGGCAGGGCTTCTGCCTCTCTGAAATACAGGGAAATCGAGGCAGAGACAGTGCAGTGCCCGAGAACACACAGTGAGCCGGTGGCTGAGCCTTGGTCCGGCAGTGGCCCTGCACAGGCCGGGGAGCGTGGGCCCGACGGCAGCCTCAGCCTCCCGCAGTCGGGTGTCAAGGCCGGGGATGACCCACGATCCCTGCCCCTGCTCCAGATGGTGACGGTGCGCAGGCCGTGGCCCGCCGTGGCTACAGTGCTGCTGGCCCTGCTCGCCTGCCTGGGGGCGCTGGTCCAGGCTTACCCCTCCAAACCCGAGGCTCCCGGCGAAGACGCCTCGCCCGAGGAGCTGAGCCGCTACTACGCGTCGCTGCGCCACTACCTCAACCTGGTCACTCGGCAGCGGTGAGTCGGCGCGGCGCGGGGTCCCAGGGGCTCCAGCCCTCCGCCCAGGGGCGTGCCCGTGTCTGACCCCGCCCTCTCTGGACCCGCCCCCAGGTATGGGAAACGCGACAGCCCCGAAGCAGTCCTTGCGAAACTGCTCTTCCCCGACGACGAGGACCGCCGGGTCAAGACACGGTAAAAGTGTCTCCCTGCCACCCCCCACCCCCGACACACATCCCGTCCCCCAGTGCTTGGTCTGGGCTGCGCGGCCCCACGGAAACACCTAGCGCGTTCCCCCAATCTAGCCTCCCCAGATCCGAGGTCGGTCTCTGAGCGATTCCTTTCCGTTCCTTCCTACAGGCCAGAAGACCCGTACATGTGGTGACGACCTCAGGGGCTCCTGGGAGATATGCTAACTACACCGACCTCATCTGCAGGGCTGCTCCTGATCCCGGAACCTGGGTTCCTCTCCCTGCCTGCTGCGCCTGGGGGGTGGGTGCGGGATGGGGGTCTTCGTTCCATTTCTCCGTGTCCTCAGCCCCTGGGCTGGAGGGCTGTGTGTGGTCTTTTCCTGCTCCCCAAATAAAGAGCAAATTTCACTGAAACAGAATGTGTGCCTTTGTATTTCCTTTCCCTTCTCCCTCTTGGAGGTGGCATCCGGAGGGAGCGAGGGTAGTAGAGACACCAGTCAGGAGAAGACAGGGCACCGCAGACAAAAGCCTCCCCAGGACAAGGCTGGGGCAGAGTGGGGGGTGCTCTCTGCCCCGCCAGCAGGGGCGAGGAGGATGGAGCCCAAGCAAGGGACTTCTGTGGCACCTGCCAGTGGGGCAGGATGAAAATTCTTGACAAGGGGCAGGGAGGAGCAGGAAAAACAATTGCGAGAGAATGGGGAGGGTGGAAAGGAGCTTGCTAGGCAGCCTAGGAGAGCAGATGGAGACAGAGGTGCAGGTGGCTGGAGGTGTGGGCTCGGCATCAGTCTCTCAGAGCAGTTACCCTAGCCTCCAGGGCTGTTGTGTAGAGATGGGATCCAAGATAGGACTGTGGAGGAAGTCCTTTGGGAGGGGGGTGAGGTGGGTGTACGTGTGCTGGGGGAGGGGTCATTTCTAATGTCCCCTCTTCCCTGGACAGGAGGCGCCATGGGAGTGTAGAGGCTGCCCTTTCCCTTAGCAACTGCCCTCCCCCACATCGCTGAATTCCGACTCCATGGATAAGGCACTCATTGTGCCTTCCTGGTGACAAGGGACACCCCCCCGCCCCGTGCACCCCTACCATGATTTCCTTGACTAGACGCTGAAGGCTGATGGCGCTGTGGATGTTTAAACTGGAGTCTGATCCAAATTTCTTACCACTCTGTGACGGAGGAATCCCAGAGCCCTCCTGCAGGCTGATCTTCCCTGATACCCTTCCTTCCCAACCCCTTTCCTCCAGGAAGCCTGCCTTGATTGTCCCTGCTCTGCACTCTTCCTGACCTCTGTGGCAGCCCGGCTCTCATGGCCACTGCTCTGTTGTGTCCAGGTTGCTCTGCCTGGTCTCCCTTCTAAGTCTGAGGAACCCCTAAAGGAGGGGCCCACGTCTCCCCACTCAGACACAGCCTCCTCAGTCTGTAGGCTCTTGCCCAGGCCTCTAGGTCATAGGACAGGCACAAGCACACGGTGGGGAGCTGGGCAATGAGAAGGAGAATCAGGCTGAAGCCAAAGGCAGAGATCCAGAGCGGGTCGGCCAGTCAGGGAGGCGGGTGTGGCACATCAGAGAGTAGGAGTCTCTTAGGACTGTTTGCAGTTACATGGCTATGGAGGAAGAGAAGATCCTAAAGCCGGCTCTGTCATAGCTGCTCTGACACCATCTGCCCTAGGGGGCCTGGGGCTCCACTCCTATCCTTTCCTGTGCTGCCTGTCTTTGAAGGTAGGGCAGGAATGGGTGGAAGGGAGGCAGGTCCGGGGCCTGGCACACATCACAAACTATGTGGACTCTGACACTCGACGTCTTTGTCCAGACCACTCCCCTGCCTGCGGAGCCCTTTCGCTCCATTGCAGTCTGAAAAACATCTCCAGGATAGTGTTCCCCTCTTCCCAGAAGCCTCTCCTGATTTCTCAGGGTAGAGTTAGTTTCTCTGGTTCTCCCTTCTCTATTGTCGTTATCTGAGATCTACCCGCTGTGTCATTCTGCCCCTTCTCTCCTCCAATCCCACTCCCTCTGCACCAGGGGAGGAGGGGTGGGAACCTATAGTGGCTGCCATGAGCTTTGGCTCATTTTATGGTCAGAGGAGTGGGACTGCATGTGCCAGTGCTCGTGTCCCTGGCCCCCTGTCTGGCGGTCTGCCTGGGAGGACTTTGGTCAGTTTGAAGCTGATGGAAGAGATCCCCGGTATGAATTATGGATGACCACAGCCAATTTCAGTTTGGCCTGTCTGGTTGGCCATCACTGACCTGGGTTCACCTCCCATTCACTTGGAGGAGGGCTGAGCCAGTGGTTTATTCACGGACAACAGGACTCAACCAGCCTTGCCCCCGCAGGAGCCTTAGATGGGATATTAATGATGACAACAGGTACCTTTTGAAAAAAGCACTTACTTTCGTGCTAGACACCGAGCTATTTGTTTTACATACACCTTATTGCTAGAATATTGATTTGGCTTTTAAAATAGAGGCAGAATTAGCGGTGGCTTAAACAAGACAATTTATTTCCCTTTTATTTAAAATTCAAGTGGCATCTGGGGGAGTCAGCAGCGCTGTTCCAGGAGGCCATCCAAAAGCCCAGGTCCTATTTTGTGGCGTCTCCATGTCCTCCTCTGCATGATCGAAGATGGCCCACCAACACCACCTTTGTGTTCCAGTCCCAGGGAAGGGAGGGACCGGAGAAGGGCAGGTGCGCTGGGTACTATGCTGATTCACATCTACTCGAAGACTTAGCAGCGTCCACCAACCACTTCATATCACTCATGACTTTGTGGGTCAGGATTGAGAAGGGCTCAACTAGGCCTCTGTCCCTTGGAGTCGTTCATGCAGTGACAGGTTGGCTGGGGCTGGGATCATCAGAGGGCACCCCTGGGTTGATGACAAAGAAGGCTCACTCAGGTTGTCTGATGGGTGCTGCGGGGAGCTCCACTACAACTCCATGTGGCGGTCCCTCCCACACCATATTCTTGGGGTAACTGGACACACAGGGTACCTGGCTTCCTCCCAACCCCCCCAGAGTGAGGGTTCTGGGAGAAGCAGGAGGAAGCAGGGCGCCCTTGGCTTTCTGGTGCTACTGTAATAGAGCATCACAAGCCCAGAGGTTTAACAGCAGTTCTGGTGGCTAAAGCCTGAAGTCCAGGGGTCCTCGGGGTTGCTGCTTTCTGAGGGCTATGAGGGAAGGGGCTGTTCCAGGCCTGTCTCCTCGACTCGCAGACAGCTTCCCTCTCGGCATGACTGTTTGTGTCCAAATATCACGTTCACTTAAACACAGCCGTCATATTGTGTGAGGGGTCTATCTCCTTCAGTGTGACCTCATTTTAATTAGCGACATCTGCAATGACCCTATTGCCAGATAAGGCTGGGTCCTGAGGAACTGGGGGTTAGGATTTCAACACACGAATTTGGCGGGGCGGGGGGCGGGGCCAGATACCATTCAACTCCTAACGGCTCCCTTCTATGACGGGGCCTCACAAGCTAACAAGTCCCCTTCCAACACACTCTATTGGTCAAGCAGTCACAGGTCCACCTGCATTTGAGAAGAAGGGACACGGGCCCCGTTGTAGAACTACACTTGGGAGAGGAGTTGCTCTGGCAACTCTTTTGTGGTCATCTTTGCGACCACCGGCCTCAGGACCGCACCACCATTACTAGAACCAGAGAGGTGCCAAGGCACTTAAACACTCATCTCATTGGCTAGAACTTAGTCACGTGGCCCCCCTTCATTGGCTAGTACTTAGTCACGTGGCTCTAACTCGTGGCCAGAACAACCCGGGAGCTGCCTTTAGCTGAGTGTGCAAGGGCTATTCTCAGGCTCTTCTTTCGTGATGGAGGGAGGAGAGAGAGGGTACTGGGACAACACGCGGTGTCCGTTACAAACACGATCTCCGTTGCACAGCCTGAATCTGAGCTCTCACGCAGGCCTATGCCCAGGAGTCCGGTGGTGGGCAGTGGTGGGGGGGCGGTGTGACCTCAGATACGAAAGATCTGGATTCCAGTCCTGTCTGCCGATAGTCAGCCATGTGATTCTGGCCAAGTCAATCCATTTTGCTGCCTGTATGTCATCACTGGTTACGCATGGAAGTTTATACCTTAAATAATAATGATAAGAGTTCACTGCTTAGGCTTAGAGAGCTTATGTCCTCTGATGAAGGTCACACAGCTGGTGAGTGGTAGAACTAGTGAGGAAAACAGCTGACTCTAGAGCCTGACCCATGCTTATTTTTAAAAAATATTATTTATTTATTTGAGAGAGAGAGAGAGTGAGCAAGAGAGAGCACAGGTAGGCGGAGGGGCAGACTCCTTGCTGAGCAGGGAGCCCTGTGTGAGACTCAATCCCAGGACCCTGGGATCCTGACCTGAGCCCAGGGCAGATGTTTAAACTGACTGAGCTGCCCAGGCGGCCTTGGCATATGCTTATTAGCACCCTCTCTTTTCCTTTACTCTCCTACTCATTTGTAACCCTTCTCAAAACTGCTCTGGTTACTCTCCCTTCCAATATCCTTAGGGGAAAATTCTCCTCCTTCCACACCCAGATTTTTTAGGAAAAATCTGGGCTGATCATGATACGATTTGCTTTTGCAGGCGCTGTGGGCAGGGAGGGAAAATTACTGAACACTGTGATGCCTGCAGGGCTCCCGGGTGCAGAGGGAGTCTCCCAGAGAGGGAGAAGCAGGGACAGAGTCCAATCTCCAAACGAGTGACCTGAGTCCCCAGTCAGGCCTGCATTGATTTTGAGGGAGTGGGATGGGGGGCTTAACTCGTGTGTGTGTGTGCGTGTGTGTGTGTGACAACTGTCCTCAGCCTAAGGGTTTCTCCAGCAAATAGGGGACCCCCTGGGTTCCTGACATCCAGGCGCAGCAACCTGTCCCCACCTTTGTTGCTGCCACCCATTGCAGGAATAAGACATGGTCCTAAGAACTGGGCCAGGCTGCTCTGGAGGCACTCTTGGGAGAGGGGGGTACAGAGGATGCGATGCTGGCCAAATCCCTGCCCTGCAGTTCCATATATGGGACCCCACTCCACTTGCTAGAGCACACTCGGCCTCCCCCTGTGATCCCAGGTTTCCTCCTGGTTTCACTGAAGCCCTCACTCCATCCCTAATGTGGCCCATCGGCCATCTTCCTTGTCTTAGAAGGCATGGGGCTGGGTGGGTGAGAAGGGACCTTTTCCATTTCATTTGGTCTGCCTGCAGGTAAGTGCTTGGTGCCTTCTCTAAACGAGGCTCCAGGGCAAGCCCTCAGAACATATGCAGATGAGTGAGAAACATCACCCTTTTCTGGATCTGGCCATACAGTTCAGAAAACACACCCACTATCTTTCCCTCTTCCTTTGTCCTAACATCCCTGAGAGGACTTGGAAGGGCAATCTGTTGTTTGCAAAGGAGAAAAATGAAAGCTATAGGTTCAGTTGACATCGTGGAATACAAGTCATTTCTTAGGCACAAGACAAAACTATACCTGGCCCCAGCACTCTAGTCAGTCCGCAGATCTGCCATCTGTCTGCAGGGGCTCCATTCCAGCATAGGTAGTGGCCAGAACAGATCCCAGCAGGCTGTAATCTTGTAGGCGGCCAGACCTTCTGAACTAGGATTGAGCCCTGGCGCCCCCTAGTGGCACAATGCAGCTGCTGCGGCCTCATCACCTCTGTTTCGCAAAGTGGGCACCAAGTCCAGGGTTTGCCGGGACAGACCAATTATTTATGTATTTGAGAGAAAGAGAGGACAAGCAGATTCCCCGCTGAGCAGTGAGCCCAATGTGGGACTCCATCCCAGGACCCTGGGATCATGATCTGAGCCCAAGGCAGACGCTTCACCGACTGAGCCACACAGGCATTTCTCTGTATTTGTTTTTAAGCTGTTGTCTGGTGGAGCATTATTGTTCTTCTTGTTACCAGAAACCAGAATTGAGAAGAATAGACATTTACTAACACTTTCTTTATCCTCACTATTTGGAGGAAAATCAAAGCTCAGAGAGGCTAATGGAATTATTTTCCAGGGTCCCACAGAGCCAAGGGCAAAGCCAGGATTTGGACACTAAGCTCGCTATGCCAGATCCCTGGGGTAACACCTCTGGCTGTCACACCCTCTACGACTCCCCCTGTAACACACACACTTTTGGTGTCTTGATCTGGGACAGCAGGACCTCAGGGGTAAGAGGTCCTGTGCTCCCTACTCAGGCTTCAGTGTATCATTTAGACACAGCCAGTTACTGCTGCTTGGCCTGAGCTGGAGAGGGGTTGGAGGTTGAAGAAGGGACGCTGAGCTGGGCAGACTCACAGGCTCTTGGGGGTGGAGGCGAGGCAGCACGGTTGGGATGGTGGGCTTGGGATTCCAAGCCAGAATTTAAGTCCTAGGTATCTGTGTGGTCTTGGGCAAGTCTCTTCGCCTCTGTGAGCCCCACCTTGCTCAGCCAAAAAATGGGAAATTATAGCAATACTTTGACAGCCTCACTTAGGAAGTGAGGAGTCCAGATTTTGGAGAGTCCAGATTTTGGAATTAGACTTTGTGTTAAACTCTGGATTTCCTACTGACTAGTTATGTGGCCTGGGGCTAGTTCCGTAAAGTCTCTGAGTCAGTTTCTGAATCTGTAAGATGGGTCATTGCAGGGACCCAGTGAGATGATTGAGGGGCACACTGGAAAGTTCAAGGCTTTATGATGCTGGTTTATCACCGCTTTGGAAAGGAGCTCTGGGAAATGTCTCTCGCACCCACTCCCGCCACTCCAGTTCCCCTGATTCCAGGCATGTGAGTTCTCATTCTGCACCCCACACACCAGCCGGGTGTCTCTGTGCCTGGGTCCCCACTCCTTCCTCCATTGCCTAGTTACCTAAGGCATCTCCCCCCCACCCCCCAGCTTCCCTGTTCCCACTTCGTTCTAGTCACAACCTGGAAAGGAAGTCCTGACTCTCCATCCTGGAGTCTGGAGCCCCAGCCTTGATCTTATGATTCCCGTTAATCCCTGGGAGGCAGGAGGGGCTTTTCTGAGGCCTTTTCAGTCATCCTGAGGTCCTACACCCCCATTCTTCTTGAACCAAGCCTCCTTTGGTGCCCAAAGGTGGTTGGGGGCCCACAGGAGACCTTCTGTGGTCCTTTTACCTGTTATACTGCATCCCTGTCCCCCTCCTGGCCCTGGCCCAGGGCTGGTGCTGCGGACACCAGGGAGAGGGTGGAAGGAGTGGGGGTGGTGGTGAGGCTGCGGAGTGAGAGAGGCTGACAGGAGGCGGGGACTCTGGGGGGCTGAGGACTATAAAGGGGCACGGGGGAAGGCAGGGACACCCATCTGGCCCTCAGGACTCAAGGTAAATGGTCCTAGTCTGGAGGGCACTGGGAGGCCAGGCTCTGGGGAGTCCTTGGGACTAGGAGCCTGGGGTGGGGGAAGGAGCTTTGCAAAGCAGGGAGGTGGTATTGGGAGGTCTGGGGTCCTGCTTGGGTCCGGCTCTACGTCTGGACAGACGGATGACCCTGGCAGAGCAGTCTGTGGACTAGAAGACTGAAGACGTGTGTGGGGAAGTGCGTGGTGGCCGTTCACACAAATGTGACCGTGGCCTTGTGAGGGGCAGGGTCCGAGGGTGCGCCTGTGCCTATCGGCTGAGGGCAATGCAGGCAACAGTGTCTTCTCCAGGACCTGTCCCTGGATCCCGGCGGCAGTTGCAGGGGGGCAGACCCGCAGGTCCTGGTTTTCTGTCCTTTGATTCACAAGTTCATCCTGTGCACTCCCACCCCGTTGGTGAGCTGGAGCACGTCTTCACCCCACCCCGAATCCGAGTCCTCAGGGCCACCAGGCCCTGGACATCATGAGTCCTGGCTCTCCTGTCCCAGATCCCCACCTTCTCTGCTATGTTTCTGACTTTGCCGAAGGCCTGGGTGCAGACTCGGCTGCCGAGCGGCTCAGGCTCATGACCTGGGCTGTCCGCGCTCTCCAGGGCACGTCTGGGAGGTTTGGCACTGAGGATCAAGTAGCCCTTTGCTCAGCCCCTTCGTTCCCAGGCTTGGAGAAATGGGTGATGGGCGAAGGGGTTGGACAGATGGGCTCCGTTCTGCCTCTACCTTCCCTCTCCCCACTCCTCAGATGCCTGCTGCCCGCCGCTGCCTCTCCCTGCTGCTCCTGTCTGCCTGTGCGGCTCTGTTGCTGCGGCCGCGGCTTGGAGCCCGGGCAGCCCCGCTGGAGCCAGTGTACCCCGGGGACAATGCCACACCAGAGCAGATGGCCCAGTATGCAGCTGAGCTCCGCAGATACATCAACATGCTGACCAGGCCCAGGTGCGTGTGAGGGTGGGTGGGAGGGAGAGATCCCAGTCCCTGCAGCTGTGGGCCATGACCCCAGCCCCTTCCATGCTCCTGGGAAAGCAGAGCTCCTCTACTGACTAGGCCTGGAGCCCCAGGAGCCTTGGGGGAGAGGCAGGGGGTGTGCAAGGGTGGGTATGAGGCAGGTGAGCTGGCGTGTGGGCATGGGACTTGCCCCAGCTGCCTCTCCCCTCCCAGGTATGGGAAAAGAGACAGAGAAGAAACCCTGGACATCCTGGAGTGGGGCCCCCCCCATGCTGCTGGCCCCAGGTGGGTTTGCTCCCCTGCTCTGTGTGCCTAGATCCCTGGGGCTGAAATGGGTGTGTGGGGAGGGGAGAACAGAGGTCCCAGGGCTGCCCTGGGGTCTCCAGAGGGTGCGAGGACTGTCCCCTCCCGCTGCCATGTTCTGCCCTCTCCTCACAGGGACCTCAGCCCGATGGACTTGTGATGCCACCTCCTGCTTTCTTTGACTCCAAGAGCAATGCTGGCCCCTCTCCCCTCTTGGCAATGGCCAAAGCTTGCTCCCTGCCCCCACACAGACTAAATAAAGCAAATCAAAGTCAGAGCTTCTCTGCGTGTCTCTGTGGACCCCTGGTGGGGGCAGGCGTGGGCCACATGCTTTGGAGAGACAGAGAGATGGGGGAGAGGAGGGAGGCACAGGAGGGAAAGGAGGGTACTGTCAGGCATCCAGAAGGCCTTCGGGGTATGTAGGATCAGCAGGGCCATTCAGCTCAAGCTCTCGGGCTCCACAGAGGGGCAGGCCCAGAGGGAGGTAGGGGCTCCTCCACGGCCATTCAGCGGGTCAGTGAGGTTTGACTCTTCCTATTTCAGCACTTCTAGATCTTTCTGATCAACAGCTTGAGGACAGCCCTGCCCCAAAGGCACCCCCAGCAATGCTTTCCGACACCTAGGCACCAGGCCAAGTATGAATGTATACTGAAGTGTCCTTGGCATGGAGCCAGGGGCAACGGCGCAGCCCGGAGGAATGACTGGTGGCCCCAAATCACCAGCTGCCTTCCTCCGGGCAGATCAGAGATGGCTCATTGCGCATGTTCAGTAGAAGCGCGGCGAGCGCAGGGTAACTGTGACGGGGCTGGGCCTGGGGCCGGGGTCCTGTGCAGACTGTTGGGAAAAGGAGCCTACTGTGTGCCAGGAGCGGGCAACCCTCCCAACCACCCAGTGAGGGAGATTCTGTGTTCTTCCGTATGCAGAGGCCGAGGCTCGGGGAGGAGCCACAGCTTGTCCCAGGCCTGGCACAGGCAGCAAGCGAGTCTAGGCCCACAGCACCCGCTGTAGAATTGGAGGAACTCAGCTCTGAGCCCAGGGTCTGCCCCGCTCTGTCTGTGTGTCTGTCTGTGCACTACCACCTCTCCGAGACTCACATTCCTCATCTGTAAAGAGGGAAGGATGATAGGGTTGCAGTGAGCGAGACAAGAAATAACACGCATGAAACACTGAGCGTGTGGGGCGTCTGGTGGCCTGGTTGGTTAAGCCTCCGACTCCTGATTTTAGCTCAGGTGGTGATGGCAGGGTCCTGGGACCCAGCGCCATGTGGGGTGTCTGGCTCCACACTCAGGGCGAGAGTCTGGTTGACATTCTCTCTCTCTGCTCCTCCCCACCAATCACACACACTCTCTCTACAATAAACTTGTACAAATTTAAAAAACAAAAACAAAACAAAAACAAACAACCCGGTGTTCGCAGCTGGAGGAAGCAAAAGCTCTGAGAATCCCTTGAACAATTCTTCTTTCACAAGTGAACCCATGGATGTCCTATTATGATCTCTGTGTGGGCCGATATCCTCTAGCATCGATTTGCTGGAAATCCGAATTTCAGTCAAATCGATGCAATTACTTTTAAAAAGAAACAAGGAAAGAAACACTGAGCATGGTCCATTGACCCACGTGAAGGCCCAGGAAATGGGAATTTCTCAGGGGCAGACTGGACCCCCCCCCCCCCAACCAGCTGTCGCCATGACGCCTGCTAGAAAGAGCAGCCAAGGGGCTCCAGGATGGGGCTCTGGAAGGCAGACTTTCCAGGACTACAAGGAAGCATCTTTGAAGAACCAAGAACTTAGAGAGAACGGCTCCTGAGAGGTACTGGAGGCCTGGGGGGTAGGAGCTGCAGGCAGGGAGAGTGGAACCAGGCCCTAAAAGGCACAGGGCTAGAGAGGATGCAACCTTACCAGGCAAATGCACGGGCTCAGGGCAATTCTCAAACCCAAGGGAGTGGCTGGGCGGGGGGTCCTGTTTCAGCAGAACAAAGTTTGAGTTTGGATGATGGAGGTGGAAGTCCCAGAATTTTCTCTGGCCGCTAAGGGGATAGGCTCTGAGTAGGGAGAGAGGTAGACACTTCCCAGGGCAAGAGTTAGGGTCCTGCTCAGGACATACTCGTGTGTGAGAGGTGGCTCTCAAGAGGTGCCTGTCTCCCTGCCCCCCTGCCCACCTTCTGAGGGTCACCAGCCCCTCTGCCCCTCTGAGAGGGGCCCCCTCACACCCAGCTTCTCAGGGACAGGCCTCAGTGGGGCTCATTGCCAGATGGGCCGAGAGGGTCCTCGGGTCAAGGCAGGACTTCTTTACCCTGAGGGGCAGGCAGAGGCCCTCCTGCTCGTTCCTGGGGCCACACGGGACATCCGGGCTAGACTCAGAGCTGCTCTGCTCTGTGGAGACACTTGAGCCGGAGGGCATCCTGGCTGAAGCCCCTCCTTTGAGGTTGCTGGGACCTGCTCCTCTCCCCTCTGCTGGCCCCCTAGTTAGAGCCACCCCTCCCCAGGGGTGATCGTGGGGAAGTAGGGCGCAGGTGGATGGGCTGCAGGGAGGAAGTAGGACAGACCTGCAGGGGTTGTCTTCTCTCGCAGTAAGAACTCCAGGGCCCTCTCTCCCCTTGAAGGACGCTCCGCCTCCTGCCTAGGGCCCACGGAAGTCACCAAGCAGTAGAGCTGTTTCTCTTTATTGTTGGGCGGGGGAGGGGGGGGCGATGAAGGAGGTGGGTAGGTAGGAGTTAAGGCTCCTCTCAGAATACAAAGGGGGTCGCTGGGCCAGGAGACTTGAGTCAGGCATCTGAGGTCAGGGCCCTGCCTGGAGAAGGAAGTCCCTGGGAGCGCCCACCCTCCGGGGGGGGGGGGGCTTCCTCTAGTTCCTCTCGGTCCAGCTCAAAGTGCCCCCCCGTTCTGTGGCTCTGGATCAGTGACTGCCTGCCCAGGCTCTCCTACCTGGGGCCCTGGGAGGAGGGCGGCGGTTGTGGTTTCCCCGTGCTCTGTTGGGGGGGTTTCCCGGTGTTTGCTGGTGGGGTTTTTGTGGCGTTCGCGGCTTTCTTGGGGTTTTTAACATTTTTCGATTTCTTGGTGTCCTTAGACTTCAAGCTGGGGAACACGTCTTTGCACAGATCATGGGGCAGGGAGGGCGGTGGGTGGGGTGCCCGGTGATGTCCCCTTCCTCCCCCATCCCCCTGCGCGTTCTCCCTCTCTCCCTCCCTCCCTCTCGCTCCCCCCACCCGCCCACCTGCTGTTGAAGAGCTTCTCTAGGTACTTGTTGAAGTGGGCGAAGTTGGCCATCCAGTCGGCCGCGCGGGGCGCTGGGGTCTCCGGCTCTTGCAGCTCCTCCCCCAGGGCTCCCCGGGGCGGTGCCAGCAGCAGCACTAGGCACACCAGGGCCAGTGCGCACGCGCAGCGCAGAGCCGGCGCCTGGGGAGGGGGTGGGGAAGCAGACGGAGCCGCCGGGTGTCACGTGACGGCCCGCCGCGGACCGGGGGCTGAATGGACTCAGCGAAGCGTCTACCTGCGGGACGCACGCAGGTGCGCGAGGCCGGACGGGACATCCCGGTGCCCAGGCCGAAAGATGCGCCCCTGGCCGTGCGCCGTGACGCACCCACGCACGAAGCCCGGGGTATAGGCGTGGTGGGAATGGACCGGGAGACACACTCTCGGTTGGACCCACCCGGGCTGCGTGGAGCCACCGGTCAGCTTCCTCACCTCATCGACCTCTTCCGCTACTCCTTGCTCACCCCACTCCAGCCTCGCCCGCCTCCTCGCTGTTGCTCCTGCTGTTCTCTTGCCTGGAAGACTTCCTCCAGATATCCAGATATCCTCCAGGACCACCTTCCTCACCTCCTCCAGGCATCAGCTCAAACGCCACTTCCTAAATGGGTCCTACCCTGACCCCTACTTAGAATTGCAGCCCAGCCCTTGATCTGGTGCCTTCCCCTTATGTGTCACCTTCTAACTAATATATTCTATGCTTGTTAAAAATTGTCATCTCTCCCAAGAGGCACGTTCCTCTTCCCCCATTTGTGAGCACCATCACAGCTGGACTCTGCCTATTTTGCTCACTGATGTGCACAAACATCTGGAGCAGTGCCCGACACTTCGCAGGTGCTCCATTCCATTTTAAATGAAGGACTAACACAGCTGCATAGGGGCATGCCAGCCCAGGGATCCCCATATGCGCACCCAGCTGCGCACGGAGAATTTTATGTTGATTTTACGCAGGCGCATCCCGTGAGTCACATACTCTGATGCCTGTACATGTGATCCACACCCTCCAGAGCTCCTGGGACCCTCAACTCTTTCTTGACCAGGAAAGCCCCTCACCCCCACCACCCAAAGCAGGGACAGGAAACCCCCGCACTGTCCGCCATCAGATTGGCAGAGGGAGCGACCCTGGTCTCACTCATTCGTGCCCTTAATGCCCCGGGGAAGGGGACCTCGGTGGCAGCCTCCATTCCCAAGCTCCTGGAAAGCAGAACTAACAGGGGTCCCAAACTCAGCCATGAGACATTACCATGGTGCTGGGTGGGCGCAGAGCAGCACAGCAGAAGGGTATCCTACATGGACCGCAGAGGCCCTTTATAAACCTTCAGCTCCATGCCCCCTTTCCCACAAAGGGTCCACGCCCAGCTTGGCCACCTCCTGCCCCTGTGTCATCACCTGGGAGTTGGGAACAGGGAGAAAGTGGGGGTGGAAGCACACGGGCTGCCAGCTGTCCTGATCTGGGCACAGTTCGTGCTGGGGGCCCAGAGGTGTGGGTGGCAGAGGCAGGAAGCCCTGGGGAGTCAGGGTCACCTTTTGCCTCAAGTCTACAGATTCCCAGGGAGGAACAGTCTCTGGGGTTGAGAGGGGACTCTGGTTTGCCCAGGGACTGTTTTTGGGGTAGGGAGGGGGCTAGGCTGAGAGATGAGGTACCCCTTCCCTCCTAGCTGGGGGCTCAGCACCCCTACTCCTGGCTTCCAGGCCTGCTGACAGGGGCATGGGTGAGGCTAAGCTTTCTGCCTTAGGACTGCAGGCCCTACTGCTCATTCTGGAGATTTTTGCCACCTGCCTAGCTACTTTGGAGACCCTGATGGGAGACGTGCAGAGCTTTCTCAAGTGTGGTGGGTCTCATGTGCCTGAATGATGAACTCAGAGCTTGGGCTGCTTCAGGTTACAGCGCCTTGGCTCTGTGTGGCCGTTACGGCCCCACTCTACCTGCTGGACATTGCTGCTTCCCTGTGGCAGCGCTGTAAAATGTGGACTGATGCTTTTCACGCCAATGCCCACATCCCCAGAAGGGACACAGTAGGAAGAGCAGGGGCTTCTGGATAGGATTCCTGACTTTATCACTTCCTGGCTGTGTGACCTTGTGTGACCTTGATTAAGGGAACTTATCTTCCCTGAGCCTCCTCATCCGCATCTGTGAAATGGAGCTGATCCCATCTATAGCCTTAGGACTGTCCTGAGGATCCAGTGGGATGCTGTTGCTGAAGCCCTTGGACAGCTCCTGCCACAAGGTAATTGACATAGGTGAGCCCCTCCACTCAAGATGCACCCTTTCCCCCCATTCACACTTCTCCCTTAGGAGCTCATTGTTAATGTCACCGAAGTTTACGGGATGGCTCAGCAGCCCTGTAAGACAGTACTGCATTCCCAAGGAGCCAAGACTCTCAAGAAAGAGAAATGAGATTCCCACGCTAAAATTCCATCATAGAAGTTGGGAGGCGAGAACTAGGTGTCAGTTTACCCCAGATCCCAACAAACGGGCTATTTTTTATTTCACTTAGGCACAAGCCCAGCATTGATGACCCCATTTCTGAAAGAGCTCCAACGATGTGTCCTCTTGTAGTCTGTGAGGACCCAAGCTGCCCTTATAAACCCCGGGGCTTTCCCACAAGGCACTGAAGGCTCTCAGTCCCTCACCCTTCTGGATTCACGCACATGTTCCAAGAATGGTCAAGTTCTGAGAGATGTGCATCTACCCACCTTTCTGGCCTAGAAGAAGAGAAAAAACTTGATGGGTTGAGCAGGTTGGGGAAGGAGGCATGAAGCACTCAATATTATTATCACAATAAAATGACAATCACAAAGGACTATCACAATCATAATAGCCCCGTGGAGCATAGAGTTATATACCAATAACTGATAATCACTGCCATTGCTTAGTGCCAGGTGCTGGGAGAAGCACTCTCCCAGCATTGCACTGTCTCTAGTTTTTTTTTTTTTTTAATTTTATTTATTTATTTGAAAGAGAGAGATCACAAGTAGATGCAGAGGCAGGCAGAGAGGGAGGGGGAAGCAGGCTCCCCACTGAGCAGAGAGCCCATGCGGGACTCGATCTCAGGACCCCGAGATCATGACCCGAGCCGAAGGCAGTGGCTTAACCCACTGAGCCACCCAGGTGCCCCCACTGTCTCTAGTTTTAATGACACCTGCAGGCATTAGCTCTTTTGCATTTGAAGAAACAGGCTCAGAGAAGTTAGGAGACAATCCAAGGCCAGTGGGGCTGAGATTCAAGCTCAGGACTGACTCAAATCTGGAGAAGCAGTCCCATCTTCTTGGAAATATACCCCCTGTCAGTTACACACTTTTCTGTCTCTTGGGATTCAGGCCATCTGCAGTCCAGAGTCTCCCCTTGATCACCTCCCAGTTCCTTGGCCTGTCAGCTACTCCCCACTCGAGTGGGGTTGCTCGCGCATGCTCTAAGTCCCCTCCCCACTCCCTTTCTCCCTCCCTCTGCTTGGCTCTGTTTTCCCCAGGGGGCTTTTTTGAGTCAACTCTTCCCTGTTTTGCTCCAGGTCTGATGGTTAAGACCGAGGCATTGGCATCAGACGGACATGGCTTCCAAGCTGGACATAGCTGCTTGTTGGTTGCGTGTCTTGGACGGGTCGCTTTGCTTCTCTGAGCACAGTGTTCTCAGCTACGAGGGGAAACACTAGAGCTAGGTATGGGGCTATTGGGAGACAAAGCTGAGAGAAGGATCTTCAGGCTTCCGGCCCCACGTCTTCCTTGAATTTTGTGATTCACCCCAAGACCCTTCAGAGAAATTCTCTGTTTTACTTGATCTGACTTCAATTTGGGTTTTTACTTGCTACCAAGACAAACGAAGGCAAACTGAAAAACCTTTGACTAATAAGCCTTCCATGACTTCCTGGATTAAGTCCAAACTTCTTAGCGTGACATTTGAGGTCCTTCACAATTTGACCTCAGCCCACTTAAAAACCAAACAAACCTTCAGAAACAACTTTGGAGAAGTAGCATTTAAACACAATAAAACTCGCCCATTTGAAGTGCGCCAGTGGAGTTCTGACCTGTGTCACCGCCCCCACAGTCAAGACCCAGAACATTACCATCCCCTCAGTTAGTGCCCTCCCGCCCCTCTCCAGTTCACCTGGCCTCAGACAGCTGAGCAGATCTCTGTAGATCATATGTGCCTGTCTCAGACTTCATGCAAATGGTGTCAGTGTGTTCTTTCTGTCCGGCTTCTTTCACTCAGCATAAGGCTTTGGACATCCCTCCGTATTGTGAGGTGTATCCACCATGTGTTCCTTTTTATTGGTGCATTTGTAGTACTGTTCCTTGAGGAGAATGGACCACAGTCTGTATACCATGCCCCTGTTCTGGATGTTGGCATTGCCGCCCACTCTCTTCAGCCACGTCTCCTGCTCCTGGATCGGTTCCTCCCTCAACGTACCTGTCTGACCCTCTACCTGCTAGACTCCAGCGGCTTCCCAAACCATTCTTTCATACCCCCAGCCTTTGCCTGGGCTCTTCCTTCTCTCGGGGATGAGTGTCTTGTACTCCTCCACTTGGCAAGAACATAGGACTCGGTTCTGGCAATTTCTCTTCTGCGAAGCCTCCCAGGTCCCCTCCTTACGTTGCCTTGGGTTCCTTGGATCCTCTCTACAGTCAGTTGCCTGCCGGTCCTCACCTGCCTACGCACCAGGCCGATCATCTGATGACGACAACTTACCTATTCTCTTCCTTGACTGTGCGCTGCAATCATCTGGAGAACTTTCCAGCCACTGTTGTGTGGCTCTCCCCCCAAGAGCCTGCCAGTGCAGAGGCTTGGTGGCAGGCAGTGTGTCAGGTGCTGGAGTTCCAGAAGTCAATAAGATATAGTCACTATCAGGGGGTCTGGGTGGCTCAGTGGGTTAAAGCCTCAGTGGGTTAAAGCCTCAGGTCATGATCTTGGGGTCCTGGGATCGAGCCCTGCATCGGGCTCTCTGCTCAGCAGGGAGCCTGCTTCCTCCTTTCTCTCTGCCTGCCTCTCTGATACTTGTGATCTCTGTTTGTCAAATAAATAAAATCTTTTTAAAAAATCTTAAAAAAAAGATATAGTCACTATCTCCAGGGAACTTCACAGTAGTGGGAATAGGTATTTACTGAATGGACTAATTAATACTCCAAGAAATACCTACCAAGGATACCACTTCTTGGAAATCCCTGTTGGAAAGAAGGTTGTTTTTTTTTTTTTTTAAAGATTTTATTTTTTCATTTGACAGAGATCACAAGTAGACACAGAGGCAGACAGAGAGAGGGGGAAGCAGGCTCCCTGCTGAGCAGAGAGCCCGATGCGGGGCTCCATCCCAGGACCCTGAGACCATGACCTGAGCCAAAGCCAGAGGCTTAACCCACTGAGCCACCCAGGCACCCTGAAAAGAAGGTTTTTATCTCCTTCATGAGCAGAGTGGGAAGTTGTCTTCTTGGATACACATTTTGATGGATTTGGAAGGGAATTCAGGAAGCTAGTTCCAACTTCCAAACCACCCATTTTATAGATGAGAAGGTCAAGGCCAAGTAGCCAGGTTTTCTCCCCTGGAGGAGAAAGGTAGTCTCTGAAAGCCAGAAGACTTTACCATAAGGGCATCCAGGCCGGCTGCTCTTGAGAGCTGCTGAGCTGTTCTCAACCCTGGTGTCTGATGCCAAGTTAATAAAAGATTCAGGACACATTAGTAACAGTATTTTAATCAAGTCTAGATAAATTCAAGATTACATTAAGCCATGGTGGATAACAGCAAAGAATCTGCTACAAAGATGGCAAATTGTTTCTAGATGTTTATTTCTTTTAGTACTGATAATTTTATGCATTGTCTCAAATTAAGTCAAATTTAAATGTTATTTAAGTTCAGCAGTTTTTGTGAGTTCTCATATTTTTGTAGATTGGAGAATAATTATGGAAAATGAAGCAAGTTTCTTTACTAACAAAACCTGCTAAGCCAAGCTCTGCCATTTGCTTGTTGTGTGATCCTGGGCAAGTCATTGAACTCCTCTGTCCTTTCATTTTTGTTCTTCTTTGAAGAAATGAAAGCTAAAAATACTACCTATGGAGCAAGGCCACACAACCTGGGGACAAATCCCAGCTCCACCACCAACAGCGTCATGCCGGTGGGCAAACTGCTTAATCTCTCTGTACTCCAGTCTCCTCATCTGTAAAATGGGACTATAGTACTCCCTGCCTTGCCAGTTGTTATGAGGATCAGAGCAATGTATAAAGGGGAAGAGACTGGACCTGTGCATGGCAGAGCTCACACGTGGCAGCGCTGGTGTGGGTGACGGTTAGAGCGGAGTGGCAGCCCACATGGCAGGAGAAGATTTTGAATTATGAATAAGCTTTTTGAAAGTCAAAGAATGCAAATTAAGCAACGGGGTGAACTGACTGAGCAAATCCCCCAGACACAGTGGGAAGAAAAGATCTTCCCCATTTCTCCTACCTCCACACCGTCCTCCCTCTTCCCTGTGGGATGGGCAGGAGGTCCCCCTACTCTGCCCTGCGCTCGGGGTGGGCCCAGGGTGGTTAAACCTCAGTGCAGAGGGTGGGAGAAGATTCTGGTGGGGAGGCTTGGAGCTGAGCAGCTGGCACCAAGCAGGGCTGCAGTGGGGAGGGAGAGCTTTTGTTGTGTGCGGCAGGGCATGGGCAGAGAATGGCTCTGGGACTGGGACCTCCCGGCATTCCTGGGAAGGGGGCATGGTCCTGGGTAACCCAGCTCCCCTGCTGTGGCATGGGGAGCACTTTTATATGGGTATGCAGAGGCTGTGAGGCGGATATTACCCAGCTCCAGCCAAACGATTTGCCTGAAGTCACCCAGCAAGCTGTCTTAAAGCTCTCCATAGCCCCTTTCCCTGTCCCTTCTGTCTCTGCCTCAACCCACTCTACAAGAGCTCCCGTGGCCCAGGGCTCTGGGGGTGGGAAGCAGCACAGCGCTTGTGGGTGTGTGGGCGTACGTGCGTCCATTCTCGCACATGCAGCCCTCTTCCAGGTCACCAGTCCAAGTGGGGACACTCCCTTCTCCTTTCTTTCTGTCTCCAAACAACAACCCGAGTGCCTCACACGGTCCTCAGGGCACGTATTCCCACGGTCTAGAGCCTCCCTCCACTCTCTTCCCTTTGGTCCACAAGAGCACTCTGAGGCATCACTGGCTTGTGAGGGTCTCCAGCAATGGAGATTGGGTTATGGGGCGGGGGTGCTAGCAAGACTCCCTCCCACTCTTAGGTTCTGCTCTGTCTTTTACAAGCTCATCTCCACTCTGTTGATGGGCTACCTATTCCTGGCCCCTTTATATGGTGTCCAGAGCAGAGCCCTTGGCAACTTGGTGGGGGCAGTGGAGGAAGAAGAGGTAACAGTGGGTAGCACAGATAGGGCTGGGCAAGATGCCACTAATGGTTGTGTGGGCAGTGGGAAGAGGACGTACTATCCAACCTGATACCTGGGGAGCCAGCAGCCCTGGGGTGGACCTCTGTCTGCCCGAGGAAGACCTGAGGTCAGTGATGGGCACACCAGATATCCAGAGAGAGACTCAACACCCACTGCCCAGAAGGTACCTAGCTAGAGCCTGTTCAACCCAGCCCCAAAGGGAAGCCGCATTTATTATACACACCTTCTGTGTACCTTCTATTGTAGCAGTCACTCTACATGGGTCCTCTCCATTGGGGGTTATCCCAATTGTAGAGATGAGAAAATTGAGGCTCAGAGAGGTAATGCAAATGACCTAAGAGATTATCTTTATCTCTATCTATCTATATGCAGTGAGAGTTTCAAACCTTTTTTCCTATTGAGAGGTCCAGCCAAGAGAAAATGTTTCTAGAGCAAGACTGGAGAGTTGCATGGGTCACGGCAAACGAGAGCGTGTAGACTTGGGATAGCTGTGGCGGCCCCTGCTGGCCATTATCGTAGGTGCACCATCACTCTCAACAGCGCCAGATCTGCCAGAAATTCACAACAGCCGCTTTGAATTTTATTTCTCTTCGTGTCCTGACTCTCAAAGCCCTGAGATGAACATCCACCAAACCTTGATTTTAGGGGAAGCAGAGACGCTGACTGCACCCTTGTGATCTCTGGTGGCAGGGAGGACGACTGAGCTAATTACAGACCAGAGAGGGAAAGGGAAAGGATGCTATCCCTCTCGCTTCCCCCACTCTCCTGCACCCCCGCCCCCCGCCCCCCTGGGTTGCCACTAACTGCCATGGGATGCGTTTTGGGCCCTTCCAACCTGCTTCCCTTCTCAGCTACTCTGTTTCCCACCAGTAGCACTCTCATTCCTTGGGGCTCATTTACTGCTCTTCCAGTATGACAGTCAACTACACCACCAGAAAGTGCTTTTTGTTTTGACGGCGCCCCTGAGCCCGGACCTCCACCCTAGAGGGGAGCTCCAGGAGATCGGGAGCCACTGAGCCTGGCACCAAAGCTGGTATCTTGACTTAGTATTACTGAAGCTGTCACCTTGTCTGAAACAGGGAACATGGTACTCTGCACGAATGAATCCTTCTTTCACACCGGAGTCTCACTGGGCTGATGAGAGAATCAAACAATTTATCAGCTGGAAGGGTCCTGAAAAGATGTGAGGTGCTAGCATTCCGTAAGGCTCTTTTAGAGAGATACTTGATACTTGTTGACTGACAGTTACTGGGAGTGTGGGTGGGGAAGGCAGTTTGTAAGAATAAAATTGGATTACACCTCCTTAGTGGTCCAGAATCTGGGATTCCACCTTGTCTTGGGGATACTGGATGAAATTGAAGGTTTGATGTGGATTGCTGTGGCTTAAAGAGTTGCCTGATTGAGAAGAAGTAATTAGTATTTCAGAGGGATTCAAGATCCTCCCACTTCCCAATCAAACGTAATTAGCTGAGTGATTCTCTCTCTGCCCAGAGGTGGACAGGTGACACTGGAGAGTGGCCTTCATAATGGGAAGAGGGCTTGTTTCCTGAGGTGAATTAGGTGGATCTTCTGGTCTGAGGGCTGGGGAGAGGGTTGGAAACAGTGCGCTCCCGCAAACCTCGGGTTGGAAACAGAACCTGCAATTCCAATTTCCACCATCTGGGGTCGCTTCTCCTTCAGTAAGGCGGGAAGAGCGAGGAAGCGCCAGGCCTTTCAGCAGAAAGGTTTTATGGCTTTTTTTTTTTTTTTTTTCATGGCTTTTCCCTATATCTGTATACCCAAGTTTATGCCCTCTAGAGCTCAGGGGTGAACTGAGTCTCTTGGGGTCCCGGGGACCAGTCCTCCACTTCCAGGATGGATTCCTAAGTCAAACCCATTTCTGAGATTTCCAAGCAAGTTTCCAGGTCGCAGTCCACTTCCTCCCTTCCTCCCTCCCTTCCTTCTTTCCTTTCTTTTATTTCTTTTTTAAAAAAGATTTTATTTTGGGGGTGCCTGGCTGTAGAGCATGCTACTCTTGGTCTCAGGGTCGTGTGTTCAAGCCCTCATGATGGAGTTGGAGCCCAGGTAACAACGACAACAACAACAACAAATTTGTTTTTAAGTAATCTCTACACCTGAAGTGGGACTCAAACTCACAACCCCGAGATCAAAAGCCGACTTCACCGACTGAGCCAGCCAGTCTTCTGGTCTTAGGAGCTGAGGTCCACTTCTGGTCTTAGGAGCTCAGCTAGCAAGAAAGAGGGATGATCTCTGCATATTCTGGAAGACAGAGGGGGTTGGGGGACACTGAGGTCAGAGAAGTGCTGGGGCTGGCGCGCCTATGCTAGGCTGTCTGAGCGAAGGATGGTCTCCAGGCTGAACCTACAAGCATTCCAAGGCCATACACTATCTTTTACAAGCAGGTCTGGGGTGGAGCGGAGCCTGGTGAAGGCAGACAGCTAACTGGGTTTAACACTTTACTTCACTTCTTGAGATGGGACTCTGAAGAATGATAGAGAATTACTTCTTTCCCTAAACGGGGGTATGGACCTGTTCTCTGATCCGAACCTAAAATAAGATCTCGAACTCTCTCTCAAAGACGTTTCCCCTGTCTTCTTCCAGAGAGCCTGGGATCCCACTCTTCCCCATTGGAATCCTTCCAAACTGCCCCCTGAGTCTGAGACCCTATGGGAATGCCCCTAGGGGATCTCTCTCAACTCCTCCGGTTCCTTTTCCCAATTGGGAAACGGGATAACCTGGAAAGGTGAGGCAGATCTGGAATTGAAAGGTGGCTCTAAACTGAGAGAAGGGAGCGGAGTAATCGTTCACCATCGCCCTTTTAAGGGATCGCTGGGCGCCAAGGGACGCTCGTTGGAACGGGTCCTAGCTCGGGCTTCCCCCAGTGGAAAGCGAGCAGGGGGTCTTGGGCTGTGCGGTTTCTCCCAAACCACCACCTCCCCGCCTACCCTCTAGCTGCACGGAAAGACTACTTTCTCCGGCTTTTCCCTCGGTATCCAGAGCCCCCCTCCCTTCCTCTCGCCTCTCGGTCTCCGCCCCCTCGCGCAGAGGAGGCCTTGCCGCTTTAAGAGCCGGGGTAGCGATTGACAAGCAATAAACGCGGAGCGCCGGGCTGCGCTGGAGCCGCAACGAGCTAGGGGCTGCCGGGGCGCAGGTAGGCGCCCCCCGACTCCCGGGCCAGCGCCCACCCCAGGGCCCTTGCTTTCTCTTCGTCCAGGCACAACCCTATTCTCTGGGTCGGGTCTCCCCGGGCCCCTTCCTTCAGGCCGTTCCCCTCCCTCCCCACCGCCCGCCACCCTCCTTTCTCGGGGGCGTCTAGAGAGAAATCAAACCCCGCTGCTTCTTGATGCTGGTCGGAGCGGTTAGGGCTCCAAAGTGACATCGGGCACAGAGGTGGTGGCGAAGCTCCGATATCCGCGAGGCCTCTTCGGGGGCTGTGCGGATTCGGGGGACTTTGGAGCCGGGCATTACGTAAGAACAGCGCTGTTAGCGCTTCCGGGGGTTGGGGGCGCGAGACAGAGGTTGCGTGGGTCCCGGTGGCCGCCCCCGGACCCCTTGGGAGGCCAACACCTCAACCTTCCCTGGGAGGGGGTCCTGGGAAGGGGGGCACTGCTTCTTCCCCTTCCAGGCAGTGGGGGGGGGGGGGGGGGGGGGTGGGGGGCCAGGGTTAGGGTCTGGAGACCTGAGAGGGGATCGGTGCCAGGAGAGAAGAGCCGAGGTCAGAAAGTTAGGTCAACTAAGACAGGGGGGGTGGGGAGAGTGAGCACGGGGGCGGGGGGACATCTTTCAGTGACCTCATCCCCTGGTCTCCCGCGGGCGCGCTCGCAAAGAGCCTTCTTTGATGGCTCGCAACACGCCCCCCTTCCGCCAGGTCCTAGCGCCCAGCCATTTAGGGCCCGGCTCTAGGGGCGGGGGCTATCCGATTGTCGTGCAGGTCCGCACGTCTCTGGACGCCCCCATCCCTCCGTCTGTCTACCCCTCCCCACGACCTGTCGTTCTTCAAAGCGCCTTTGTCAGACCTTTCTCTTACAACATCTCTTTGTATGGGTATTAATGGAGGGGTGGATGGGAGGGACGTTGGAGGGAACCTCCCCCTTTCGCTCCGGGTCCGCAACACCTGCTGACCCTGGATAGTGTGAATAGTCTGGGGGTAGGGGTGAGAGGACACCGAGGCCCAGGCTTTTGGAAGCCGAGGTGCGCATTCCCCGAAGCCTGGGCCCCGGGCCTTGGCCCGTAGCCAGACTGGCTTGCCTGGCACCGCTGTTCTCCTGTGGGCACAAGCCAGGCCCCGCCCTCTCAGAGGCCGGGGTGGGGGTGGGGAAGAGCTAGCCGAGGCTGTGGGAACTGATTACCCAGAGAAAAACCCAGGCAGGCTGGGCAAGACTCCAGGGGACAGGATCTTCCCTGCCTCTTCTCACCTTCCAGTCTCTAAGGAAGGCGGATGTCTGGGGTCTGCTCTGCCAGTAACAGTCAGGGAGAACAGCATCAGCCAGGAGAAGGCTCCAGGTTCCAGGTGGTCAGGACTTTGGATGGGGGAGGAGGGAAGGCACAGCAGGGGTGGGCACAGGGGCACTGGCTGGCACAGCAGATCCTGGGCATTTCTTCCAGCCTTGGTGCTAGCCTGACAGAGGGTGCCCTTCTTTTCCCTGAAAACACCTTTCTTCATGTCTTTAGGGGAAGATCCAGGAAGAAGGGGAGTCATCCCCCAACCTTTGTGATTTCTGCCACTTGAGCTCAGATGACCGACCAGCTCTGGTCTGGGGGTGGAAGGGATGGGACTAGAGAGAGGGTTTTCTTAAAACCTGGTGATGATCCCTCTGGGTAGAATCCTTTTTTTGGGGGGGAGAGGAAGTTGTGACTCCCTGCCCCCCAGGGCCCAGCAGGCATTCGGTCCTAAAGTGGGCACTGCCAGCTGCTTCCCCCTTCTCCCCCACCCCTGCTGTGAGCCACTGCCTCTAGTTGTCATAGCAACTGGGAATTAGGGTTTTCTCAAGTAGCAAGTGCCCAGGAAGGCAAAGGGAAGAAGGGTAGTGGGTATCCCTCCTGTACCCTCCCCTGGAGAATAGGGAGCCCCCTGATTTTCTTGTCCCAGCTCTGGACTAAGAAGGGGCAAATGGAGAAAGTGGAAGTCAGAGAGGCCTGGGGAAAGTATGACTTCATTTCTGCCAGCCACACACACACACACATGTTTGTAGAGCACCTACACTGGCTAGGTTTGGGATCCAGAAGCAAAATAAAACAGGTGTAGTTCTTGACTTCATGGAGCTTACAGTCTGGGAATGCCCATCTTTCCGGCTTTTGACTCAGATTCCGGACTCAGACCACCCCCCAAAGAAATAAAGGACAAATGGCAGACAGAAACATAATTTTTTTTTAAAGTCATAAAACCTGGGTGTTCCATGTGGCTCTCTTTATTAGCTTCATGACCTTGGGCAAAGCAATTATCCTCTCTGAACCTCCTCCCCTCCTTCTTGGAGAAAGGGGCATGTGATATCTGCCCTTCTTGCCTTCCAGGTCTGTGGGATCCTGCAGCCTCTAGGGAATGAATGCTCTCATCCCGAGGGGAGGCTCTTCCTAATTCCTTCCCTCATTGCTTTGCCATTGTGCTTTCTCATTCTTTTCTCTCCCCTCTTCTAGGAGAGACATTTCAGAGCCCTCCAAGACCTCACCATGCCAGTTGCCGCCACCAACTCTGAGTCTGGTAAGAAGGGGTTGAGGATGTCCGTTTGTATCCGTGGTTCGGCGAGTGCCAGGCAGGGCCTTGAGGGTGGAGAGCAGTGGTGAGGCACTCCCACAGTCACCAGTAACAATGAACTGTCCCCCACCACTGCTCCATCCTGCTACTCAGCCTTTCCTTTGGACAGCTTCCAAGGCTCTGCTGCACCTGCTCAAGGGTGGGGCCGGAGACATAGCTCAACTCACCTCTGTGGGGGGCCAGAGATGATCCCCAGTATTGCCCAGGGCAATGGCCTGGGGCCAGACTCCTTGGTGAGGTGGCCTTTAGGAAGGGGCCCTTGGAGGATGGCTGGGGGTTGGAGGACAGCCTGATGCCACCAGATTAGTAAGCAGCCTGTGCCAGGGAAGGGCTTGGGGCTGTGTCCTGGGACGCTCGGAGTTGCACGTGGAGAATGCCAGCTGAGGAAGCCTGGACTTGCTTCTCTGGGAGATTGTGGGGCAAGGGAGCTGGTCGCCCAGATGAGCTAGGAAGCCTCAGGGGCAAATTTCTTAGCCTTTTGGAGGCTGTGTCTCTTCTCCTATAAAGAAGTCGATGTGACACTCTAAAGCTGTGACTCGGGAAGTATATTCCTGATAGGGGTACGCACAGTTGTTAAGGGGTGCTCCTGGGTTATGATCTTGGTGAGCCTGTGACCTTGGGTCTTTTTTTTTTTTTTAGGACTTACGTTTTCCCATCTGTAAGATGATGGGATTGGATAAGAAAAGTGTTCTTAACTTTTCTTGGTCCTGGATCCCTTTTTGAGAATCTGATGACAGCTGTGGGCCTTTCTCATAGACAGATGCTTCTCTGTGCACAAAATCTGTATTCTGTTCTGGGGGTTCATGGACCCCATGTGCAGTCAGGGCCCTACCAGGTGAAGTTCCCTATGCTGGAGGCTATGGGCCCTCACACCACAGCCTGCTCTGGTTTTGCTCTGATTTGTCTGATGTTTCACTGCCTGGGTGCTTCCTGCCCCTGCAGTCCCGTCCTTTGCTCCAGGCCTTGCTGCTGCCTCTGCAAGATATTCCGGGCCTCCCAGTTTGGTTAGAGTAACTCACCTGTCCCTCCCCTTCGAGAAAGTGAACTAGGAAAGTGAAGGCTGCTGTGGGTGGGCCAGATCCTAAACTGTGACACCCTTGCCTCCCCTCCCCCCAGAAAGACCTTTTCTCCATGTAGTGGAGGAACTGTACTAATGTCCCCCAGCCCTGGTGGCCTTAGAGGCCTTGGAGGGCTCAGTGCTTCCTACCTTGTGTCCAGCATGCTGAGCCCCCTGGGTTCTTCCCCTGCTCCGGTCTGCCTGGGCCTCACTGTAAGCTGCTTAGGGGTTAATTAAGTCCAACTCTGAGCCTGTGATTAAAGGCCTCTCAATCTGGGGCTGGCCAGTAAACCCATTAATAGTGCCTGGCAGGGCTGTAGAGGGAGGAGAATTTGGCTTCCCTGGCTGCAGGCCACTTGATGGGGGCTTGATGGGGGTGCAGTGGGGACCAGGCAGGGAGTGGAGGCCAGGGGCAAGGGACAAGGGAAGAGGGAACTCGACTGCTTCCTCTGAGGACCCCTGGGGCCCCTGATCCCCTGGGTGTTATGTCATCAGCTACTTCTGCCTTCCTGTATCCAAAGGAAAGAGGATAGGAACAAGCTGCTTAACCTCTTGGATCCTGAGTTTCTTCTGTAAAGAGATGATGTGTGACCCAAGCTATGAGCCTCTTGGCTCTTCCTGCAGGCAGCCCTCCCTGCGCCCACCCTAGGCTGAATTGGCTCCCGGCCTCAAAAATCTGATAATGGGTCTACTTCTTCTAATTTGGTGGCCATTACACTTCCTATAGGCCTGATAAGAGAGGCAGCTGTGGTCAGAGTCACCCACCTCTGAGGTCAGGGTCACCTTCCCTCTCCCCGCTCCCTTCCCAGGGAGATTGGAGCCTTGCGACCTGCAGAGTGAAGCCAACAGTTCCCTTTCCTATGACTCAACACAGCCATTGTCATTGCGGAGGGGAGATGGTGTGAGTGTACTCTCGCAGAGAGACCCACCTCTCCTTCTAGTAAAGTGGAGGGGCCCTTTCCTGAGGGTGGGGGACAGGCTGGGGGATATGTGGGCCATGGCATTGGCTGAGTGTTCAGAGAACTTGCCCCTGGAGTTTTCAGGCCTGGAGCCCTGCCCACTCTGCCCTCTTTACTTGACTCCCTCTTTTCTTTGAATCAAAGCGGCCGTTTTGAGGTGAAGCTGTCCCTTTAAATCTCTCCTGCATCCCTGGGTTAATGTCCTGGTGTGTAATCCCTCCTGCTGCCATGGCAACCAGGGGTGCATTTCGACCTGGTGCCACTCCTCTGGGAATGGCTGTCTGGTGGCAGCCTCAGCTGGTGGTGTCCTCATGGGTACAGGGTGTCAGAGGAATGGAGGCACTGGGCTGGGGTAACGACCAAGTTCTATGCTCCTGCCCACCGGGTTCCATGCTGCGAGAATGCATCCTCACCTTTTCCCTTCCAAGATGCCTGACTTGCCCACCAGTCACCATCCCTAACCTAAGGGGAGGAGCCAATGTGAGATGGGGGAGGGGAGGGGCCACTGCTGCGTTATGGGGTCAGACTGGGAGGCCGCTCCCTTCCCCTCCTTTTCCTCCCGCCCCCCCCCCACGCCTCCCTCCCCATGGCTAGCAGGTGGGGCAGGCATTTGGGGCTTGCGGTATTTGTCCCATGCCACAGTGGTGCCCCTGCTCCTTGCGGAGGGCTGAGAGTCATTCTCGGGGGCTTCCTTTGATTCTGAGGAGGTCATTGTAAAGGAAACTGGGCCTGGAGAAGGAACGTAGAGGTCTGAGGGCAAGAGGAGGAAGTGGCATGCGGGTTTTAGAGGAGAGACTTCCAGAAGAGGAGGGCGGGAACAAGCCGGTGCCAAATCCGCACCCCGCCTTGGGTTTCCCACAGCTGGGCTGTAAGAAGGGGGTCTCTGAGCACCGCCTCCGTTCTTAAGGGGCGGCAGCCTTAACCCCTTGCCCCGCAAACCTCCCCTCAGCCGCCCCCTCCGGACCCCCGCGGGTGCGAACACCGGGTGCGAGGTGCGATCAGGCTCTGGGAGGACCGGGACTCTTTGCCACCGCCCCACTCTCGGCTCTGGCACCGCCCCCTCCCCACCCGGCTGCTCCCGTTGGGGCTTTGGCCAATCAGCAAGGCGGTCAGGGAGACTCAGCCTTGCTATTGGCTGATCCCGCAGCTGGCGCTTCCCCCGAGTCCCGCCTCCTCGAGCGCGGCCCCCCTAGGGCTGGCAGAGCCGCGACAGCTGTGTAGAGGCTACTCGTGGAGCCCCCGGAGCCGGGTGTGGGGGGCAGCCATGGCGGGCAGCCCAGGCAGTGGGGCCTCTTTGGAGGGTGTATCCCTGGGCTCTTCTGAGGAAGCCGATCTCCAGAGGGAAGGTAGGGAAAGTGGGGCGGGGAGGCTGCGCGGGGAGAGCTGGCCCCTTCATCTACCCTCCTTCCTCAGGGTTTGGGCATCTGGAGAGGGCGCCCTGGGAGCGGGCCCTCGGGAACCTAAGGGAGCTGGCCTGGGCAGAGGGCCCTCACTCCCCCGTGCTCTGTCCTCCTCCAAGGCTGACAGGCTTGTGAGTCTGTAGGTGAGGATGGCTGGGGAGGGTGGATCCCAGGATACCCTGGCAGAGTGGGAAGGGTCCCTGCCCTGGCTTCTTTCTGAGGCCTCTAAAGGCCTTGCAGGTGTCTGATCAATACCAAGCCCAGGCCTGGGCAGGAGGGATCTAGAGGGCGGGCTTGGATGTTGTTTCTGGAGAAGGTGGGGAGGAGGAGGGGTTGAGGGGGGGGTTCCCTGAGCCATGTCTGCTTCTCCAGTTTCAGTGCCCCCTCCTCCCCATCCCTGTTCCTTCCTGGAGGAGGGGGTTCTGACAAGAGTGGTGAGAGGAGCCAGGGACTGTGTCCGCCCCCCTCCACGGATTGAGCTCTGTTATGTAGATGCAGGCGTGGGTGGATGGGTGGCAGAGTAATGATACCCCCTGCCCATCTCTGCCCCCAGCTGGGCACACTCTGCTTCTCCCTTCCTCCCCCCAGAACCTGCCACAACTAGGAGCTCCCACCTCCGTGGGTGCATACAGACAAGGCCCACCTCAGATCTCAGCAGCCACTGCCATAGCTGTGTCAGGTATTCTCATGTCCTTGGTTATGTCCCATGGCAGGCTGAGGGGTTGCTGATCCCTGGGCTGACTTGGTCTAATCTCTGCCCTTTGGCACCCACAGCTCCCCCAGGTGCCTGTCTCCCCAGCTCCTGTCAATGTTCTGGGCCGTAACTTTGGCTTCCTATGATCTATATTAACTTCTCAACATTAATAGATCACTCTCTGACTGAGCTGAAGGGCCTGTAGACACTGTCCAGTTCCACTCACCCATTTTACAGGAGGGAAAGACTGAGGCCAGTGAGGGACCATGACTTTTGAAAAATCATGCGGAATTAGTGCTGCTGTTGTACAGCGCACTGTACAGGCTCTGACCTCCTGCATGACTGCCTGCTTGACTCTGGGCCTGCATTCAGGGACACGCTCCAAGTACTGTCTCTCCTATCCCTGAGCCCCCTAGGTGCAGGTGGCTGAGTCCTGGGACTTCAGCCCATCCAGAGATCATGTGAGGAGTCTGTGCCTCTCTGATTCAGGGCAGAACCTGGAACCTGACAAGTGCTTCCCTTTCTCCCCTCTTCCCACATCAGAGTCCATTTCCTGATTCCCAAACCCTCCCACCTGCCTAGGCTAGCATTACCTAGGGCTTAGAGACCAGCTCAAGGAAACTGACTCCCTGCCTACCCTAGACCCCAGCCCTGGACATTCAGGGACCGGGAGTGCCCGAGCTGGGCAGGGGGGAGGGGCTGCCGGAGAGAGGCCGTCTTCTGCTGGACATGGGGGAGGAGGGGTGATTGCTCTGGTGCCCCACTAGTTCCTGTGTCTCATCACCTGCCGCTTCTCCCCAGCCATGCAGCAAGTCCTGGACAACCTGGGATCACTCCCCAATGCCACGGGGGCTGCAGAACTGGACCTGATCTTCCTTCGAGGCATTATGGAAAGTCCCATAGTGAGATCCCTGGCCAAGGTATAGTACTCCAGGGAGGTGGGCACGAGGGCACTGTGCCTAGGGAGTTTATGGGGTGTTGGCCATAGGGTGCTTGGGAAAGGGGCATGTGGCCCAGAAGACCCCCCATGGAGGGACTCTGTGACAATATCCCTGCCCAGGTAATGAGTCTGCAGGACAGCAGATGGTGGGCAGTCCCATACCTGGTCAGTGAGAGTGTGGGCATGCCCAGGTGGATGAGATGACTGCCAGCTTGGAGGGGGGAGGATGGATTGGTGCCTATACCTTGGAGTCTTCAAGAGTTCATCCTGCCTGTCCCTTCTGCCTTTGGGCATTTTGTGCAGATGTCTTTTTAAGGTCACTTGCCATGTGCATCAGGTGGGGGAGAAACTCACTAGGAGAGAAGTTTTTAAGCATTTTGATAGTGGCTCTGCTGGAGGCAGATGCGCTAGGCATTTTGGGAATGTGAAGGGCGGATGTCTAACCTGGTCTGGAGTAGCCAGGGAAGTCTTCCTGGAAGAAGGGCCCCTTGAGCTGAATCTGAAAGACTGAGGAGGAGGGGGAGGGCATTTGGGGCCAGTGGAAGAGCTTGAGCAGAAACAGAGGTGAGAAAAAGCCAGAGGTCTGTGAAGGGACATAAGGGCAGGTGTGAGGCTGAAGCTTCAGGTCTGAGACAGGGAGTGTAAGCTGCAGACATGCTCTCAGGTTGTGGAGGGCACTGGGAGCTGTGCTGGGAGCTTGGGCCTTGTCCTGTTATGTTCTGTAAATGACACGGACCCCTTCATGGGGCTGAGATGTAGGGGACAGTATGAAGGGGACAGGGGAGAGGAGGTGGCTTCGTGGGTTTCAAGTGGGGGTTTGATGATAGGATATGGATGTTTTCGGAGCATCCTCTGGCAGCTCCATGGAGGGTGGTTGTAGGGTCATGGCTGGAGCAGGAAAGGCCAGAGTTGGGGATGACCCTGAGCTAGACTTGTGGTAAACCTTTGGGCTTAAGGGAGGAGAGGACGAAAGAAGTATTTAGGAAGTGAATTGGCAGGGTGTTTGGGTGTGGAAGGTGAGGGGTGGGGGTAACAGGGCACTCAGGATTCTGCGCAGGGGAGGTATGAGGCTAAGGCTCAGAGGCAGGGTTGGGAGGGGTGGGGGTGGGTAGAAGGGTGCCCCCTTTCCTGGGGTAGAGGCAATGGAGTTGCAGGGAATCCTGTCTACTTGCTCAGATTTTCCAGAAAAGGGGGGGGGGTGTTGTATGCTGGAAATCAGAGATCAGGGTTGAACTGGGGCATTTGGAAATGAAGACTCAACTAATCACTAAAGGGAGGGGAGAGGGACCCCACCAAAGCCGGGGAGCAGGATTGACAGAGCCCCAGACTGACTGTGGCAGGTGCCTGACTTTCTAGGGTGGGGGTGATTCAGTCCTGGGATGCTGGGAGTAAAGGGTGTGACTTTGGTCCAGGTATGTGCTGGGTGTCGGCTGTGAAGGCTGAGATGTAGGGGACAGCATGAAGGGGACAGGGGAGAGGAGGTGGCTCAGAGTATCCCTGGGAGGGATGGGGAGGAGGACTGGCAGCAGAGAGGCAGGAAGAAAATGGAGTGAAGGGCGGGGGCTCTCTGAGGTCACCAAGTGTTTGGGGAGAGAGTGGGTAGCTGGAAGAGAAGGCAGAGTTCAGAGAGAGGGAGGTCGGAGATTTCCAAGGAGGAAGGCTTTGGGGGATGACGTGACAATTTAGGGTGTAGCTGCGGCAGGCAGGGAGGTCAGCAACATGCAAGAGGCCCAGAAATGGAAGGTTTGCATGTAGCTGGCGTTGGAATCTAGGGTACGGCAGGCATCGGGGTGGGACAAGACGGAGGCGGGCTCAGGGTCTCAGGGAACGGCGGTGGGGTGGCCAGGAAGTTGGTGATGACAGTGATGAGACAGCGGAGAAGGTAGCCAGGTGGCAGCTTTTCCACAGGGTGGAGAGGGGGACTCTGTCACAGGATGGCTGTGACCGGCTCTGGCATGGGGTGTGGAGGGGGGCCAGGCCTTACTGGAGGGAGAGAGCTGCGCAGGGGATGCTGTGTCCCCTGAAGACCCAGGGAGGTTGCTAATGGCAGAAGGTGAAAGTGGAATGTTCTGGGGAGGAGAAAACTGAGCAGACTGGGGTGGGGTGGGGGAGGGGATTGGAGAAAGGCAGAGCGCCTTCCATTCAGTGGTCAAGGATTGTACTCATGGATTACAAATAAAAATAAAGGATCCAGCATTTCAAACAAAGAGAGTGTGAGCTCCAGCAGGGTGGGGCATGTCTGCCTGTGTCCCCAGGGGCCGAGAACAGTGCCTTGCACAGAGTAGGTGCTCATGGAATATTTGCTCAATGAATGAATGCAGAGAGTGTAGGAAAAAACCGAACAGCTCTCTGAGTATCATCTCCAGGATGGGAACGCTGACCCCACTTTCTTGCATTCTTGCTATGTCTTTATAAGAAAGAAGAAGTGTGATGCTGGGGCACCTGGGTGGCTCAGTGGGTTAAGTCTCTGCCTTCAGCTCAGGTCATGATCCCAGGGTCCTGGGATCGAGCCCCGAATCGGGCTCTCTGCTCAGCAGGGAGCCTGCTTCTCCCCCTCCCCTCTCTCTGCCTGCCTGTCTGCCTACTTGTGATCTCTGTCTGTCAAATAAATCAATAAAATCTTAAAAAAAAAAAAAGGAAGTGTGATGCCGTTGGTACCCCTCCTCAGTCCCACTTCCACTGCTTTCTGTCCCCGCAGGTGACCCCTGGCTTGAGGTAGATGATGTCCCACCCCTGAATGTTTGCCTGTCTTGCCTACCGCTGTGTTCAGATGTACACAATCCGTCCCTAGGATATGGGATTTTAAATGTTCCCTAATGGAATGATAGCGCGAGCCACTTAGGTTTGGGAGAGTTCTAGTTTATGTAAGTAACATGATTCCTGACATAAGTATAGATGGAAATACAGGTAGATTAATTTAATTTTATTTTTAAAGGATTATTTTGACAGAGAGAGAGAACAAGCAGGGAGAGTGGCAGGCAGAGGGAGAGGGAGAAGCAGACTCCTCACCGAGCAGGGAGCCCGATGTGGGGCTCAATCCCAGGACTGTGGGATCATGACCTGAGCTGAAGGCAGATGCTTAACCAACTGAGCCACCCCAGTGCCCCATATAGATTCATTTTAGCTGTTGTGTCGTGTTCCAGTATATGAAATAGAGTATTTATTTATTGGTTCTACTGAGAGACAGGTACAAGAACCTGCCTTGTTGATTTCCCCGCTATTCAGAGCGGCGCTGTGGGGAGCGTCCTTGCATTCCTCTGCTTCTGCGCATGTGTGAGAGTCTCTCTAGGGTTGACACATGGCAGTGGCATTGCTGAATATACACATTTTGACCCTCTCCACCTGTAACCTGCCAAAGCTGATTTCAGAGTAGAATTTATTAGACCATGTCACCTCTGGGTCCTGTTAGATGTTGCCTCTACAGTGAGACAGCCAGTGAAAGAGGGAGCTTTTAGGAAGGCAGAATCTCAGGATTGGAAGTGCCCCTCCAAAGCATGATTGCCCTCAGTGGTGTTCTTCAGTGTCTTTGTCTGGTCCACTGGACAGCTCTCCAGTGAGGGGATTGCCGGCTGGATGACTGTCCCTCACTCAGTCATCTGTCTTCGCTTTGATGAGTATCTGTGGCGTGATCACCGAGTAGCAGATACAGCACTGAGGCTGTGGGAATGAACTGCCGGAGAGTTTGTTCTCTGGAGGGGGTCCAAATCTGTTGGCCTGGGACCTCCCTGTACAGCCTAACCTAGAATCAGCCAGATCAGGAGGTAGACATAAACTCTCTTCTCCAGAATTCATCTTGGGGATAAGCTGGTGAGAATTTCCTCTGAGGAGATTCCCAGGATGGTTTCAGATGCATAAAGCACAGTAGAAGGTGGTGTGGACCTTTCTTCAAAACTGAGACTCCCAGTAAGAGGCTGACGGGCTAGGGGGACCCTGTGACTTCTCTCCATTGAGCTGTGAGACAAGCAAGAAGTGCATCTCCAAAAAGACCATCTGAGCTCAGTAAGAACCCCTCTCATCCCTGTACGTGTAACCCTCTGCAGTGGGCCTTGGTCACTTCCCTCACCAAAAGGTAGAGTTTCTCCATTCTTCAATCTGGACTTGACCACATGACTTGTTTTGGACATTGGGACCTACTTTGTACTCCTCATCAATTTTAATGATTATATGTATAGAGATACAGTTCTAACCTAACAGATAAAAGTACTCAGATCCAGTTGTAAAAAGATCCAGCAGTAAAACCTTGGTTCTCATGGTGAAGTGGCCCATAAACTCAGGAATAGTTAAGCAGGAATTAATAATAGCTATTAATCCCCTTCCCTTACTCTCATGGAGTGGAACTTGCCTCTCTCTGATGGGGCTGTGCAGACCGTGTGGGAGGGGCTGGGCTGAGTAGATCTAAGACCAGGGAGGGGAAGGGCCTCAGGAGACAAATCCAGAAGGAAAGGCTCTGGAGGGAAGTCAAATCTGGCTAACAGATCATAAGTCCGTGGGGTTGGCTGCAGATGACAGCTGCAGCCCTAGCCAGTAGGTGACATCTGGGAAGGCTGACTTGGATCCAGCAGCAGGTGTTTCCGACAACAGGCAAGGCCAAGGTGAGGAATCCAAGTCAGGTGACGTTCAGTAATTCAGGTGAACTGTTACCAGTGGGGACATCTGCTAGCTGGGAGGCCTGTGATCTAATCTATATGAGATGAGGTAGAAAGAACACAGGGTTTGGAGTCAGAAGAGTCACTAGCTGGCTGTGTGATTTTAGTATGTCTGACAACCTCTCTGACCTTTAGTTATTTCTTCTGAAAAGTGGGGATAATGATGTCTCTTTTCCAGAGACATTGGGGAATGTCATGGGTGTAGAAGTGTTTTCCAAACCATAAGGAGTTGTTACAATGCAGTCTTGGCCATGGCCAGAGTTCACTGGGAAGACTCCATTCCTGTGATAAGGCCAGGGTGAGAGTTGACAAAGCAAGACAAGGTCCTAGAAGAATGAAGGAGAGGGGGCAGGTCACTGAAATAGAGATTCTGACCAGGGGACAGGAGAAGTGGAAGCTACAGTGGTGAGGAGTTCAATGTATCAGTCAGCTTCTGCTGGGTAACAAACCATCCCACTGTTTGGTGGCTTAAAACAACCAAGTTTCATTTCTCATGATCTTTTTGATCATTTCGGTGGTTTTGCTGGTCTGGGCTGCTCAGCTGGGGCAGAGTGGTCTAGGACATTCTCCTTCACATGGCTGGTGTCTCAGCTGGGAAGGCTGCAAGGTCTATGATGGCGTGCTCTCTTGTCCTCCAGGAGGGGGCCACTGGAGGGTACTCCACAAGGCAGTCTCAGCAGCAGGGAAGGACAAGCCCCAAGTCCCAAGCACTTTCCAGGCTCTGCTTGCCTCACATTTGTTAATGTCCCACTGACCAAAGCAAATCACATCATCAGTTCCAGATGGAAGAGTGACTTTACCTTCTGGCATACCATTCTCTGGGACTCCTTTCAGTATTTGAGCTATTTAATTATTAGCCTAGACTTCAGGGCTCATAATTCTCAAAATGAGAATTCCCTGTTTTCTGCCATGATCAGAGAGGTTGGCATGGAGGGCAGAAGGAAAAGCTCTCTAAGAAATGGCTAAGAAGTGCGGAGTTTCTGCCTTTGCATTCTGATTCTGGCTATGGATCTGGAGCTGGCAGATCAGGGTTCAGGTACTGGCTGCACCCTTAGCTAGCTGTGTACTTGGTCCAGGCTGGGCTTCAGGAAAATCTCTCATCTGATGCTGGGGAGAGTGACAAATGGAAAGGGGTTGTCAGTATCTAACAAAATCAAACCTGTGTCTTCTGCTTGACCCAGGAATTTACATGGAAGACTTCTCTATAGACAGACAACAGCTGCCCCAGGTTCTTCACTTCAGCCTTATTTGCAATAGTGAAATATTAGAAATAACGTAAAAACCCATGAGATTGGTTGAATAAATTATGGTCCTCCAGTCATGCAGTGAGTCAAATGCAGTAATTAAAATATAATAATAATAATAATAATAAAGAAAGGTCTGCAAGTAGCAGCGTAGAGTGATTTCCAGGGCGTATTGTTAAGTAAAAAACCAAAGAGCAAACCAAGCCAATTAAACAAACAAACAAATCCCAAGGAATCAAAGAGTGGGTATTGTGTTCTATATTTTATGTAAAAAAGAGAAATATGTACTTATTTTTGTGAAAAGAAACAGAATAAATTGGAACTAATAAAATGATCTCCTCTAGTGTGTGTGTGAATAAGGCAGAAGGGATGAGGATGGAAATGAGACTTACTTCCATTTACTTTTTATATAGATTTAAAATTCGAACAATGTAAATGTGCATATTCCAAAAATACAAATAAATTAAAAAGAATGAAAAAAGTTAACTCTGAAACTAAGTGTGGGTAAGTGAATCCATCCACCTATTAGATTGTTAACATAACCATATAGAAAAGGGAATTAATTCTAGTTACTTTTGCTCATAATATTCTGACTGTATACCCTAAGTGAGATATAGGCTAAGGTTGTACTTCTTTTTTCTTTTTCTTTTATAAAGATTTTATTTATTTATTTGGCAGCTAGAGATTGGAAGTAGGCAGAGAGGCAAGTGAGGGTGTGGGGGAAAGCAGGCTTGCCACCAAGCTCAGAGCTGGATGCGGGGCTTGATCCCAGGACCCTGGGATCATGACCTGAGCTGAAGGCAGAGGCTTTAACCCACTGAGCCACCCAGGCACCCCAAGGCTGTACTTCTTAATACAGTAGCCAACAGCCACATGTGAGTATTTATTTATTTTAAATATTTTATTTATTTATTTGACAGACAGATCACAAGTAGGCAGAGAGGCAGGCAGAGAGAGAGAGAGGAGGAAGCAGGCTCCCTGCTGAGCAGAGAACCCAATGTGGGGCTCGATCCCAGGACCCTGGGATCATGACCTGGGTGGAAAGCAGAGGCTTTAACCCATGGAGCCATCCAGGTGCCCGTGACTATTTATTTGAATACTTAAATGGAAGGTATTAAATATGGAATGAGGGAAGGTGAGGAAAATCTTCAGATTTTATTTGGAATAATCAGTATCAACTAATGGCTATAAGTGACACCCCAGAAGGAATGAGCACCAGATGCTCAGATCTTGGTTTCTAAATACCATTCCCTGCCAAAAGGAATCTGAGCTCCTTGGAGAAATTGCTGAGCCCAGACCTGGAGTAGGGAAAGTATAGGATGAGCCCGTGGCAGAAGGAGGAAGGTGCTCAAGGACTGATGGGAAATGTCAAAAGGACGCAGGTGTGTTTGGGGGCTCCTACTGCACAAATTGGGGATAAATTGAGAAAAAGAAGATAGTGATGGTGATGATTTAGAGCACAGGGTAAAAAGAATCCGTAGTGATGCAGAGAGGGGGCTATGGGGAGAGGGGTAAGAGGGGAAAAGGACAAGCTCTCTCTTATAGTAGAAAGCCAACTAATAAATGTAGAAGCAATAACGAGTTAGAAAATCACCATTTTGCAACTCCTAATTTAAGAATTGACTGGGGGGCCTGGTGGTGCAGTTGGGTATGTGTCCAGTTCTTGATTTCAGTGAGATCCAATCCCGCATCCAGCTCTGTCCTGGGCATGGGAGCCTGCTTGGGATCCTCTCTCTCTCCCTCTGCCCCTCCCCGCCCCCTTAAAAAAATGAATTGGTGGGCACCTGGGTGGTTCAGTGGGTTAAAGCCTCTGCCTTCGGCTCAGGTCATGATCTCAGGGTCCTGGGATCGAGTCCCGCATCAGGCTCTCTGCTCAGCAGGGAGCCTGCTTCCTCCTCTCTCTCTGTCTGCCTCTCTGCCTACTTGTGATCTCTCTGTCAAATAAATAAATAAAATCTTTTAAAAAAATGAATTGGCTTAGGCATGTGTCATAAATGAATGCTAAATTCATCAGTGAAAGATTGTTGGGGAGCAAAATAGTCACAGGATCTCGAGGTGTGGGAAAGAGACAAGATGACTTATGTAGAGCACTTGCCTAAATGACTAACCTGAGTCTAATCATGGGGATATAATCGGGAAAATCCATTTTACAAACAACTTGCCTGAACTTAAAAATGTCCTGAAAGACCAAAAGTTATTGGGATCTGGTCTAGATTAAAGGGGAATAGAATGGGGTGCCTGGGTGGCTCAGTGGGTTAAGCCTCTGCCTTCAGCTCAGGTCATGATCTCAGGGTTCTGGGATCGAGTCCCGCATCAGACTCTCTGCTTGGCGGGGAGCCTGCTTCCTCCTCTCTCTCTCTGCTTGCCTCTCTGCCTACTTGTGATCTCTCTCTGTCAAATAAATAAATAAAATCTTTAAAAAAACTTAAAAAAAAAGGAGAATAAAATGATGGGACAATGAAATGTAACACCTGGTGCTTGTTGAGATTGCCCATCAGGGACAAACAAAACAAAACAACAAAAACAAAAACAAAACAACAACAATAAAACCCCACAAAAATGAATCTATAAGGGGAAATGTTTGGGACAACAGTGAACATTTAAATAGAGATTGTCTACTAGATTATATTATATCAGCGTTTTTTTTTTTTAAAGATTTTATTTATTTATTTGACAGAGAGAAATCACAAGTAGATGGAGAGGCAGGCAGAGAGAGAGAGAGAGAGGAGGAAGCAGGCTCCCTGCCAAGTTGAGAGCCCGATGCGGGACTCGATCCCAGGACCCTGAGATCATGACCCGAGCCGAAGGCAGCGGCTTAACCCACTGAGCCACCCAGGCGCCCCTATATATCAGCGTTTTAATGTTGAACTTCCTGTGTGTGATACGGGATTGTAGTTTATGTGGCAGATCTCCTGTTTGTTCTTAGGTGATGTATGCTGAATGACTCTGGGGTGAGGTGACTTCTTTTTCAAACGACTCAGAGAGAAAAAAGTCTTCATGTATATCCCTGACCCGGCACTCCTTACTTCCTGACCCAACTAACATGACTCTCCTGGCTGGGCTGGGCTGCCTTTCCCTTTTTCCAGAGCAACACCTTTTGTCGTGGAGCCCAAGGTTGGTAGAGTGACAAATAGGTACAGGGCCTTCTCCTGGTACTGTAGGCTGTTGACCCTTGAACAACATGGGTTTGAACTTGTGAGTTAACTTATATGTAGATTTTTCTTAATAAATACAGTGCCTCAAATATGTTTCCTCTTCCTTATGATTTTCTTAACACTTTCTTTTCCTTAGCTTACTTTATTGTAAGAATACAGTATATAATCATATAACATAGAAGATATGGTTAACCAACTGTTTATATTATCCGTAAGACTTCAGCCAACAGTAGGCTATTAGTAATTACATTTTCGTGGAGTCAAAAGTTACATAGCGATTTTTTAAAAAGATTTTTTTTTTTTAATTTGACAGAGAGAGAGAGAGAGACAGTGAGAGAGGGAACACAAGAAGAAGGAGTGGGAGAGGGAAAAGCAGGCTTCCCATTGAGCAGGGAGCCTGATGCGGGCCTCAATCCCAGGATCCTGGGATCATGACCTGAGCTGAAGGCAGACGCTTAACGACTGAGCCACCCAGATGTCCCATACATAGCAATTTTTGATGGTGCAGGATTGGTGTGCCTAACCCTCGTGTTCTGCAAGGGTTAATTGTACTGATTTCTTCTCTCCTCCCCCCCTGGGAGCACTGGCCTGAAGGTCTGGAGACCCAAGCTTGGGTCCCTGTGACCTTGAACAAGTTGCTCCACCTCTCCTGCTTCCTCATCCTGGGGTACAGGATGTCCAGGACCGTGCCGTCACGTGGAAAAAGCTGTCCTTGAACTCACAGGCTTATAAGGTCCCGGGGGGTGGGGACAGCTTGATGATTTTAATGGCCCTCTGTGACAAGAGGATGGGAATGAACGTTTGGGCTTGAATTCTTCCTTCTATAAACTGGATCCTCATCATCGTTTGGGGCAAGAAAGGGGAAAGCAAGGTATGTGTGTGTGTGTGTGAATGTGCTTGTGTCTGGGTGAGCGAGCATCTGAAGCTGGTGTCAGAAACGATGCGGAGGTTGAGGTCGGAAGTCAGGATCTGAGCAGGTAGGGGACAGTGGTACCTCAGGCTTCTTGGTGATCCTCAGGTGTCACCTGTTCTGCTCATCCCCCACCAGGCCCATGAGCGGCTGGAGGAGACCAAGCTGGAGGCAGTGCGGGACAACAACCTAGAGCTCGTGCAGGAGATCCTCCGGGACCTGGCCCAGCTGGCAGAGCAGAGCAGCACAGCCGCGGAGCTGGCCCGCATCCTCCAGGAGCCCCACTTCCAGGTTCGGGCCCTGGGCTGGGGTGGGGGCTGGGGCAGGCTGCGGGGAGGGGGCTGGCAGGACATTAGCACAGGAATGGGAAGGGACCATGGGACACTGTCTCATGGTTTGCCCTCTTTCCACTACCTCCACAGTCTCTCCTGGAGACACACGACTCTGTGGCCTCTAAGACCTATGAGACACCACCCCCCAGCCCTGGCCTGGACCCCACCTTCAGCAACCAGCCAGTACCTCCTGACGCAGTGCGCATGGTGGGCATCCGCAAGACAGCTGGAGAGCATCTGGTGAGGCTGCAAGGCGGGGCTGGGGCTGGGGGTCTGGAGGGGGCACTGAGAGTAACTGGTGGGGACCAAATCTGGTCAGGAGAGGGCCGAAGAGGAAGATGGGCCCATGCAGCTCCTGGAGTCCACAGACCCTGTGCACCTGAGCTGCGCACAGAAAGTGCCCACTCTCCCTCCATGAATGCCCCCCTGAGTGAAGAATTTGGTCAGAGAGTTGGAAGAGGAGGAGTCTGCGAGGCCGAGTCCGGGATAGAAGGGGGTGAGGATGGGAATGGAGGGGTGCTTAGGAGACCCATCCGAAGATTCCAGCTTGGAGCCCCTTGGAGCCCCTTCATCATGCCGGCCCTCTATCCTCTCCAGGGTGTGACGTTCCGCGTGGAGGGCGGCGAGCTGGTGATCGCACGCATCCTGCATGGCGGCATGGTGGCTCAGCAAGGCCTGCTGCACGTGGGCGACATCATCAAGGAGGTGAATGGGCAGCCGGTGGGCAGTGACCCCCGTGCGCTGCAGGAGCTCCTGCGCAGTGCCAGTGGCAGCGTCATCCTCAAGATCCTGCCCAGCTACCAGGAGCCCCATCTGCCCCGCCAGGTGGGTCCCTCCACCAAGCTCCCCACTCCCACCCAGACTCAGGCCCAAGGGGCAGCCGCCAGGGTGACATCCCGGGGGTGAGAGTGCCCCATCTCCCGCATGCTCGTGCATTGGCCCTAGTTGTGGGCACTCATACACATGTGCAAGGGACACGTGCACATTTAAGGCCTGGGGTGCCCACAGGAGCGCCCGTGTAGATGCAGCCCTGCATCTGCAGATGCGAACAGGGTGCACGCATGCGCAACGTTAGGTAGCCACGTGTCCTGTATGGCTGCCTCCTGGTTGGTGGATTGTGGGGGTCTGGCTGCTCTGTCCGTCTTCTCCGGTGGGCTCTCCAGCCATCTGCCAGAGCCCACTGGGCCAAGGGGAGAGTGTGGGTAGACCGAGGGATCCTGGTTTATGTGCCAGGATTGTGTCCCTTCCTCAGTGATCCCGCCTTTTCCTTAGTGGATGGATCTATGCACCCCCCTACCCCCGGCAGAGACGCCATCACTCTGAATCCTTTTGTTCTAGATGCAAAGGGAGGCTGGTCCCAGGGAGGTGGCTGGGTGGGTCTGGGGTGCGTCATGCCTGGAGAGGGACGGTGCCCAAGCCTCTTGCATCTTTGTGAAGGTAGGGGGAACACAGGGGACTGTGTGACACTCCCCCACCCTCAGGAGGGGGACGTGGGGTGGGGCTGGTCTGAGAAGGGTACTGCCCTCCAGCCTTCCCTTCTTCCTTTGACCCTTCTGTGATCCCTGGCCCAGGTATTTGTGAAATGCCACTTTGACTATGACCCGGGAAGAGACAGCCTCATCCCCTGCAAGGAGGCGGGCCTGCGCTTCAGTGCTGGGGACTTGCTGCAGATTGTAAACCAGGATGACGCTAACTGGTGGCAGGTGCGGCTCCGTGTCTGTCTCCTGTTGTGGTGTGGGAGGGGGTGGGAGGCGAGGTGAGGGCCTGGGGAGGTGTCTTCTCACTCAGGGCAGGTCTTTGTCCCATATCCCTTGCAGGCATGCCATGTGGAAGGGGGCAGCGCTGGGCTCATCCCCAGCCAGCTGCTGGAGGAGAAGCGGAAAGCCTTTGTCAAACGGGACCTGGAGCTGACACCCACTTCAGGTATGAGGGTCCTCCCTGGAACCCCTAGTCTGGGATCCGACACAAGCCTACCTGGCCTCACTCGCCCATCTCTCTGTGGCCAGGGACGCTGTGTGGCAGCCTTTCAGGAAAGAAAAAGAAGCGAATGATGTATTTGACTACCAAGAATGCAGGTGGGTGTTGGAGACCCCCTCCTTGTCCTCCAACACGGTCTGCCCCCCTCCCAGCCGCCAAGGACTTGTGCGCATGCTCTCCCTCCCTGTGCTTATGCTGCCAGTCTTGTCCGTGGGCCCTGGCTACTCTCTCTTTGCTGCCCCTAGCCCCAGCCCCTTGGCCCTTGGCCCCTGACCCCTCCTATGCCAGCCGCGTAACCTGATGACTACCCCTCCCTGTGTTCAGAGTTTGACCGCCATGAGCTGCTCATTTACGAGGAAGTGGCCCGCATGCCCCCCTTCCGCCGGAAAACCCTGGTGCTGATCGGAGCCCAGGGAGTGGGCCGGCGCAGCCTGAAGAACAAGCTCATCATGTGGGATCCGGATCGATACGGCACCACAGTGCCTTGTGAGTGGGAGCTGGGCCCTGCTGGGTGGGGGGCCAGGAGGCAGGAGTGCCCTAGGGGCCAGGGCCACATTCACTGAGTGGGCCTGTGCAGGTCATCAAGTCAAGTGATACTTTTGGAGGGGGGTGCGCCCCCAGCGGGTGATGGGGGAACTGCAGGCCGGAGAGGGTTTGGGACGCCCTCTTTTGAACCTGTGGCCTGGGTAGGCTGAGCAAGGCTTACCTCTCCTTCTGTCATGTTTCACTTGCTAAAAACCCAGTTGGGGGGGGGGCACCCGAGGGGCGCAGTCAGTTAAGCATCTGCCTTTGGTTCGAGTCATGATCCCCTGACTCCTGAGATGGGTCCGGATCGGGCTCCCTGCTCAGTTGGGGAGCCTGCTTCTCCCTCTCCCTTTGCTCCTGGCTCATACTCCTTTGCCCTCACTCTCTCTCTTTTAAATAAATAAATAAAATCTTAAACAACAACAACAAAACCCTGTTGGGAACCCGTGTGAAACAGGGCCTCATGTAGTGACAGAACCAGCAGGGGTGGTCAGAGCTCCTGGCTCCTGGAGGCAGGAACCTGAATGCTGACCCCAGATCCGCTTGACCTTGGTGGGTGGCTTTGGGGTGCCCATTGCCCCCCTGGGACTCAGCTTCCCCATCTGTGAGCGCTGGGCTGGAGCAGTGAACTCTGGAGCCCCCACCCCAATATGGATGTCTCGGATCTGTGGGTATCAATGGTGAGGGCGAGGGCATGGGGCATGGGAAGGCAGCAGTGCACTGAAGGTGGAGGGGAGCTGCACCTGCTGGGCTGCGTGGCTCCCGTAAGACATGTACACGTGTGTCTGAGGCGGCACACGGCCTGCATGTGTTCATTCAGGCCCTCCCTCCCCCAGACACATCCCGGCGGCCCAAGGACTCGGAGCGGGAAGGCCAGGGCTATAGCTTTGTGTCCCGTGGGGAGATGGAGGCCGACATCCGGGCGGGACGCTACCTGGAACATGGAGAATACGAGGGCAACCTGTATGGCACACGCATCGACTCCATCCGGGGTGTGGTTGCCTCCGGCAAGGTGTGCGTGCTGGATGTCAACCCCCAGGTAGGGTCTCAGCCTGCTTGTTCCCAGCCTGCCCACTTCCCCTCTGTGCACTCTGCTGCCCACCTCCACCCCGCCACATACTCCGCATATATTTCCAGGCCCTGGTCTCCCAAGCAGCTCCCCCATATAACCCCTCAGCTCCTGCTAGGGACCCAACACACCTAGAACCTTTTTCTCAGCCTCCCAGGCCCCCCACTCCTCTAGCCTCCTCTGGTGTCCCAAACCCCAGCCACCTGCCAGTGGTTCCTCTACCATTCATCCCCGGGACTCAGGTCCCAGGATGCCAGGTACCATTTCCCCATCATTTCCAGATATCTGCCCCCCCCACCCAGTTATCCTTCACCAACCTTCTAGGATGTCTGTGGGGATAGACTCCCCCATCCCCTTCTCTTCCTGCAGGCAGTGAAAGTGCTGAGAACAGCTGAGTTTGTCCCTTACGTGGTGTTCATCGAGGCCCCTGACTTTGAGACCCTCCGGGCCATGAACCGGGCTGCCCTGGAGAGTGGGGTATCCACCAAGCAGCTCACGGTGAGGGCTCCTATGTATGCTGGGAGGGGTCCGGTGGTTGCCTTGGGGAGAGGACAGGCTGGGAATGAGGGAAAGATGAGGGGAAGAAGGTGGCATCGGGGAAGGGGAGAGGGGCCCACCCGAAGTATCAGTGAGTTTGGACTTGTGATTCCCGCTTTATAGATGTGAAAATAGAGGTCTGGGCAAGGAAGTGAAGTGTCCAAAGTCTTACAGTCAGGGATTCGGCTAGCCTTGGCTGCAGGAGCTTTTGCCAGCCCCACAGCTCCTTCCATTCTATGGGGACAGAGTGCTGACCAAAGGGAGTCCAGAGGGCCAGTGGGAGATGTGTGGGCAGAATGGACCAGGTGGTGTGAAGGTGTCCATAGCTGGAGGGAAAGGCTGAAGGGAAGGAGGAAGCTGGAGGCTGGAAGTCTGGCTGGAGGGATGAGTTAGCGTTAGGGAGGAGGAGGCTTCCAGTCAGGTATTACAGGACCCCAGGACACCTACCTCCCCACCAGGAACCCCTTAGAGCAGCCTTCCTCTTCCCAGGGAGATGTTGGGTTTGCCGAATTCTGGGCTCAGGGGTCCATCTTCTGGCCATATCTGGTACTGCAGCTCTCAGGCGCTAGGTCAGAGTCCCGCTGAGGCGCTGGAAAAGGCTGCCTGGGCTGGGCTCCAGGCTGAAGTCCCCGGCACAAACGTAGCCATCTGGGGTCACTGGGACATAGCTGGGCCAGTCCTAGAGCTCCCACCTTGACTTATTTAAGTCATTATTCAAAGTTCCCTCTGCATTCCTGCCTGGCCAGCTGCCCAGCTCTGACTAGGTGTGGGATGGTGGTTCCTGGGGTTACCCCAGTAACAGCATGCCTGGGAGGTGTATCTCAGGCTGCGGGGGTTAAGGGCGCCTGGTTAGAGTGGAGGGAGCATTGACTTTGGAGTCAGGTGGACCCTGTGCACCTGCTGGCCAGGTGACCTCCCTGTACCTCAATGTTCTCTGTTGGAAATGGCAAATAATGAGTCCTGCCTTACAGAGCCACAGTAAAGATTATGTGGGTTGCAAAGCAGTTAGTATGCCCTGCTTGGCACTCACTGAAGTTTATTTCCTTCCTTCCTTCCCTCTTTTCACCTGTTAGTCTGTCCAGAGTTGCCGGAGAGCCGCCCTGGGGCATGTGGGGAGGGGCTCCTGCCTCCTCAGCCTGGGGAGCCCATACTTGATATGACTGGGCTCTGGGGAACGGGGACAGATAGGGAAGGCTGCCAATTCCCCCGACGATGGGGGTGAATGTGGGGGACACTGATGGCCGGGAGGGTCCCTTGTGCCGCAGGAGGCTGACCTGAGGAGGACCGTGGAGGAGAGCAGCCGCATCCAAAGGGGCTACGGGCACTACTTCGACCTCAGCCTGGTCAACACCAACCTGGAGAGGACCTTTCGTGAGCTCCAGGCTGCCATGGAGAAGCTACGGACGGAGCCACAGTGGGTGCCCGTCAGCTGGGTGTACTGAGACTGTTCATGGGGACTGCACCCCTCTGGGCTGTGACCCAGAACCCTGAATCCATCCCCTCCCCCAGCCATGACCCCCAGTCCTGGTCCTTAGCTCTCATCCCCTGCCGTCTGGCTCTCCCTGGGTGTCATTGGCTCCTAGCGGGCCCTAAGCTGTTCCACACAGATGCGCGCACTGCCAAGGAGGTGGGTGTTCATGGGGCACCACCGTGCCCAGGTGCTGCCCACTCCCGATGCCCCCTGGCCACCGGATGTCCTTCTCTGAGGGCCAGGCTATATGCTGTCTCCCGGAGTGTGTCAGAGTCACCTCCATAATGCCCAGTGCAGAGAAGAGGAAAGCTGCTCTGGGGCCTTGTGGCCAGTAGGTACACTGCCCCTGGCCACCTCTCTCAAACCGCCCTTTCCCCTTGGACTGGCCACGCCCATTCCATTCCCGGGCTCCTCCCGCCCCTCCTCCCTGTGGGGCACGAGTCCCTGGGAGCAGGCCTGGCCGTCCAGGGCAGTGGTCCCGCCTGGGGCCCTCTTGAAGGCTGGGGGAGCCAAAGCTTGAGCCGGCTGCCACAGCCAGGGAGCAGCGCCGTCCCAGCTCCCTGGGGATGAGGCAGACACCCGCAAGTGGACCCCACACCGTCCTTCCGTCCTGCACAGCTTTTCACTGCCGAAGTCTCTCCATGGACTTCTCCGGATGTGCCCCTGGCAGGGCAGCTCTGCTCCCCGCAGGGCTCAGCGCAGGGAGGGGTGAGCTGACGTGTGACAGGGAGCCTGTGACTGCTGACCATGGCTGGGGGAATGGTGGGGGGGAGGTTGGTGGCGCGTCTGGGCTCCCTGTTCAGGACCACAGTCCATCCTGGTCCCTCCGGTGGGGTCCAGGGGGCCCACTCTCATCAGGTGTGCCTGCGGGACTGAGGATGGGTGCAGAGAGGAGCTCGCCAGCCGGCCATGGAGCAGGGGCTTGGCAGAGGACGTCTGTGCTCTAGCCGGCTCCCTGTTGTACAACTCCAGGGGGCGCCATCCACACTGTTTCTGCCTGCGCAGCTTAGGTTCCGCAGGCCGGGGCACCTGGTCTGTGTTTGTGCTGTTTGCGTGTGTGTGAGTCTCGGTTTGGGGAGAAGAGAAGCAAAGGGTTGTTTTGCTTTGGAGGTCACGTTTTGGGGCCCTATTTTGGGGGCTCCCCATCAGTCCCCATTTCTTATGAGACCCTGATCCCAGTTTCCAGGGCCTTGGCCCTCCCTGGATGTCTTTCTCCCCCTCTCCTAGTGTCCCCCTATCCCACACGACACGCTCGAGTCCTTGGGGAAGGCAATTGTGTAAGATAGGAGAATCCCTTTTAAGAATGCCGTCCTAGACTTCCCCAGGCACCTGGCCCTTGTCCCTCTCTGTGACCCCGTCTGGGGTGAGCCTGTCCTTGCAGGGACCACCCTGTCAACCCCACCACCAGCCAGCCCCTCTGTCCTTCCTAGTTCTCTGAGTGTCTGATCAGTCTTCGCTGCAGGTTCAGCCCGAGCTGGCCCCTGAACCACTGTGTGCCCATTTCCTAGGGAAGGGGAGGGAGAAGAAACAGAATATTTATTACAAAGTTAGAAATATATTTATTATATTAGGGATCTCATTTGCATTTGCCTAGGATATGCAAATGAGATATAAAGGTCAAGCCTGCTGCCATCTCATTTGCATAGCTTGGCATCCACTATGCAGTCACCTTTATACTCCTCTTTCCCCTTTCATCAGTGTTCTTTTAATCCTCATTCCAGCTCTTCCTTGCATCACCCTTAGCCACTGCCCAAGGGGACCAGGAGGGGAGGAAGCGCTGCTCTCCTCCCGGTGGAGACAGTGGTGGCCTTTGTCAGTTCCCACCTCACCTGGGGCGCTTGGGAGTAGAAGCAGTGGAGGATCTGCAGGTGCAGCCCCCTCCCCTTGGTTAACCCTCGAAGTCCCCTAATGGAAAGAGCATCCTCGGATGGAGGTGGGGGAGCCCCGCCTAGGGTGCTGGGCACCTTGCTGAGGAGCTGCCACCTGGCCCTGCCGGACAGATCTCCTGCGCTGATGCTGTTCTGGCTTCTGGCACCTTCACCTCTAGTGATGCCTGGGGGACAGGGCTGGGCCCCTCCTCACCTGTCTTCATCCCATCAACTGCGTCCTACCTCCCCTACACAAGCCCCACTCACTCCCCGGCCCGGGGCTGGGTTGGAGCAGGTGTGTGCCCATCACATTACCTCTCTGACCCTATCCTCCTTCCCTGGATGCTTGTATTTGGGGCACCTTGGGGTAATGAGGACTCTGCCCCACACTGTCCACACTCAGTGGCCCTGTTGCCCTTCCCCTCTCCCCTCCCTCAGCCAAATCCTGAGCTTTTGCTCTGACTGGTTTTCTTTCTTTTCCTTTGATTAAATGTGAAAACAAAGGCTTCTGGGCTCTGTATGTCTTCGGTTGGGGCCCGGCGTATGGTTTTGGTACAGGGTGAGAATGGGGAGCCCAGCACAGACGATTCTGGAATGGAAATCAGAGTGACTTGTGTCCAGTGATGTCTTCTACGATTTCCCATCTCCCCATTCCACGTGCCCCATCACCAGAAGATGCTTGTTCTAGGGGCGCCTGGGTGGCTCAGTGGGTGAAGCCTCTGCCTTTGGCTCAGGTCATGATCTCAGCGTCCTGGGATCGAGTCCCACATCGGGCTTTCTGCTCGATAGGGAGCCTGCTTCCTCCTCTCTCTCTCTGCCTGCCTTTCTGCCTACTTGGGATCTCTCTCTGCCAAATAAATAAATAAAATCTTTAAAAAAAAAAAAAAGAAGAAGAAGATGCTTGTTCTAAATGCTCATATCTGTGAGCATTCATGGGGGCCGGGGACTCGGGGACTCCAAGGCTAATCCACTCCACTTCACCCAGAACTTGCTCTGTGGCTTTCAGCAAGTCCCTGTCCTGCTTAGGTTTATCCTTTATGGAAATGTCATGGGACTCTCTCTGAGCTAATGTTGGGGTTGGTTCTAGGCACTCAACAACACAAGCCATAGACAGCTGGTTGAAATGTCACCCAGATGTCACCATGGGTGTGTGTGTGTGTGTGTGTGTGTGTGTGTGTGTGTGAAATCCCTCAGGCAAGGCATCAGCCTTCCTTCCCACCTTGAATTCTTCAGGGGAGCTCAGAATGTTCACTGAGGAATCTCAGCTGGGGGCTTTAGCTTTTCCCTCCTCCCCGCAACAACCAAACGTGGAACCAGCTTTCTTCCTTTGATTTCCCCAAAGCATCCACTCACACAAGGATGAGCATGGGACGGAATTCTTTGGGGGGTGTGGAGACAGCATAAGGACTCATGTCTCCCACCTAACAGGTCTGATGAGAATTTAGGGTTGAATATTAAATGCCCCAACTCTGAAATATTCCCTGATCATTCCCAGCACATTGAATACTTTTCTGGTCAACCTTTCCCTTTGGGGTCCCCTGTCTCCCTCCATGTTGTTACACCCTCTTCCTCTCTCTCTCTCTCTCTTTTTTTTTTTTTAAGTTGGCCCCACACTGAGTGTGGAGCCCAACTCGGGGCCTGAACTCATGACCCTGAGATCAAGACCTGAACTGAGATCAAGAGTTGGTCACCGAAAGAACTGAGCCACCCAGGTGCCCGTCTTCCTCTCATTTTTGAACAACCTTCTTCCCGTCTCTGGAGTGTCCTTGGAAAAATGAGTATTTCATGACCATACCTAGCGACCCCACACTTGTATTTTTGTCCTAATCCAGCGTTTCTCAATCCTGGCTGCACATTAGAATTGCCTGAGGGGTTAAAAAACAGACACACACAAAAGCAACTGCTTGGATTTTATTCCAGCTGAGTTAAATCAGAAGTTCTGGAAAAGCAGACCTCTATAACTAACACAGTTGTTTATTATTATTATTGTTATTATTATTTTGTTTTATTTATTTATAGAATTTTCAATTCTCTCTCATTAGATATTTGTTTCTATTTTTGCTATTATAAATAACAGCACGGAGAGTCTTCCCACAGGCTCAATTTGTCTTTTTTTAAAAAAGATTTATTTATTTATTTGACACCCACAGAGAGAGATCACAAGTAGGCAGAGACCAGCAGAGAGAGAGGAGGAAGCAGGCACCCTGCTGAGCAGAAAGCCTGATGCAGGGATCCTGAGATCATGACCTGAGCTGAAGGCAGAGGTTTAACCCACCGAGCCACACGGGCATCCCTATTTTTTTTTTTTTTTTAAGATTTTATTTATTTATTTGACAGACAGAGATCAGAGGTAGGCAGAGAGGCAGGCAGAGAGAGAGGAGGAAGCAGGCTCCCTGCGGAGCAGAGATCCCGATGTGGGGCTCGATCCCAGGACCCTGGGATCACGACCTGAGCCGAAGGCAGAGGCTTTAACCCACTGAGCCACCCAGGCGCCCCTATTTTAAGTTTTTTTAAAAAGATTTTATTTATTTATTTGACAGAGAAAGACAGCACGAGAGGGAGCACAAGCAGGGGCAGTGGGAGAGGGAGAAGCAGGCTTCCCGAGAAACAGGAAGCCTGATGCAGGGCTCAGTCCCAAGACCCTGGGATCATGACCTGAGCCAAAGGCAGATGCTTAATGGCTGAGCCACCCAGGCGCCCCTTATTTTAAGATTGTTATTTTTAAACAATCTCTATGACCAACGTGGGATTCGAACTCACAGCCCTGAGACCAAGGTCTTATGCTCTTCAACTGAGCCAGCCAGGGCCTCCAACACAGCTTTATTATTAATTTCTTGCTCACATCATATCTGATGGGAATTGGGTGGCATTCCTGGTAGTGACTCAGGGATCCAGCCTCTTTCCATTTTTGACACCACCATCTTTCAGAACAGGCTGCACAGGTGGGATGGAAGAGGAGTAGAGGGTCAGAAATTACTCAGGGATATTATGGTCTAGGCCATTTGGCCAACATTCGTTGGCCAGAACCTAGTCATGTGGCCCTGGATTATTGCAAAGGAGCCTGGGAAATGTAGTTTTCCTTGGTGCTCAGGAAGAGGAAATAGGATCTAGTCAGCCTCTGCTAGGCTAGGAGTGGAGTTTGGGAAGTTTTGTGTTTTAAAAATTCCCCAAGTGGGGCGCCTGGGTGGCTCAGTGGGTTAAGCCTCTGCCTTCAGCTCAGGTCATGATCTCGGGGTCCTGGGATCAAGGCTCACATCAGGCTCTCTGATCAGCGGGAGCCTGCTTCCTTCTCTCTCTGCCTGCCTCTCTCCTTGTGATCTTTCTCTCTCTCTCTATCAAATAAATAAATAAAATATAAAAAAAATAAAAAAAAATAAAAAATAAAAATTCCCCAAGTGGTGCGCCTGGGTGACTCAGTCATTGAGTGTCTGCCTTCGGATCAGGTCACGATCCCAGGGTCCTGGGATGGAGTCCTGCTTTGGGCTCCCTGCTGGGTGGAGAGCCTGCTTCTCCCTCCCCAACTACCCCTGCTTGTGCTCCTGCTTGTGCTCCTGCTTGTGCTCTAGCTGTGTCTCTGTCATGTGAATAAATAAAACCTTTTTTAAAAAAAATTCCCCAGGTGATTCTAATTTGTAGCCAAGTTTGCCAACCACTTCTCATCTATTTTCACCATACTCTAGGGAGCAGAGGAACTCTCCTTTTAGCCCCAAATTAGCATCAAGGTAGTTTCCTACTAAAGGTATTTGAATTTTTAAGAGGAATTTAGCAACCAGTTTTGTTTTTGTTTTTAAATTCTTTTTCCTTCCTGGCACAGTAGCATATGATTAGCAGGGCAGAATGGATTCTTACCATATTGTAGTTGGGAAACTGACCTACAGAGGTGATGGGCTTTTTGTCCAATGTCACACAGAAAGTCATGGGCAGAGCTGGAACAGACCCCTGGACTCCTGGTTCTCAGGCTGGGGCTTTCTCCCTGTGTGCTGCCTCCTAAAGATGGAGGGGGATTGATAGAGTCCGGGTGGGGTGCCCTTAGGGGAGGAAGGCACTGTTGGAGGAGGAACATGGAATAAGAAATGGAACCTTGAGCAGAGGAGTGGGTTATCTTGCCATCTCCAAGATTCAACTCTTTGAGAGATCTAGGCATTCCAGGGGGTTGAGGCCATCGACTCTCTAGAGCTCACCCAGCTCTGGCCCCTCCTCCCTCAGGACTGGGTTTAGTAATGAGCCCACAGCTCTGGGAGACATTGAGCAGGCCATGCAAGGGAGCAGGGAGGACAATCTATTTTGTCCCATAGATTTATTTATCTAATCTATTTGCTATTATCAAGGTTTTAATTATTTAGAAACTTCTATGTTTTACTATCTGGTGAAGAAAGTTTCCAATTACTCTTTTGATCAGTGATATTTTTCTCAGTAACACTTTTCAAATTTTTCCTAGAAGGGGAACTCTAGGATCATTTTGTCAGAGCACACTAGTTTTCCTGTGGGGATCCTAATTGGAATTGCATGAAATTAGGCCATTAACCGGGGAGGATTCTCACTCTTTAGTCTTTTCCTACAGGACCATGGTCTGTCTCTCATGTACTCAGGTCTCCTTCCAGCCCAGGTCCCCCATGCACCTGTCTGGCAAGCAGCACTGGTGAGACTGGCATGGTCTCCGGTCAGCAGCAGCCTGATAGCCAGGAGAACACTGTGACTTTCTTATAAAACAAAATTCTTTCCTTTCAAAGGAGATTCTCCCCCCGCCCCTTCTCTACTCTTCAGGGTTAAAATAGTCTTTTTAGAGAAGGGAGGAGGTATTTAATTTTTTTTCTTGTTTCTAGATGTATAAGTTGACAAAATATATTTTGGAAGTGTTATTGATCTGTCAAATCTCAAAGTTTGGGTTATATCTCTCAGTGGGTTTAATTACACAGATGCCCTGCGTTTTGTTGAGTATTTTGTACTGAGGTTGCTATGGAGAACAAGGTCCCCCCCACCCCACCTCACCTTACATCTTCTAATAAATCATCCAGTTCCTTAAAAAATAATGGCATGGAACCTTAAGTATTAATTCAACACCATCCTCTGAGTACCACTGGGGCACAGTCCCTACACCCAGAGGCCCAGAGTCTGAGGGAGCACAGAGGACGTCAGTCCCCATCAGGACGCTGTAATAAGAAGCTGTTATGGGAGACCCAAGAAGCTGCTCCTTGATCAGATCACTTGTGGGGAGGCATCACAAAGCATTTCCAAGAGGCAATGAGGCTGGAGTAAATTCTCAAAAATAAGGCAATTCTTGATAAGGGAATGAATGAATGCTTGTTGCACATTGAAAAACAATTGGTATTTTGGGTATTGAATTTCCTTGTCTACTACTGAAATCTCACCTGAGTGTGTGCGTGCCTGTGAGAGGTAAGGGTGGGAATCAGAGCTTCTGCTCAAGGTACAGATCACCTAATTCTCGTTTACCTTCCACTCACAATATTTTAATTTAGTAAGGGAACAACGGTCGTCCTTAGTCTGTCAGCCTACTTTGACTTTGGGCCAGACTGAAGACACTTAGGATTGCCGGGCTAGAATAGGGCCCTTCTTTTGGCTTACTTGGGGGCTAAGGTGTGTCTTCATATACTTACTTAATGCAGAGACTGAAGCTTTGTTCTCCTAAGAAGAGCAAGAGAACAGGAGGGAATGAGGATCTATGAAGCCGATCTCAGCTTCGTTGTCCTTCCGCAGCTCCTGTTTCTTCTCTGCAAAATGGGCTGTCGGGCCAGCACATGCGCAGCCTCACCTCCAGTGCACTGAGACTCAATGGCTTTCCAAAGGTATCTCTTCCTGAGAAAACTCCTTAGAAATTTTCCAAGACCCAAATCCATAGTTGGAAGTGCCTGCCATGCAGCCGTTCATTCTCTCTGTGACCCTCCAAGAACCCCACGTACCACCATATACCCCCTCGGGACACCATGGCCATTGTCTATATGACTGCCTCCCGGACCCCAATAACCATGCGCTCCTGGAGGGCAGAGGCCAAGCTTTCCTATCCTTTGGCACAAGGGTTAGTACAATTATAGTCAACCCCAAATAATTTCTTTGAAGAAACCAGTACAATCAACTGATTTACTTCCCTTAAAAATGTATGAGTTGGGCAGTGGTCTCTGAACTTCTGAACAGGAAAGGGCTTCATAAGATAGAGTGTGACTCCTTGATACACATAGAGGAGGTGGACCGTGTGTGTGTAAGCTCTTATCCCTGTAACCTGTAAGGAACAGAACCTTAATTTCCTTTTTCACTACTATAGCTCAGTTAGCCTTCAGCATGCATTCATGATAAACGACCTAGAAGCATCTTGAAGTAGGATCTTTCTGGAATAATACAAAAGGATAAAGGCAAATTCGGCACCAGTTAGGTAAATAGTAGGAAACTTTTTAAAAAAAGATTTTATTTATTTATTTGAGAGAGAGGATGAGAAAGAGAGAGAGCAGGAGAGGAGAGAGGTCAGAGGAGAAGCAGACTCCTTGCCAGGCAGGGACCCTGATGTGGGACTCGATCCTGGGACTCCAGGATCATGACCTGAGTCGAAGGCAGTTGCTTAACCAACTGAGCCACCCAGGTGCCCCAACAGTAGGAAACTTTAAACACAGCCACACACACAAATACTCCCATCTACAGCTGCACACCTGGGATGGATCCCAGTACAGGGTCCAGTGCAGGAAACTTTTGAAGTACTTAGTAATTTCAGCAATGTCTGAAATAGTTGTGAAATAACAGATTGATAGCCATTTTCGGGATGCTTGTCCCGGGGAAATAAAAAAATTATTTTATGCTAAGGGATCAGGGAGAAAAGCTACTGCAAAGTGAGGCTGAGCCCAAGGGAGAGTCTGTGGAACATTCCCAGAAGACAAAGCTGATGATCGCAGCAGCCCACTGAATCTGGTTAACCAAGGACACCTCTCAGGTGGCAGGAATCCAGCTCATAGGAGCAGCCAAATGTCCTCAAAAAGCACCACGCTGGAGCCACCATGCACTGTGGGAACCAGATGTGGTAGGTGTGCCTCTCTGATGGTCCTCCTTGCCCAGGAAGGAGAAAGGGCTGCATCCAGCATCTGGATGTAGCTTCTATTTGTCTTCCCTCTTTTTTCACTTTCACAAGTCTTGGCACAATGCCTGACAATTTCACAAATTATCTAAGTGTGTAAGCCCCACCCCACCCATTTTATTTTAGGGCTTGGTCTTTTTCCAGAAATAGATCTTCTCCCTGTAGTTCTGCATAAACTTACCCTCATGCCATGTGGTAGAGGTGCCCCAACACTGGTCCATGGACCATCTCATCTGTGACAATATGATGAAATTAAGAGCAAAATAAGAAAAATTATGATTAAGCTGAATATATTTAAGTTTAAGAATTATCATTTATTCTAATATGGTGATGGTGAATGTTATTTTCTCACATGCCAATTATAGAAATACCCCCCCCCTTTTTTTCTAACTTGAATCAAATCTTTCCATGAGTCTCTGCTCATTAGAGTAGAAAGAAATGAAATCTCAATCCGATTTTGGAGAGCTTCCTCCTTTCCCTGTAGTTACATAAAGACCTATGGGACTTACATAGTGCCTGGGAAATGGGAGTCAGAATCTGGTTCATGCAGAATGGTGATCAAGGAACCAGTGTGCTTTTAAACAATGAGATTGTACATTAAACAATTTTTATTGTGTTGCTGAGCTTGTGGGAAGGGAAATATCCAAGAGGCATGGTGAGTGGACAGGAAAGGTGGAGTTATCCTAAAAGGCAAATGACAATATTAACATCACATTTGGAAAATTAAATATAAAGTCAGGGACAACCTGAGGTTTTGGTAAATTAGGGATCTGGGAAGGAGCTAATTTGGTCTCAAGTTGGTATCCTGTATCCTGACAGAAACAAAAGCAAATTCTCTCTGGAGGAAGGTATCCTCAATTTTCAGCCCCCCAGGTTGAAATCATCCATAGATGAGCTCACATTGTGAGATTACAAAATACAAAGAAACAAATTGCCACGAGGGACAGTCAACAGAAACAACAGCGTATTTATATCTCCAGGGACTTTTGGTATTTGGCACAAAATGTAACCTAACTGTGTGTGTATAACATATTTAATGGAATAAAAGATGGCATTACAAAAATTAACAAGCAACCAGACTGTAGAATGACTAGTTAGGTTTGAAAGAGAACTATCTAGAACTTTTCAAAATTAAAAAAATAATGCAAGGATGAAAATGAAAAGCAATATTGGGGAGTTTAACATCCAATTAAACACAACTGAATGGCGATTAGTCAACCAGAAAGTTCTTCCTCTAAGTATGGTGCTTGGACCTACAGCATCATCATCCCTGAGAGCTTGTTAGAAATGCAGGTTCTTGGGCACCACCCAGAACTACTGAGTCAGAATCTGAAGTTTAACAGATTCCCTGTGATTTGTAGGCATATCCAAGCTCGGGAAATATTAAACTGGTAGAAATGACATAGCCAGCAGAACAGAGATGAGGAGGGAAATGTGAAGGAGAGGTTAAGAGATTCGGCAGCGATAAAGAGAGGGCCTAGAAAAATTTAATTCTGGTCTGTGGTAAGATTAAAAATGGTGGAGAGCAGATAATATTTGAAGAGAATGGCCTAGAACAGATGACAGGCATGAATTCACATATACAAGAATTTATAGCAAACAAGAAAATAAGGAGTTCATGGCCAGGAGTAAGACTGCAGAATACTGAGATAAGTAGAAAAGTGGTCTGAGTATCCATGTACAAACATAAAACTAAGGTGTTTCAAGATGGGAGGTTGCAAAGTGACAACTGGCAAAGGAGTGGTCTTTCTTAACCCTGCCTGGAGGGTGTGACTGGGCCCACACGGTGGCAGCAGTGGGCGTTGAGGGAGTGAGCAAATGTCTATGGAGGGTACTCGAGTATCTGATAAATCCGTGGAGACTTGGAATCCCAGGGATGCCAATCATAGGTTGCCTTTGAGAGAGCTGTGCCTCTCAAAAGACATTGATCTGTTCAGTTGGTACATGGTCGAAAAATGAATGGGCAACAGGTGGTAGTGGGATGACCTGGCTGACTGTCCCTTGGTCCCCGGGTAGCCCTGGCTGCAGCAGGTGACAGGTTGAGAGGACAAGAGGCTTCTTTCCCCACTGAGCAGTCCCAGTTCTTACTGCCCTCCAGCTGAAGGGTTTTCCACAGGGTAAATTTTTGGGGTCCGTCTGACACCACCTGAAACTTGATGTTCCCTCCCTCCCTTGACAGCTGGCTACACACTATACCCAGATCCTGGGCAGAGACCCCAGAGCTCACACCTTGCCCTCCCTCTCTACCCAGAGAAGGTAAGAGGAACTCACCTGTCCCTGGGGACCTGGGGCAGTGGCTGGAACTTTCTGGAGAGCTTCCTATGCTCTATCAGACCGTCTCTACCTTGCCCAGTCCCCCAGACCCTCACTGCAGGGGCATTCCTGAGTGCCTCCTCCCGCCATACCCATGGAGACAGATGTAGACACTGGTGAGGACTTGGAGAAAGGCTGCTTGGAAGGCTCTGGTGGGAGTGAAATTGGTTCTGTCATTTCAGAAAGCTGTTCAACAATGGGTATTGGTAACATCAGAAATGTTCGCCCCCTATGACCTAGCACTTCCACGCACACAAATCCTTCTTCAAGAAGTCTTCAAAGGCAGGGGCGCCTGGGTGGCTCAGTGGGTTAAGCCACTGCCTTCGGCTCAGGTCATGATCTCAGGGTCCTGGGATCGAGTCCCGCATCAGGCTCTCTGCTTGGCGGGGAGCCTGCTTCCCTCTCTCTCTCTCTCTGCCTGCCTCTCCATCTACTTGTGATTTCTCTCTGTCAAATAAATAAATAAATAAATCTTTAAAAAAAAAAAAAAA